>NC_091821.1:58425689-58725689 GCF_038994185.2 Dermacentor albipictus | reverse complement strand
ATGCCAATGCAATCGCTTGCTCCCCAATGGGAGCTGTTGGTGTGCCTTAGATCAGTGAGTTGTCACGATGCGACGCTACCCAGATGGTACGACTGCTTGCGTCATGTGTACGCCTAAGCGCACGCCGCTGCCATTCCGGCGGAAGCGGTAGACACTGCATCCCTGCATCTGTCAGGTTATTACACGTCTGTCAGTTTTCCTCCGGCTTCCGTTGTGAGGTGCCACCCGGATGGTACTGTCCCCCTGGACCGTAAAGCAGGCGTGAACGTTAGCCCACAGGGGAGAGTAGGAAAGGATGATAGGATAGTATGGTGAAGGGTTGGATCGGCCGCATGTGGCTGGCATTGAAAAATATAGAGGCGGCACTGGGAGGTGTGACCCATTCTGTGCCATTGATCCTTCAGTGAAGCTTCCATTCAGTCAGTGCTCTGCAGAGGGCAATTAGAGGAGGACAACGGCCGAGCACTTCTGTGTTCTGGTTGGTTGACACGACCCTTAATTTCGCTGTACTGCACGGAGTTGGCTAGATAAAGTGTAGTCGTACGGTGCATCCAACTGGTCATTTCGAAGCACTCTGATAGCGATGCAAAGGTTGTGTAAGACAGCAACTAAGCTTCACTATAAACATAAAAAGGCTCCAGTGGCACAATGACCTGTACCTCGCTAGAGAAAGGAAGGAGCAATATCTAAAGTGTAGTTGAATGTGTTACAGGGTTCGTTTGAATGAACATTCAAAATTCAAGAAGGGGAAAACAAACCTTATTCATACATATGCACTGACAAATGTTGAATCTCCTTCTTAGCTGCAATTCCTTGCAGCTAAGAATACCGAGTTATACACTTGCTTCAAGCCCTTCAGGTCGCTTTTCTCAGTTGGCTTTCCCACTGCAATAATGTCAATAGCATTCTAGCAAGACAGTTAGTAGTGTCCGACTACAGACAAATGCTGAAACTTACTTTCCGCAGGGAATTTCTAGAGCCTATGAGTCGAAAATGGTGCCATGGTGGCTGTAGTGTGAACCAATTAGCAAAACAGCAAATAGGTGGCATGGCTTGGTCACCTTCTCTGGCTTTGTCTAGTTCCCTGATGGCAATGGTGATTGAAATAAGCCTGTCATTGATGGCTGTGGAAATGCAACACTGCAATCGTTTAGCTGCAGTCTCAAAGGAAAATATATTGCATTGTTTCCACAGAGAGAGTGTGCATGGCATAGCTCTTCTGTGGAGTTATTTACTTATAATTATTAAATGTTGCACCAAATCTCACTTTTCAAGGAATTCAAGGAGCACATTTATTTTCAAAGAGTTTTAAGGACCCTGGAATACGTTTTTCCAAATTCAATGGTTTTCAAGTGTTTCAAGGAGGTGTACGAACCCTGGTGTTATAAGTTCGCCATTAGGTTAAGTACACTGTACTGCAACAACAAACTGTATAAGGCTTGGTGCTTATTAGTCCACAAGTAGTGTTCACAGTTTTGCAATGTCAGACGTGCCGTAACCATGTAATCATCACCTTCGCATAATACAGAGGTTAGATGTACGATGTTATATCACAGAGCCAGGACACTCAATAGCGCACAAAGTTGTGAACAGATAGACAGATGCAACGAACTTACATAAAGAGCTTGAAAACATCCGGCGAGAGCAAGTCTGGTGCTTCGATGCCACATGAATTGTAATTTCGGATCTCATTCTCGAGGGTGATCTTGATAGCATCTAATCGCCCTTTGAACTGAGTGACGGTGCCACGGATGCGTTCGATGCTATCTACATGCTCAAGCTCCCCGTCAAAACGCCGGAAGTACCTGTAAGTGTGACAGATGATAAGGCGCCCATTAAGTGGCAACCACATGGAACGTAAAATCACTGTCACTTCGGTGTGACGTTGGTGACACCGCGCTCAAATGCCAAATGCTCTCATACGTTGAGCGGCCTCAGAGCCGAAATTGATTCATGTTTAAAAAAAATTAAATTATGGGGTTTTACATGCCAAAACCACTTTCTGATTATGAGGCACGCCGTAGTGGAGGGCTCCGGAAATTTTGACCACCTGGGGTTCTTTAACGTGCACCTAAATCTAAGTACACGGGTGTTTTCGTATTTCGCCTCCATCGAAATGCGGCCGCCGTGGCCGGCATTCGATCCCGAGACCTCGTGCTCAGCAGCCCAACACCATAGCCACTGAGCAACCACGGCGGGTATTGATTCATGTGAGTCTTACTTTTCAATCAACGCGTCAAACTCCACTGGGGACAGCCGGTCCGCTTCGACGGTAGGCATGTTCTCACGAAACCAGGCAAGTTTCTCGACTGAAAGAGAGCGATCACGTTTAGCGTCGCTGACGCCCAGAATGAACGGCACTTACGTTTGTTCTTCAGCCTGTGTGCCAACTGCTTCTTCCTACTGTAAAACAAAAGAAGGTTTTTGACAGTGAACGTTAGCTACAAGTTTGAGACGCATGCGAAAACGTAGCCTTACGTTGCGATTTTGCCGTGGTGAATCCTCTTCCTAGCAATCTGCTGAGCCTTTCGACTATTTGGATGCACCGGCCTTGACGTTCGAGCTTGTATGCGCCTCTTTTTCTCGGCTTGATTAGCCTTTGGCTGTAAAGAAATAAATGGAAGTGAGAAACTCACTAACATTTGCACGCTGATATGAGCCACTACCAAACGGTACATCACCATTGCGCTCAGAACTTTCGGTGAGATGACACTTCAAATTACTAACAGACTACAAAAAAGACGAAAAGCAAGAAATCTAAACGCGGGAACTAGCGGAAAGATCACACAATACGCTAAGGGCCTAGAGTAGCGTTAGGACCCATGCCAGCACGTGGGGTGCTCCAGCCGCTAAACTGCGGGAATGCATGGAGAATGCATCGAGCCCGCGGCCGCGCGTTTCAGTCTAAGTTCGGCTAGTGGGCGGGCCACTTGCCGACTAGTGGCTAGATCAGTTAGATTGGTGTTATTACTTCACAAAATGTGGTCAATGCGGTCTGGTAAGTAGCGTCGCTACACGGCCGGGAGATGCGTCAGGTTGTCGTTGGGTGGGCGATGGCAGC
Source organism: Dermacentor albipictus (assembly GCF_038994185.2). Taxonomy (NCBI): domain Eukaryota; kingdom Metazoa; phylum Arthropoda; class Arachnida; order Ixodida; family Ixodidae; genus Dermacentor; species Dermacentor albipictus. Next base: position 58,722,628 of record NC_091821.1, on the reverse strand, counting down.
GCCTAAGCGGTCACGGCTGGAGTTGTTATTTGAACGGAAGTGTATACACGTACAGGAAGCTTCAGATACTCCATTGGTGCTTGCGGGAGAGCCGCCGCGCCAGGGTGAAGAATTCGCGGCTTGTGTCTGCACCTGAAGATTATGCCTTGGCTCTTACAACGTGCGGTTTTCTGCTCACCGTTACATACACCGAAGAGTTATGGTGGTAGTTGGAGGGAGGGAAGTTAAATGATCATTTATTATTTCAAAGGAATGGGCTCTTGTTTCAGCTATTGCTGTAAAGAGCAAAACAAGCGAGTTAGGTAAGAGAAAATGATGTGTGAATTGCCTACCAGCTCTTAGAATGCTTGGAATTATTGCACTTCAATGCAGAGTTGTTCGCCCCAGTTATAATATATGATTAATAACAGTGCACTTGTTTTTCTTTAACTAGTAGTGGTTGACGGCTACTTCGTTCATATGATCTCTTGTACCGATCAGTTTCCTTTGCACTGTGCTAGCGCGCAAAGCAATTCTCTCCTAAGGCATATAATAACATCATCTACAGTAGGCGTGACAGTAGCTGTTTTTGTCTTAACGTGCCAGTCTTAAAGAAGTTACTCGACTTTCTCCATTGTGATTTTGATGACTACCGGCTTTTATCTCGCCAGGCATGTCAAACCGGCCGGTTACTTCGATACGTCGAGCCTCATCGAAGTAAGTAACTTCTTACTATTCCATAACTTTTGCCGTAGTGCAAAGCCAGTTTCTTATTTATGTTGAAGTATATGTGGGTTAGTAATTCATAAGGTTCATCCTTAGCCAATTTTGCAGTCGCAAAGTGTGATGTAATGAAGTGTGGTATATATACATTTATTTATTCTTTCGTTTCTCTTTTACAGTTCGAAACACTTATTGATGAGGTAAGTTGCTGTAACTACAATCCTGTTCTTTAAGAAGGTTCATAGTTAATTGCGGGACAGGTATGAGAGCTAAGTGTATCTTATGTGCGCATTTCTATTCTTATTCCAGCAGTCATCTAGCGAGCCTAAAAGGTAAGCAAACGCCAGTTTTCCCTTCAGTAATTGTGTTGTACTTGTCATAATTCTTTAACCACCATGGGTGCTGAAGTATGTCGCAGCAGAGGCGCATTGTCAATAAAGTTTTCTCTTCCAACCCTTGCTTTTCTAAATCAATATGTAATACAAGTTGCAAATGTTCAGATCAGATAAAAAGAAAGCTAAAATTGTCAACGAGGCATGAAGATTTTAAGCAGCTGAACCAGGGCAGATGACGACCATACTTTGGCATGGCTTACCTCTCCCATGGTCTCTGCAATACATTTATTTAAGGCGTCAATATTCAAATATCCTTTTAAAGGCTTGTATCTTGCTGGGGTGCGCTTTACTACTTAAACCACCTATTTGCGACATCTTTTTTTCCCTGTTGGTACTGTTGCTATGACAAAAAATCTTGAGTCTCATAATGAATCCATATTGTGACAGTAATCGTCTGACTTGGCCCACATTTGTTATACGTCATACAGAGAGATGATGTAGCTCATGGTAAGGAGAGACAGGCATACAAAACGGGGACACCAAAAGAAAGGAGGACCACACAAACGCCGTGCCTTACTTCCTTGTTTTGTATACCTGCCTTTCTGTACCATGAATTCCAACCAACTTGCTCAATTTTCTGTCATTCTAAGAAGTAGCAGTAGTAGGTAGTGCAATTGGGTAGTGCAAAAGGTATTGAAACATGTGTAAAAAGCATCCTAGCCCCTTGATATGTGCTCAGGCATCCATTATGTTGCCTGTCTTTCTGCTTGATGTACTGCTGAAACCTTTTCTTGTGTAAGCTGAGACCTATGAACATGCTCATGTAATGTGCCACTTGCTTCACAGGAGCAGACTAATGTTCATGTGAAAAAAAAATTTATAACATTTTCTGTATTTCACATGCACTAGACTCACCCCCGTGGCACAGGCAAGTGTAGTTGTGCTATCAGCGACATCATGCTAGCGAGTGTTCAGCCACAGAAGCTGGCAACAATGCTCTGATCTACTGGTAAAGGAACTAATAAAAAGGTGTGAATTGGCTGTGAGAGCCGGCCTGAGTGCATGTGTGATCCAATTTTTTTAGTGCCCCCCCCCCCCCCCCCCCCATGGCTGTCAGAGAGCACTGGGGTCAGTTCGACCACAGCTGCCATGTACCAATTACATTAATATGTACCTGTACATAAAAGAACCCCAGGTAGCCAAAATCAATATGAAGCTCTCGGTCATGGTGTCTCCTATAGCCTTTGTTGCTTTGGGCCGTTAAACTGTATAAATCAAACAGAACACTGTGCTCAGCCTTCCTTATTTTAATTAAATGCACGCCTTTTCTTTTTTTTAGTTATTCTGCAGAAAATGGGGAATTTCTTAATGCCATTGTGAGGTAGTACAGTGTAGTGCTAATATTGTAAGAAGTATCGTATTTTTAAAAAAATCTAAGCACCCACAAGTAAAAAATCAGTGCACACCTTTATCCCACAAATTCAAAAATGTTTGCATAACCTTAAGCATTTCCTTTGCATTTGATGTGGTGTGGTACCAAGTGGCAGGTCAAAGCAGCAGCACAAAAGACTATCTAAAGTGACAGCATAAGTGTGTGTTCATAAGCAAGTGTAGTTTAGCAAGCAAGCAGTAGTTTATCTGGCTGATCATGTGTTTTTCTTTTTTCCCCTGTAGTCATGACTCTGAAGTGTTTGAATTTGCCAGAAAGTGATATTTCTTGCTCAGACATTGTAGTTCTGCTTTACTTGGTTGAACTATAACTGCTCTCCCCCACTTTATATCGTGAATGTCAAGAAGGAAAGAGAAGAGGAGGCCTATAGGCTCAAGGGAATACGGTGGTTAGTAGTGTTGTAAATTTCCAAAGGCATAATTGACAATTATTCAATAAAAAAAATTATTTCTGTAATATGCAGTTGAAAACTTGCTTTTACTTTGCTCAAGAACACGTCACTCTTTACATTGAACGACCCAGAAACAGCCTCATTAGCTTTCGCTAAGAAACATTTGCGAGAAAAAACTGTAAAGCCACATTCTTTATCTGTCTTATCGCAAAATATACCTGTACTATTCCCTTCCACATGCACATTTGCTAAAGTGTGTTGAAACTAGCATTGATGAATTTGGCATGGTAAAGTTTTCTACAGAAGCAGGGATTTCTGTTACCGATTTGCTTGCTTTGGTGGAATTTTACTTAACGTCTACTTTTATCAAGTGGACTAAGGATATATTTTTGAAAAAGGGTGTGTGTATTGGCTCACGTATAGCCCCCTTGTTAAGCAATATTTTTTTAGCTGAACATGACAGAGGCTTGTCACACCGTCTGAAGGAACAAACATACAAAAACTTTTTAGATTTATTGGTGATTTTATTATTTTTATTGACTGCTCTTGGGAAATTTTTCAAAACAAGAGCAAGGAAGGGTCGAATGCATTCTGTGATGGTCTTAATCCTCTTCAGGTGACAGTTTAATGGCCAATTGACAGAACCATTAGATTTCTGGACTTGAAACTTGTTTGCTCCAACAACCAGCTATGCTAGTGTTATGCAGTCTTAAAAAAGATTACACCTTTTGGGGCTTATCTTGTCCCACAACAATAATCGTCATCCGTCTTGCTTCCGTTTCCTTTCTTGAAAACTCGGCGCTTGCTACTTTCCTGTCCAGAATGCTGTGTCACGCTGATAACGCGTAAGCCATTAATGACTTGGAAGTGCCGGGCTCACAGCGTTAAAAAAAGGAAATACGGGCAAGACAGATGATGATTATTGTTGTGGGACAAGATACAACCCAAAGAGCGTAAACTTTTTTAAGAGTGTGATCCACAGGCTAACAAAGCTTGACTCCCTTTTCACTCTAACCACTCGAAACTAACCAAGAGAGGCATTGCAACAATATGCCTCAGCAGTGCATTAAAGAACTCTTGCACTCTCCTAATGAAGGATAGCTTCCAGAATAAGGCTCCACACTTGAAGAAAGCTGGATATCCAGACCATGTTTTAGTGTCTGTAGCAGAAAAGCAGCTTAAAAGAAGGCACGGGAGTTCAGGCCAATCTAACACTCAACACTGTGCAAGTGCAGGAACAAGCAGCACAGCTGTAATTCCCTATATTCACCAACTTTCACATAATCTTAAGAAGGTGGCATTCCACGATAACATTAGAGTGTTTTCTTTCAGTACCTGATAAGCTTGGAAGGCTCTGTGTGAACACAAATCCTTGTAGGACAGAAAAAGTTAAGTGCACAATAAAGCATAAAAACAAGTTCATAGATTGCAAGGCATTTCTGATTTATTGTATGGCACTCTCCTATGGGAAACAATTTGTCAGCCAGACTAGTAGGGGCTTAAATGAGTGGTTGAGAGAGCACAATAACAACGAAAAATCTGCTGCCTTTTGGGTTTCTCACCCTCCGTACCCAAGCATGTCCGCCGACCTTCATTTGACAAAAGTCATTTTTGGTCTATATAAAGATGAGATCACCCAATTAATTGTCGAGGCAGGGCATATCAACACACTTGGTGATTTGTGCATTAGCAAGCATTGTTTCCTAAGGAGTTAGATTTCCTGTGTCAGCGGGGACACTATGTTCAGGTAGGTTACGGCTGGTCATGAGTATGGTTCGATGGAGTGACTTTCATCGCACACGTTTCTTAGTGCTTCCACGTGATCTATGTCTGCTATGGTGCATGTGGTATATAAGTGATCTGGTTTTGACAATAAACATTGTTGTTGCTACTAGTGCTGTGTGTTGTTTTTTTATATGTGCCTTCCTGTGTCCGTGTTACGTTTCCTGCTGCATCAAAAGTGTTCGTGCTGTTAGCAGATTCAAGGCACCAACACCAAATGTGATTCAAAGGCGGGAACCGAGCCGGTTTTAGTAAGCATTTAAAAGTAGTCTTATGAAAGTCGAGTAGAGCAAGGTTCGTGTGCATCTATGATAAAGGATTTCTCTATTGACCTTCCATAGTGGCCTAGTGCCTATGGCATTGGACTACTAAGCACGAGATCGCGGGATCAAATCCCGGCCACGGTGGCGGCATTTCGATGGGGGCAAAATGCAAAAATGCTCGTGTACCATACATTGGCTGCACATTAAAGAATCCCAGGGGGTCAAAATTAATCCAGGGTCCCCCTCTGCAGCATGCCTCATAATCAGGTAGTGGTATTGGCGCATTAAACCAGAGAATTTAATTTTCAAATTTCTTCATTGTGGGAGGCCAGACAGCAAATACTGTGTGCAACAATAGCGGTGAACATAACATTTGTGATGCCAAATGTGTGTCCCTGGTTGTTAGCAGAGGCTCGGTTGTGTTGATGGAGAATGAACAGCTAACTTGTGTTCTGTCTTGTTCACTTGGTTGCTGCTTCTTTTGTTTCTTGATACCCTGTGATGCCCTTAAGTTGTGATGTGTAGTCATCCTTGTACGTTTAGCTACCTTGCAAGGCTAGATTTTCTGGATTCAACACCTGTTAGAGTGAGAAAACTGTAACTAATCAAGATTAATGTAGATTACAACATGTCTTCTCTCAAACAATCGTTGCTCGGGGCAACCTGATGCCTTGCTCAATTCCCCTTGAGGATACTTCATCACATCTGGCCGGGTACCTCCAGCGCAGGTGCATGCCTGGGGGGTGCTGTTTCCTTGTAGCAGCGGTGTCTGGCTAACACACCACTGCTACCTTTCAGCTTTCAACAGTGTCTAATGGTGTGCACTGTACATGCTAATCCTTTAGCTTAGGTCAGTTTATTGTGTGTTGCCATTAATTCTCCAGTTTTGAAGATTCTGTACCATTGTAGTAAGTCGCATCCATTTTAAATTTTTTTTGCACAAGCTGTAGAAAAAGCAGAAAGGTCGTGTGCAGAGCTTGTTAGAGATAGGAAGACTGTAGCAGGTGTCACCATTAAGTCATGTACATGTCTATGTTAAATTTCAGCATTTAATTGCACAACTAATTTTAATTCTAGATTTCTCAGGTTGACAGTTGTTGTACTTTGCTTCTTTAGAGGAGTACTGACAGGAAAATCTTGTCTCACATTCTTTCTTTGCTTTATTATTAGCTGTCGACTTTGTAAATAAGGGGATGAATTCTCATTTCTTCAAGAGTGCAACAAATGATTAAGTCTACTTCTGTGCAACCAGCTGAATACACCGGCCAACTGCAGCACAGCTTCGATCATCAAGCTGGAGGTCATTTGCATCATGGGAATTATAGCTGGTGGTCACGTGGCATCACAAACCACTCGTGCATGCTTGTCAGCTAAGAGAAGTGGTTGAAGACCACACGATGACCATGTTGCTATAGTTGGCCATGTGCTGCCAAATCAACCCTTTCATGCTTATTCAGTCTGCGCTTTTCCGCATTCGACATGGGTTAAGCCTGGTCCTTTGCTGTTGCTCCCCTGGGAATGTGAAGGCTTCCTTTGACTTATACCATTGAGTGCTTGGTGCACTTCACTTTTGGCAACATGGCAGCACGGTCGCGGTGTGAATGCAGGCATTGGTAGTATGTGGCACCACATAACCACCACCTCCCATTTCCATGATGTAACCAGCCATCTTCACGCTTGAAGCTGCATTGAACTTGGCACATATTCTGACCTGGTCATGTTATAAAGTAAAGTACCTTTTTGTTGCACGTGCAAGGAATTGATGCTTGATACCATAACTGCTCAAATTTAATGCCCATATTGATTGAGAAGTTTTCTTTCCTAACATTAATTGCAGTCGCTGCAGTACATTTGGAATTTTGGAAGAGCTTCATATTTGTGAAATTTTCTTATGAAAACTCTTGTTTCTTTGAAGGAATCTCAAAGCTCTACAGGACACCAGGATCTGTGGAATGATATTGTTTTAATGAAAAGAAAAAAATGAAATTTGCTTGCACAAATGCATGTGCCATAATTCATGGGGTTGCACTGGTACTGTGTAAAGGACTGGGTTCATGCAGATAGCTACTGATTTTTCCTTGCAATTCTCTGCATAACTTTTTTTTCTTTAGTGGGCTGTCATTGCAATGAAGTTCCTTTTGCAGCCTTCTCTTGTGCTGACAGGCTGCTTGTTGCTTTAAAAAAGGCCTCTCCTGCTTGTGTCTCATGCAGTTTCTCCTTATTCTCTCTCCTCTCAGTATGTCATCATGGCTAAACTTTAAAAAGGGCAAGGTATGTTCTGCTATATCCTTGTGTGCTTTTTCTATGTGTGCTCTATGCTGCATGTTCACCTGTTCATGCTTGAATTATCGTGCAAGGCCTCTGCTTTTGAGGCATGACTGGGTTTGATGTTTACCTTGTGCTTTACTTGCTGCTGTGGAGGTTGCAGGCTTACAACCTAGGAATGCTTAATGCGTAACATATATCCGTGAGACTTTATATTGATTTGATTGTACATTTCATTAATACCTTTATGTTCCAAAATGCTAGAATGTGATCCTTGCCCCCATATTCATAGTTGTTCCTCTGCTCTGGCTAGTGTAGGATAGCACTGCCTCTTAATCTCAAATGAAGTTGTCACTGTGCTTTGTAGTCCTCGGTGATTCCTGTGGTACATACTTGTTTGAGAAATGACTTTCGCTCCGAGTACAAAATTGTAGCTTAGGAATTGCCAATTAATGTTCTTGAAGAGTAATGATTGCTCCATTGAAGGGGCAAGGGGTCAGCTCTGCCCTTTACTCGGCAGAGTTGAACTAAATTAAAGAACAAAGGAAGTCCAACCAAAATTTATTTTAATTTTAAGAGCTATGTTTCAGAGCCAGACTGGCTCCTTCTTCAGGGGTAAGACGGCATGAGATGTAACACTGCTTATGTGCATTTTTCTTTTTTAATGCTTTGACAGGTGCGTGGCTTTTTTCAGTTTTCATTGGTTAGAGTGCACTTTGTTCTTTAATTTGATTGTTCTCAGCCAGGTAGATATCTGCTGAATGTTAACTTTAGAGTTGAACTAGGTTTGTGAGTACGGGGTTTCACAAATGTCAGCACTACTGCCAACCTAGTGTTTCACAAAAACAGCATGAACGAACAAGTGAAAAAAATGTAAAAAAAAAATAAAGCAAACATCAATGTAACTGCTAAATGAATTACTTCAGAGGCTGTCAATCATGTGTGCGATGGTGTGACATTGTTAACAAGCTATTTCATTGAAAGGGAGAATGCAAAATTGCAACAAGATTTTAGATATGCTTAGCCTCACCAATCTTAAACTGACATTTGAGGTAATGTGCTGTTCAGTGGTTCAGGTTTCACAGATCTTGCCATGAGACTATCAAGCAAGTGTTCTCTTTTTTTTCCCCTTCATTGTTGCTGTGTTTTGTTCCCTTGGTATTATAAGTTTGACAGTATCTCCCACTAACCCATTATGTTGTCTTTGTATCTACATGTTATCTATCAGGAAATATAAAGCATTTTTTTTTCACACTTGCACACAATTTAACAGCTATAATTAAAGTGTTCACGTTTTTGCAGTTGACTGCTTGTTTTCCTGAATCACAAGGTCCTTTGTAAAATAAAAGAATCTAAACAGTGGAGCACAGCAGTAGAACATCACTTCTGAAGTAATACTTTAAGGAGCCCTGCAAGATGTTTTGAACTTTATATAAAATAAACCTGTTTAATCTCGAGACAATATTTTAATAAACATCTGTTCTTGCGCTCACAGAGCCTTAGGTTTCATTTAAAAGACTTCTTGCTAATTTTTTCCAATAGCTGAATTCTCCATCATTTTTTATGGATATTTCTTTTCAATTTTGAATATGGTGCACATTGGCCAGATTTCTCTAGGCGTCTTGACTAAAGCAGTTCCTCTAGCAGAAGCAAAAGTGGAGAAACCTTTGCTTTTGCTTCTGCCAGAAAAGTGGCCAAGCAGGTAAATGGCCATCTGATGATGTACTGAAATGTTGCATCTTTAAAGAAGCCCTGTAACACTTCTGGGCATCTTAAATTAAACCTGCCCAGTTGTTACATAATGCTAGCATGAACACGAGACATATTATTCCTCTACACATGCGTACGTCACTCTGAAGTTTGCTGGCCTTTGCCTGCAGGTTATTGAATAGCCACAACTTTTCCTGTGGCTCCTGCACATCGACAGTACACAACAGCTGTTGGCCAGAAAAGTCTGTTTCTTTAAGTGGTCACAGACAGTCGGTGTCAACTCATCAGCAGCGGGAAAAGCAAGCAAAATGGCACAGAAAGCAAACGCTACCGAGCAGAAATAAAGCTAAGCCACAGTATGCCTCATCACAGCTGGCTTGAATGTGGACCTTGAGAACTTGCATTTGAGCGTGCCTGTGCTTTCATGAAAAGCACGTAGCATTGTGAAAGTTGCAAAGAATGCTGAAACACAGCACTGTGGAAAAGATCCTTGCCCATCACTGATACTTAGCCTCAGAATTGCAAATGTGAAAAACACTCGTCAAAGGACTTAATATTTCTTTATGGTCAGAAGGGTATAGTGAGGTTATTCTACCTCTCAACAAACAGGCTTCCACATGTACACTTATTATTAGCATGAGCTCCGTTGCCTGTTTTGCTTCAGCAAACTGTGGTTGTCTTAATAACACTGTATGGCTTTCATTAGACAGTGCCAGTGAAAGAGAACAGTGAAAATAGGCTTGTGGTCATCATCATCATCAGCCTATTTTATGTCCACTGCAGGACGAAGGCCTCTCCCTGCGATCTCCAATTATCCCTGTCCTGCGCCAACCAATTCCAACAAGCGCACGTGAATTTCCTAATTTCGTCGCCCCACCTAGTCTTCTGCCATCCTCGACTGCGCTTCCCTTCGCACCAATCCTGTAACCCTAATGGTCCACCGGTTATCTAACCTGCACATTACATGACCTGCCTAGCTCTATCTTTTTTCTCTTAATGTCAATTAGAATGTCGGCTATACCCATTTGCTCTCTGATCCAAACCGCTCTCTTTCTGTCTCTTAACATTATGCCTAGCATTCTTCGTTCCATTGCTCTTTGCGCGGTCCTTAACTTGTTCTCAAACTTCTTTGTCAGTCTCCAAGTTTCTGCCCCATATAGCAGCACAGAAGTGGGCTTCTTCCGCACAAGTACAAACAAAAATTGCAACACAGTGAAGAAATACTGGCCAGAGCATTGCCTTTGCTAGCAGATTCTCAGTACTTCCAGCAAGCTAGAAAAACAAAAAGGAAAACTTCGAAGAAAACTTACGTAGCTGTTACTAACTGCATTGGCACAAAACACTGTTGAAAAGTCTGTGTGAAGGAGATTTCTAAAGTGGTACTCCATCAAGGTAAAGGCAGCTTGTAACTTCATTGGAAAATATTATTGCAAGTCAATCAATCTTCAATGTTTCCTATATATATATATATATAAATTATTTTCCTAATTTCACCTATTTTTATGCAGGTAGGACTCCAGAACCCTTTCAATAGTTTAAGCAGGAGTCTTTTAAACTATAGGACTTTCAAGGAACTGAAAATGAGTAAATACAGATATTACAATAATTATTTTTGAGCACAGAATAGATTAGAAACCTGCACCAAAAGAAATTGTTCACTAATGTAGACATTATTTTTGCAAGATAAAGAGGTGAAAGTCAACAAGCTGCTTATACAGATGAAATTATGTGGATGATGTGTACCATATTCTTTCTTCAGTAGTTAGCAAATGCAATAATTCATAATGTCACCATTTACATTGAGTATGTACTAACTTGGATTTTCTTTATGTTGTGGTGTCTGCTCTAATGGGTTGATTTGTCTTAACTGAGTTGACTTTTGAGACAAACTATTATAGCAAAGTTTAGTTCCTCAAATAACCATAGCTTTACTTTACTAGCCCACCTGAAGTTCTGTTTTGTTTAGTTTTGTTTTGTTTGTTTCTCCTTTGTTTCTGTTCAGTTTGCAAAGCCTGGAGCTTCCTGTGGCCAAATTTCATGCACCAGATGAAAGTTGCTGCAACTGCACTTCGGAGTTGCAGCTTTATCACTTGAATGTTGAAGAACTGTCTGCATCAGATGATGATCTTTTGTCCTTGTCTGGCTTGAGTGACAATGATGAAAGCATCATTATTAAGAAGGTATAGCAAAATCTCTAAATTGTCAGTTTTATTGCTTAACTTCTGCCTACTTACAAGCTTAACGAGCTTGTTAATGCATAACGCTTGTAATTCTCCATTTCGCTTTCTAAGCAACTGACAAGCTCACTTATTTAACCAGTAAACTCTCTGAAACTAGCAGTGGATAGAATGACCAAGTACTGTATAAGTTAACATCCACTTTACCTACTCGTACATCACTGTTGCATGATGTATTCTGAGTGGCATAGCAAATAAGCAGTACAGAGCGGAAGGTAAAAGAACAAACAGGTAACCACACCTGGCACACATGGGCTTGATCAGACTGCTGAGTAGGTGTTCATCACAAGATGAAAGTCCACTTGATTAGAAGTACTATTGGCATCGAAAGAAACACAAATAGTGGAGTGTGTGGCCATAGCTTAACTGAAAGTATGGTATGCACCATCAGCCAGTCATCATCAGAGATAGGCCTGCACATCCAATGTGCCCACAGGGTGCGAGGATGCTTGCCACACAGTGATAGTTCTGCTTCTGTTTACTTCGATTTTCATTTTGTCACTTTCAAATCAATGAAAACAGAAGCAAAACTATCGTAGTGGGGTGTTCGTCATCGCACTGTGCAGGCAAACTGGATGTGCACGGCTGTCTTTGATAATGACTGGCCGACAGTATGCACTGTACCTTCAATTATGCTTTGGCCACGCATTTCACTGTTCATGTTCCAGTTGACACCGATGGTTCATATTAATATGTCATATGGCCCAGAAGGTCATCTGAGCAACAGTTGCTTAGTAACTCGGTGCTGCAATTTTGAAATTACAACGTTGCGCGAGATATCTTCCATTGACTGACCTAGAGTCTTGCAATGAATTTGCATTACACCTTGCAGCTGGCCTTTCACCAAGAGGATGCCTTGGAACTGGAAGAAGAGGCCAAAGCACAGCCAGACACTGTCGAGGCACCTCCAATTTCTGTAGGCCAAAGGGTTGTCATGCGATCAAACCTTGCCAAGGAGGACAACTGGACAGGCGCAGATCACAATGCTTGGGCACTGTGCGTTGGTTTCTGAAGCTGTAACCAAAAATTTGGGCAGTTGAGAGGATAAAAAATGGCTTATTCTTTTCTCATAATACTGCAGTGCGGGGGAGGAGGAAATCCTGAATACTGCAAAGCTGCGGTGCCAAGGACACCTACCCAACTGTGAGTGGCACGGTGTATACCATTCTTACATAGCAAGGGGCTTCCATCATGTTCTTTGCTGCACTTGAGTGCCGGTCTAATACTCAAAGAACTATAGCTTCATTTGCAATGTTTAGTATTCGGCCAGTGTACATCTTGCGGGTAAAAAGTTTTCCTTATGATCATGATCGGTGTTACATACATGAGCAACTACTTTCTCATTAACTTAGCATTGTTATTCCTGTTGCTATGTATGACTGGGAATACAGTAATGCTCAGTGCACCTTCTTGTAATTGGTGCTTTTACTGCAATGATGTGGTCAAAGCTGCGCAGGTTTTGTCTTGCTTCCTTGTTTAACTGTGACAGAGAAGCAGTGGTGGTACAGTCGACTCCCATTAATTTGCCCCTTGTGGGGCCTCAAGGTTTGGCCGAATTATCTGAAAGGTCGAATTCACAAATGGCTGCAACTGAATGAACGAATTCAAATCTTTTTGATTGCTTGATGTAGTCTGTAATCTCCTTTTGCTTCTTGATTGATAAAACCAGTATGAAGCAACGAGGGCCATTATGTTTAAACGCTGCCTCAGTGGGACACGACACTGAAACAAGTGGGAAAAAATGGCTTCACAAGCAGGAGTGTTGGCCACTAAAAGATAAATTTAAAACAATTTCATACCTGTAACAGTAGTGCCATCTGCTTAATCTTTTGTGTTCTCAGTTCTTTGGTAACCGCTGTGCGCATGAGGGGGTGCCAGTGGAGGTTGAATTAACCAATGTGGCATGCTGTCGCATTTGAATAAACGAGTTTTCCTTCCATAGCAATGTATGGCTTCTCACCGGTGCTTTCCAGTGCGTTTGGATTAAGCGAAAAGTCAAATTAGCTGAGGTCAAATTAGCAGGAATGCACTGTAATATCTCACTAGTTCATCAGCACTGCTACAATTAATTTTTTTTTTTAGCCAAAGTAGTGCCAATACCAAGCCAAGCACATATTTCTATAAACCACAAGGAACTGCATGCAGCCTTTATGCATGTTACTGTCGAAAGCTTAGGCAACATATATGAGTACTGCAAGCCTGAGGTCAACGTATGAGGCCAAGTTGAGAAAAACATACTTTGGGAAGAGGAAGAATACAGATTATTAATATGTATTATAGAGCACATTGTTTAAGCAAATCAGTCTTATAAAACGTGTAAAGTTGTTTTTGTATTTTTTTAAGTGTTAGAAATTTGGGTCTCATGCCAGCATGCTTTAACTTATCTCATGGCAACAAGACAATTTTTGACAGTCATCTAGGTAAGGCTTTGATCTGTGCAGTGAACCAAAACTAATGTGATGTGAATAATAATTTTGAGAGCGTGATGATTAAGTAACTAAAAAAAGAACATGCGCTTTTGATGGATATGCCTTGCTATAAAATGGAGCCATATCAAAGTTTTTTGTTTGTTTCTTTGTGTGTGTGTGGGGGGGGGGGGGGTTCATTGCACAGCCAGCCATGTAGGAAATAAATGTACAAGGTTTCATTTAGAACCCTCCATTAAATTGAGAGTTATGCTCACCTGCATCTCGCACCTTTAGGGCTCACAAAAGATATTTAGATGTAAAAAATATTTCCCAGATTCATAGCACACCTTCTCTGAATGCCTTTTTTTTTTTTGTCTGGTTTTGCCCATGTAGCACATCATCTTCCTTTTTGTAGCATGTTTTGCAGCACCAGTACTCGTAAAGGGAGGCCTTTGCATTGAGTATCCAGGGATTTGCAAAACATGTTTCAATTGTGTAAAGGCAAGGTTCTATTCTAACTTGTTTCAGCAAATCAAGTGTGCCTTTCTCGTCATTGCTGAAATGCCACTAGAGCATCACAGAGCAAACTTGAGTCGGAAGGCTGACATAAAGGTCTTTGGTTGGCCCTTGCAAATTTGTACCATTGAAGCACTCAAGGCAACACAACATTCTACAAGACTCTGAAGAAAAAAAAAATTGTGTTGTCAACTTGGCCTCAATTTCATAGCCGTTTCACACTCATATCCTGTGAGCACCAGCACTATGATCACACAGGCGGCATTTGTAGACTAGCTTCAGTTTTGAAAGCTGTGGTGTGTAGCATGCCATCTTGTTAGTTCCTGCTACACGGCGGTGCTCGCCATCCAGTCTGCCCAAGTCATAACAGCCGAGCTGATGCAGCAACAGTGATTTTACATGAGTCATTGTTGCTGTTACCATCTAATTTCGTGAAAAGTGCCGTTCTGTTGCGCATGTGCAACAGAATTGTGGACATTGTGGAATTGTGGACATTGTATCGTTGCTAAAGGAAATAGGCAGTCATGAGCAAGAGGTTGTGCCCCACGAAGAACCATGGGTGGTTTATTTCCAGCTTTTTTAAAGGAAGCGATATGAAAGAAGGGAAAGGGAGTAAGAGAAGGAAAGACTAGGTATGACGTTTACAGTGATACTGATAAACTGCAATCTGATACATCTTCTCTTTCTGGTACAAAAAAAAAAATCTAGAAAACTTCGCGAAAGTTGCTATCATAATGCAACCGTATAGGTTCCATACGTTGCCTGGTTGACTTTTGTAGACTGGAGGAGTTTACGCCTGCATGGTCTGAATCATGCACTACAGTCGTGGGATCCATTACGCTGTGTCTGGCTCCATGTGGTAGTTCCTGAGGGCTGAGGTCATCATTTCCTGGTGTGTGCAGCAGGTGTTGCCTGTTTCGCCTCAGCATCCGCTGGTCCTCGGTCTTCACCATGTACGACCTTGGAGCTGCTTTCTTGCTTACTGTCGCTGCGCATGACCAGTCTCCACTTGTCCTTCGCAGACTGGACTTTGCTACTGGGACCCCTGGATCCTCGTACCTGGGCAGGGTAGTGGAAAGGTGCCAGCCTTGCATCAGTTCACCCGGAGAGCGGCCGTCCTCTAGGGCAGAAGAATGATAGGCTAAAAAACGCAGCCAAAAGTCATCATGAGAGCCATTAGTCTTCTTTAGGATGCGCTTAAAAAATCTGAACCCCCTACTCTACCAGTTCATTTGACTGTGGGAATTCCAGACTTGACGTAATGTGCTGAAAGTCATATTTGTGCACAAACAGATGGAGCTCTTGCAATCTAAACTGGGGCCCGTTGTCAGTGCATACTTGAACCGGTATGAGTACCGTGAAAAAATTGCCGATATTTTGGCTATGACTTCTTTTGCTGTTGTATCCCTTAGCTTCTCCACGTCGGGGAAATTAGAGTGGGCTTCTTACACTATGACATAGGAAGCTCCCCCAAACTGGAAAAGATCATTCCCCACATGGTGCCATGGCCTGTCTGGGGTGGGCCGCATGAGAAGGGCAGCTCTGCTGATTGTATGCATACTTTTGGCAAGTACGGCATCCCCGAACGAACGCATCATTAGAACCGGTAAGGCCAGGCCAGAATACCAATCCCCGTGCTTTGGCTTTACATTTATTCAGTCCGAGGTGTCCTTCGTGAATTCGCTGAAGAATTTCTGCGCTCATAGTTTTGGGTATGACCACTTTGCAGCCCTTCAGTAATATTCCTTCTACAACAGTTAGTTCCCCTGCAAAGGGCTTGAGTTCACTACGACATAGGAAGCTCCCCAAATTGATACGGACATTGTAACATTCGCGGTGCTGGCCACATTCTCCATTGCAATCTACAGATCAGATTGCCCGCTTGCCACGATATCTTTCTTTATTTTTGCCACTCCCTGATTGGCTGCTTAGCGCTTAAAAAGCGCGTCGCCGACCGAATAAACGTGATTGTCTTCCTGGCGCTGCGTTGGTCGTCTATTCCCTGGGCTGGTCGTCCTGCCGCCCTCGGCGTCTAGCCGTCGAATACGTAACAACGTGTTGCATTGCTTTGTGAGCAAGTGCAAAAGCAGTTGCAATTTAAAAAGATCTGTAGTTGAGAAAATAAATGTTCTGTCTAACGATTCTGCTAGCCTGGAATAGCAGTGTGCCATTGCCCAAATCAATGGGTAGCTTTGAAACTGTTGTGTAATGTACTATTACATTTCCCATTCTTTTTTTTTTTCATTCTCTCTCTCTCTCTCTCTCTCTTTTTTTTGGTCATTTGCTTCAAAGGCAGATGTGGAAGAGAATGTTTTATGCTAGTTAAGCTTTGTGGTAGAGAAATTTTGCAAGGACACAACTGACTCCTCATGTTTAGTAGACATCAGGTCTGCAGTGTTGGTTATTGGCAGCGATTCATCATGCACAGTGTTGAGAAGCTTCACCCGAATCTGTTAAAGCATACTATGAGGAGAAGGTTGCCAAATTTTATGCACCTTGTCAACATAACAGCTTCAGCTATTTCAAAGAATGTCATATATTTCTGTGCACAGCTTTTGAAAAGGCACTAGACAGAGCGGAATTCAAAGACCCCTACACAGTTTGTGTGTGCAGGCAGTGTATATGACCAGTTTTAGATCAGGTGCTGAATTGTTTAGAGGAACAAGAAATTTATTTCTCCATGAGAGACTCTGAATCTCTGACCCAAAAACAGCGAAAAAGTTGCTGTCACCAAATAAGGCAGCTTGTGGTATATAGCACTTTTCGTTCCATTTGCAGCAAAATGTGGCTGTATACAATGTCTTTTTCATTGTGTCTGCTTTGTAATAAATGCCCTTGCTGTGAATATGCAAGCTCTGCTCTCTTCTGCCACATGCACAGAAGTTCATGTAAAGAACACAGTAGTGATGCAAGTGCTGAATATCGAGATGCAAGTCAGTATATATATGAGTTCACAATTATAATTATACGCATGTTCTTCATTGGCGACTTTACTACTGCAGTGCAGTCAAACACCAAATTCAGCTGCAGAAGCATCACAATCTTGCTACATGTTCACAAACGGGAGTGTGATGTGAGTAATTGTTTATTTTTGTTAACTCTTTACCTTATCTCAGCTGTTGTGTTAAGGCTGTTCAGTGTTGATCATGAATGCTGTTCACATAGCGCACAGAATTAATTTCCCCACTTCCCTTGTTTGTTGTTGTGTGTGTTTTGTATCTGTGTTGTATGTATGCTTCTATTGGTGTTCTATGCCTATCCTTTGCTTGGAGGCTATCATTATTTATCCTAAAGTGCCCAGAGTGTATCTGACTGCCACAAACTGTGTTGCAGGCCCTCAATTTCAGACAAAGGCATGGGACAAGGAGCGAGAGCGACTGAACAGCAGCCCCCACTCTTCACTTGACTTAGAGTGGGAGAATGAAGTTGGTAAGGCAAGGCCTGCAAGATTTTACTCGCATGTTTCATTTCTTAGCACGTTTCATCCATTTCTGGCCCATAAGCCATTAAACACTACATATCATCGTCATGTTTTATTTCTTGGGGATCATATAACAGCACGTCAATCCTCTCTTGAGCATTACAGTTAGAAACCAGCTTTTTAAAAATATATGTTGTCACATTGTGGTGATAGTGAAGAATCAAGCACTGCCAAAAGTGGAATAATCATACTTTGTATTATGAGAAATTTTGCACAGAAAAACAAGCAACACTTCAATCTAGAGTGGCGAGCTAAGTTGTTGCTCATTGAATCTGATCTCATGGGTGAAGTCCATGCACTTTTTATACGTGTCTTGTCGTACATTCCAGAGTAATCACCAGTGCTTGCATGCATTTGTGAGTGTACACCTGTGAGGAAAAGTAGACAGACAAGAGGCTTGCCAAAAAAACTGAATTTCTTCAAGGTTCAGGTGCACAAACTGAATATGATGAGTGCATTGGAAAGTTTGCAATGTGAAGTTTGGACTGCAGTCCTCAATTTCAATTTACATCCATGGCAAAGAGGAAAATTGGATTTATTGCTAAACCCCCTGTTCTGTAAACCTTCACTCCAGGGAGTACAACGCTTAACGATGTGCACTGTTTAGATGTCTCTTTTTCTATGGAGCTGGCGACAACATTCATGAAATTTTGGGTACAGTGTGGTTGCGTCTTGCACTGAGTGATAACTGGATAACAGTGGTAATCCAGTGAAAATTAACACCAGCATAATGTAAAATAATGGCGCTTTACAGTATACAGTTGAAACTTGATTTAACAAAGTGATGACCACACTCCAATTATTTCGTTAAATTTGGAAGTGTGTAAAATCGAGAAAGGAATTTTTCGGTTCTTCAGAATCTAAAATTGTGCATAGTGACACGCAAAATTTAGTGCGGCACCGTTTTTGCCGCTAATCCAGCCATCTGTTGCATAAACCATGAAATTACAAAAGCAACCACTGCTGCCTCTACAGAGGCAGCGGTGGTTGGAACTGCAGTGTTTAGTCCGCAGTTCCTTGCATGGGCATGGCCTGCAGCCTCGTCAAAATAAAGCTATGGCCGCAACTAGGGCGCCTAGATGTTTTAATGCGTGAGCTTTAGAGCACACGCTCGAAGAAAAACCCACCTGTGTCAAAAATTAGAAAGAAATCACTGCTTTTTTTACTCATTTATTTCAGGAAAGACTTCGTTAAATCGAGTTCAGCCAAGTTAGTTTAATTAATTCGAGTTGATGACAACATTTAACCCTATGGGTACCTGCCGGGGAATGAAAATTTCTTCGTTAGATTGAGAACTTCGTAAAATCGAGTTTCATTAGATTGAGATTTAACTGTAGTAGGCTTGTCCACACTTGTAAAAATACATCCACCTGTAAAAACAAATACCGAGTTAATTTTTATTTTTATTGGAAACAAATTTTAAAAAGGGATTTAGCTGATGCAAGGATGCTTTCTTCACTACTCATCCTTTCAACATGCCAGACACTAGATGGGCAAGTAGCAATCACTGCAAATATGTTTGTGCATTTGGTAACGAAGTAGTGATTGGTCAATTAATTTTGTAATTGCTTGTTATAAGGCCCATGTTGCTATGGCAGCAGTGCAGCAAGTGACGACAGGAGGCTAGAGCAGTTTATTCAATTTTTAAAGTGCTATCGGTTTTTGAAATAATCGTTGACGAAAAATTCAGCTTTTTCTCCTGTGGTGCCGAAAGAGGGCGTACGAAGGGTACAGGAGGGAAAGGAAAAAAAAAGAAAGAAAGAGGTGACACTTGTTCACACTTTGTTACACTGTAGGTTGGATTTCGGTTCTAATGTAGAGTGCTACATAGAAAACTGTGTGTTGCAAGTGTCACTCCAGCTCCTGCAAAACTTCAGGTTGTATTGAAAGGGTGCGTAACTAGCCTACGACCTTGCTGCACATGCCAGCATTGTCTTTTAGAGTAATAATGATGCCGAGAAAGCATTGGAAGCACAGCAAGTGCCAGCCATGCACTTGCATGCATTGGTTTTTAATGCGAGAGCATTTGTTTGAACCCTACTGTACTTTGATCTGTCTATCAGGCCTCGATACTGACCGCATCAAAAAAAGAAAGGCAGCTCTGGAATTCAGAGGCGCAAGACAATGGGCAACTGGCGGCCGCGCTGCGGGGGTCAGCTCGGGGAACCAACGCGCCTTTCAAGACTCAAGATAATGGCCAACTGGCGGGTCAACTGCATTGTGTTTGACGCTGCGAATCGGCGATGAACTGCCGTTTCCCTCACCTAGGGATCTAGGGAGCACGGAGTGTTTATAAGCGGCTGTTTGTTGGCTGCTAGGGTATGCTCGTCATCGTGCTCGACCAGCAGTGTGCTGGGTGTGTTTGGAGCTTCGTGCTTGTAGGCTGTATGCTTCGTCTTGCGTGCTCCATTTGGGAGCCACACTAGACTGTCGAATGTCTCTCTTGTTTAAAATGTAAATACTGTAAATAAACCCTGTATGCCTAAGTCCCGACGAAGAGTCAAGGCCCTCCCTACAACTCCGACTCCAGCTCTGACAGTACTCTGAATTTTCTCAGAATCAGTGGAGCTCATTTTGTATGGCATCCAAAACAGGCAGAATAGTTCCTGACTGGAACGATCACAAAGTGGGCAAAAGGCTCACGAGATTAGTTACTTCAACAACCACATTCAAGGTTTCTTTTTTTTTAATTATTATTCTGTGGCTGCTTCAGATGCTGTCTTGTCAGCTTGTCTTTTTTGGTGGTCCTCGAATTAATTAGTGATAAAACCTTGCACGACTTAAACACATACATTCAATCAATCAATCAGTAATGTTATTCATGTATCCATGTACATGGAGGTGTGAAAAGAAAAAGCTGCCGATAAGGCAGCTTGATGGGTTCTCACCCTAGTAAGTTTAAGCAGCAACCGTTTACATCAAGCAAAAGTTAGTAACAAAGAATAATGCATGGATAAGCATTTCATTCAACTAGTGCAGGTATAATAATAATATGAAGTATAAGACAAAGAAATATAATAACTTGCATGCTGGTTTATAAAAGTTGAAGTAACGTGCAAGTTTGCGAGCTATGTCATTTTTTAAGTCCGGAACCTGTTCCTGCTGTTTTTTTGTTTTTTCCTGCTTAATAAAGGGTTAACACCACCACAGCGATGTGCATCTGCTACCGATGATGACTTCGTGTATGTCCCTGGTGTGGACACCTGTAGCAACCACTCAACTCCTCTGTCAAATGAAAATGACCTTGAATGGGATGGTGACCTTTCAAGGTACGTTAAAGCTGCATTTTAGCAAACCTTCCTGTGGTAAGGGTGTAACTTGAGAAGTTGAAAATATACCATTATCTAAATTTAGCTGTTCATGCAAATTCTCCTGTTTTGCAGTAGATATGCGGGGCAGTGAAACATTGGTAAAAACAGATTCCTGAACACTTGCTGCTTAAGTGGGGCAATCGCAAGTTATCAGTGCAATGGTAACAATTTTTTAGCATGAAACTGAATGACAAAATTTGTGCCATAGTGGTCACAATTTTCAGTAGTGTACCACGACGGGAACTACATACATTATGTATTCAGGGGCGAAACCAGAATTCTTCTGTAGAACTGGGACCGGGGTTGGGGGGGGGGGTGCATTTGAGCATGAGTGTTTGTTTTCGTTATGGGGGCAGGAGGGAATTCTATCACTTCACATGTCATGGTTGTAGGAGTTGGGGGGTGGGGCGCAGTAGGACATAATCGGGGGCCAACCATCTCCCCTCGGCCCCCTTTAACCCTTTAGAGCTGCCTGTGAGTCTATTTTATGGGAAAAGGAAAATTACAATAGCACTCGAACCTCGTTATCCCGAAGTTGAAGGGGAAGCTGAAAATAATTTGTTATATCCATCACTATGTTATAATGACTGTTGCCCTTTACTACAATATATCCAATGGTATGCGTAACTTTAAACATGCAAAGGAGATTACGCCTCCGTGGCCCTCTGAACCACTACATGGCCGCTGTTGTGATCAAAATTCAATAAAACAACAGCAAAGGGCTATCCGGCGCTTGCAACACGCTACTTCTTAGCGCCTGACGCCAGCTGTTACGATAGCATCTTTATGTTCCAGTGTGATGGTCTTTCGCTTCCGCTTTCCACTTGGCTCGTTCGTATTGTTGTGAAACTGGTGAAACAGTGACGCAGTCGAAAGGAACAGCTAGCATGCTGCAATGCAAATGAAGTCCGCTGTGTTTAAGCAGCACGTAGCACACAACACACTGTGCCAGCTAGGTATGCAGCTGGGATGCTATTCTTGGGCAACCTCCTTGACATTCGGAGGTAGTTTCACTCTTGCTAGATTTCACAAACCTGTCAAAGTATACAAACGACAGAGTTGGCACAACGCCAGAAGCACTGGTGTGTACGCAGGTGCGTTAAGACCTTGAAAGCGAAACTATGTGATTCACCGCTTTCTCGTCGCTCCGCCAAGGTCTATTCACATAGGTTGCAAAGGCGAGGCCGAAAAGCAGTTTGTGCAATAGCAGTGCGACTACATGTGACGGGCAAAACACCAGCTGGTGAAAATTATGCATCCATTATGTTACTAATGAAAACATTTGTAGAAGTACAGACAATGTCATTAGAATAGGAAAATGTGAAGTCACAGGCTGTTGGCTTCCATCCGCAAACAATTATGGGTACGAAACTGTGCAGGCTTCCTGCAGTTTGCTCGTGGCGATGCGTGCTGAGATATACCGACATGGTATTACTGTATTTTACACTAATGATGTCACAACTCTTTTAGCCATGTTTTAGCTACGTCTTTACCAGAAAAAAAAAAACTACTAGTGGCCATGTGTGATGTGCTAGTGAAGATGAAAGTGTGGTTTTTGTAAGTTATTGCAATGTAGTGTTGCTTTTATCTTGACACTGAAATAACAGATGTGTGTTGGTGTACTAAAGACACATGCACATGGTACCTAATTCAAAATCTGGGTGAATCCACTGCTCTGAATTCATACAAAACTCTCAAGGCTCACCGGTGTAATACCTGCCGTTATAGAATGAAGGCGATAAATACAAATGGGTCTGTAAGTGTATTCGTGTTGAATTGTGATGCGATGTTGTGGCCAATATTCTCACTTGCCTATGCTTCATTTGTACTGTTGTTGTGTGCTCGGTAATGCAATGTGATGTGAGCTGGCGCAGTATATACCTTGTGCCAAAATATGTCACCAAAATTGTGCCAAAATATGTTGAGCGATTCCGTTCCTTCTAAAAGAAAGCCACTCCATATTTTGGTATGATTTGCTGTTTTTTCCAGAATGGCAAAAGATAGCCCATTTCTCGAAATCCTAGTGCCCTGGGGGAGTTGGGAGGGGTGGTGCCGCTGCCGCCGCCAGTGGTGATTTCAGCAAAAATGGGGTCAGTTAGCTACTGCCAGAGATAAAGAACAGGGCTGACTGGGACAGACAGTCATATTTGGTCCATCCCACTTTGCTGCTGTGCATGGTGACCTTGGCGGAAGCTAGGTATACCATGGGAGATAAGCGAACAATGCTGAACAATCCCCTTCCACTTGCCTGCCAACTACATGTCTGACCATGTGCGTGACAAGGTCATCAAAATTTTGTTCAACAGTGATATTGACTGTTCTTTTGAAAATCTTGCGGAAGACTGAACAAGGGCATATAACCTTCACAACCTTTGGCCACAATCTATTTTATTTTTGTTTTTTGCCCAGCTCTTCTTTCTTGTGCATCAAAAGTTAGCCCACGCCCTCTTTTCGCCCGGTTTGCTCTAGATTTTAGGTGGACTGTCTGTTGCAATATTACAGTAGTTGCTGTTTCCATCATCACATTTTTAATTTGTCACCATATAGGATGGGCAGCAGTGCTTGCTTGCAGATGATGCATAGGTTTCAGGGCACTTGTATATTCTTTAGGTCATTTTCAAGTGGTGTGTGTCTTGCTATCATTCTCTGCAGTGTCCAGATTGGAGGCTTTGACATGGAAACAGAACAGCTGATCTCAGAAATTGAACAGATGACTGTAGATGCCCTGAAAGAACCCTCAGGTGCTTCCAGATGACCATCTGTGCACCATCTAGACAGGTGCACCTGTTGAGGACTGTCTACTATATTTTTCTTGTGTGTGTGCCTGTTTGTGTGTTTATGTGTGTGTGCATTGGCACATACTGCTTGCAGTTATGCTTGGGTTCATCTTCTTTGAACATTACACTGTGGTTGTACTATTTGCATGAGCACAGTAGCCGACAGTTTGCCAGGCTAGCACAGTGGGTCCAAAGTTATTTGACTAGCCTGATGCAGTGCAACTTTGATCTGAAGCATAGTCATCCTTGTCAAATTCTGAGGATGTGAATATGCTCTACTTAGCCTAAAAGTTATATGTGAACTGCATTGCACCTCCTGGGCTCGTTTTGTATCACCCAGCTTGTCACCAATTGATTCGTGGTGGAAAGGGTTGCTTTATCGGTGTGTCCTTATAAGGCCAGCAGTAGTTAATACCAAGAAAAACAGGGGGGCTTTTTGGTGACTTATGTGAGGGAAAACGTTGATTTTTATTACTGTTACATTGCAGGTAAATTGTTTAAAAGCTGAATTGTACATCACGTGCAGTGCACCACTAATTGAGATACAGCTGTGATTGCGTTCCCTTCTGTGTTTGAGTGCAGATCAGTGTGTAAAAATGTGTATGATGCCATGAGAGTGTGGCAGATATTACCATGGTGGCAGATATTACTATCGTGGCAGATATTACCCATTCTCACTACCTTCATTTCTTCTAAGCTCATGGCATAGTGAGCCTTATGTAATGCAGTATCGATTCTATAGGTGCCATAATGTGTCATTCACCAGTCTGCTGTTAAATGTGACCACGGTTCACACAACACTTGCCATTCAGTCATGTGTTTTATACTTGTTGCCACGGTCAGGAGTAACATTGGTTATCACTTCTGAGGGTAGTAAGCATAATCTTGTGCATCTATTAGTGAATTATGTGAAAGGAAAAACAGCCACTGCCTAAACTGAACCAGCGGAACATTGCACGCCAATATACAGAAGTTTTGAATTTGGGCTTCATAGGCTGTACGTTTTCTCAAAAGCGACATAAGTTCATTGTGGTTTTCTTTGTTTCAGGTACTGTTGGCCTTTTCAGTATATCACCCTAAAGCCCCCATTGCCCACAACGTTTCATACAGTGTACTCTGAGAAAAAGTCACAGATCAAGCGAAGTAAAGAAAAAAAGGTTAATACTTGTTGGGTCTAATAGACCTGGAATACACTGAGGTGTTAAGGATCTTACTGTGATGTGCTTTACTTTTTATATATTCAAAAGGAGTCTATCTGTTAAGACAGTATGCAGCCATATTTTCCAGAACATTTCCCTGTATGCAAGGTATTAAGTACTGGGGCATAATGGCACATGAATAAAATGGTGTGCCTATCTGTACTGCTCCCAGAGCATTCCACTTAGCAATTTCCTCCACGGTTGTTCCATTATAACCATGTCTTGTGTCATAGTGAAACCATAAAGCCACTTCCTAGCTACCAAACCCACGCATTGCAATTTCCTTGTGTGGCCAGGGTTCACCTGGTACAAGGCTCAACATTGCAAGGCTTGAGGCACATGGTTCTTTTGATATTCAACAGTACCTTTCAAAATTTTCAGGTGACATAACCATTGTATTTTTTTTTTTCAGAAAAATATTTTTCGTTTTTTTTTTTTTTTTTTGCCGGTAGCAGCCCATCTTTCAGTACTCGGAGAAAGTTGCCATTGGGGAATTAAGTAAATTCTGGCACTGCATGCCTACACATTGCATCTGCAGCAAAAGTGCATTGCTCCATTTGTGAACATTGGACCTCAACCATCTAGCATTCTCTGCTGCATAAATTTGCTAGGGTCAGTTTTCCAACTTCCATCTTCTTGCTGTACCACTGAACAGTAAAAGTAAAAGGCTTAGAAGGCAAACACAAAGGCAAGGTGTATGAGTACCTGCTGTGCAGTGCACACACAAGTGTTACTTCGTGAGATAAAAAAGAAACTTTCTGCCAAAAAAAGGAAAAAAGCATAGCAGGCAAGTTGTTAGCACTTTTTGCTCCGAGAACTTAAACGGGTGGTTACTGCAAAAGTTGTGATACAGCAGGGTATACATACATTAGCCAGCTGCAACAGTTAAATGTAATATTTGCAATTCTCTAAAACCTGACCTGTTGGGTGTATGGGTGCTAGAGGTATGATTACAGTGTATAAGATGGTGCAGTCATCTTCTGGCACGACTTCAGCTTGTCTTCTTGCACGGCTTCAGCACTGGTGGGAGTTGACTCTGCACTCAAAGTACCAGAGCCCTTTGTAATTTCTGGTTTCTGACAAAAAGGTTGGTGATTAGATGTTGGTGCTTTAGTGTTGCCATATTTAGTACACTAGAATATGTTGATGTTTTTATTTTTAAGTTACAAGAACTTACAAATTGAAAAGAATGTTTTAACTCATATGCAAGTCAACTGACACATACAATGACAACCCATTCTTGTCTTTCGGTGTTGTGAAGGGAAGAGAGGTAAACATCTATTAGGGTTGATGTATGTACGCTTGTAATTTCCGCAGATGCATACCTGTAGTAGTGCCATGGCAACTGCCATACTGGGCTTCTCTCATCACCATGTAGCAGCATTACTAAGGCCACAGTCCTGCTACATAGTAATAGACCATTCTGGGCCCCTTCGAGACCGTTGTGTAGGGAGAAACATTTCCACTACTACTTCTCTTAGCTTTATGAAGGTCAACAGTCTACTCATACGAGTGTGAAAATCAAATTAGACAAGTTTACTTCAGTGTATGTAAAACTAGTAGCTTGTAACTTGAAATAATCTAAATCTTTGCCTTCTTATCACCTATCATAGCAGTTTATTGAAGTGTAGTGAATTGGGCTTGAGAGGGCTTTGAAATTGTGGCACTTAACTGTCATAAAAAAAATTTTTGTCTGAACTTTTGCTCATGCGTTTAAAGGGACACTAAGGGAAAATATTAAGTCCAGCTGCATTGAAAGATTCGGCGTCTGTAATAATGAATTCATCATTCATAATGAAAACAGAGCTTTTTGTAAGTGAGAAAATAACAGAGATGGAAAATGGGAGCACCGCCACCTGCTGTGGACAGTAGTACCGCTCATGTTTGAGATCGGCGCTGCTGATTCACAGAGAGTGGCTGCTATGTCCCGCCAATGCCCACTGGAAGTGGCATCAATTTTTTTTTTTTTTTGTAACCCTTGGCCGAAACCTAGGTGGGGTCCAGCCCACCCCACCAAATCGCAGGGCACTCAAAGTTATTTGAAAGAATGAACCGCCACCCCTGAGACAGCAGCCACCCACTCTGGCTCTTAGGCTCAAGTAACTGTATCCGGCATCCTGTACACAAGATCCACAGAGTGATTCATGCAAGCAGAACACCTGCAGTCACCAAGCAGTATATGCTTTGTATATAGAGCTAAATATATAATTTCTAAATGACAACAGTGGCATAGAGGGAGGCCACATATAGATTACATCAACTACGCCACTTTGCCGTGGGCTGTTCAAATTTAGGAGCAGCAGCGGGACCTGCGGCGGCAGTTTTCTACACAACAAATTTATATATGGGTGCACAAAACACAATGATAGACTTCTGGACAAATACTTTATCAATCTAGCCCAACTTGATATTTTCCTTAAATGACCTTATAACATTCAAGTTCTTAAAATGCCGCTGATCTAGGTGTCCCTTGTGAAAAAAAATCAGATGTACGTATTTTTAAAGTTGCTCATCTGTATATATGTTTTAATGTTCCTTCTCAGAAATTATTCCAACTTACCAGGTGTTCCCTTTTATGCGAAACACTTTCTTCTTCTTCTTTTCTTTCTTTTCTTCAAGAAGCAGTTTCATCTAGACCCCTGCCATTTTTGCAGATAGCAGACATTACCAGCAAGAAATGTTCTCCCATAATTTTGTGAATTATCAAAAATGTGCTAATTAACTTTTTGACTACTCACTTTAGAACACATGGTATTGTGAAATTGAAGCCAAAGAGTAGTGAAGTCATTTCTGCATAGCAGAAATCCTATAACTAGCGCCACTTTTGAGATCTATGACCTTAAACTGTGCTACGAAATACATGGGCATTGCAGTTAAGTTTCCTAAAAGCGTGTCTCCAAAAGTTGGAATGATCTTACCTGGAACGCCGAGCATTCTTTAGCAGATTTTGTGGACGGATCTCACAAAAGTAGTGATGGCTTTAAGATTTCTGCTTAGCAGGCATGACTTCGCTATTCCTTTGCTTCAATTTTGCAAATATGTGTGCCCTAAAATGAGTAATTAAAAACTTAATTAGCACAGTTTAGGTAATTAGCAAGATTATTGTCAGTTTTTTTTAATGCTAATGTCTGCCTAGTCACGTAGCATGTATGAAGTAACGGCAGGGGCCTAGATGCGACAGTTTCTTTTAAAATAAAGTGTTCTGTATAAAAAAATGCCTGGTAATGTTGGTTTGTGTTTGTGGAACTCTACACTAGCCATTATGAGAAAAAACTTCTCAACCACTCCAAATGTATCAAGAATATTGCCTCGTTTTATACTCTTTGTGTTTTCACTAACTATTGTGTGAATCCCTAACATGTAGTTATATCTATCCCATTCTTGGTTTCTTATATGTTGAATGTAGATTATGACACTCAATTAGACACAAGAGCACAGTTTAAAGGGCCCCTCACCAGGCCGCGTAGCAAGCAAATTTTGGTTATCTGCTGGAAGTTGTTACGTGCCCTCTAGGGAGCATTCTACCACAGTAATTTTTCATATTTGTTCATTAACAGACAAGATAAAATCAAGTGCCATGAACCCATGATTTCAGGAGGCGAGCGTCACCACCAACATAGACACTCTCTCCACTTGCCCCAATCTAGCTTCCGCAAGCAAAATTCCTTCCCTGTGTTCTCCCATACTGGAGCTGGAGGATCACGCGTGACACATACATCAGGGGCCACAGCCTCCTTTTTTCACTTTTTGGCTGCACGGTGCACTTCTGGTAACGGTCGTGCACATGAGCTATTGCTTGACGGTCGTGCACATGTCTTGTTTCGCACAGCGTACAATTTTGCACACTGTGGATGAGAACTCCTGATTAGCGGTGCTACACAACACACAACACTGAGGCAGACACAAGTAGATCACAGAGCATGATCATACATTGGAACACTGTAGAAAATGGCATAGTTTCATTGTCTACATGCGCGACTGCACGACATGGGAATAAGCAGACGAAACGGAAGTACATCTCTCTTGCTGCAGTACAAAAGTAAAACAAAGACACGCAGACATTCGGTTCGTAGGTTTTATTATTGCTCCGAACTTTAATTTGCCTCTTGAAGCATGAGATCAAACAAGTAACTGCTGTTGCCTTGAATAATTCTCAAAGTCGCGTGTCACTGTGAGTGACGTCGACTGTCCAGGTGGGGGTGCGGCGCATGCAAGGAGAAGGGCACAGGGCATTTGGCATGTAATGGTGTAATACTTTGCAGGCACGATCGTTACTGCGCATTGTATGCACTGCATTTGTCAGTACAAAATGGCAGGCCTAATGAGGGGCCCTTTAACATGGGAGCTGCTGAGAATGTTCCATGCAAGATCATGTTATTCTTTTCATTACCCTAAAATAGAACATGAATGATATTTATGTATGGACACTTTGCCATATACAGTTTGTTGCAACTAAAGTTGGGTGGCGCCACTCTGCACTTTCATCCATGGGTGGCCTTGTGTGAAGCCAAAATGCATTGCTAGCAACAGCCATGTGCAGTGTGCATACCACTGTCAGAAAGTCCAGCACGGCACATTTACTAAGAAAGTATGCCAGGATGAAAAAATTAAAGTGCACCATCATTGGGTGTTAAAACACTGTTTGGGTTCCATCAGGGTGCAGAGCTTGTCTGTGTGTGGACACAAGCCTTTTCAGCATTTAGACTAGCACTTAAGCTTATGCACTAAATTGCACAATTGCAAACAAGAAGAAAAACAACTTGGAATCAACTGAACCACCAATTGTATCAGTTAAGTACTATGAACTACATAGCAAAACATGATAAATGTTACACATTAGAATGGAAAAGCAGTACATAGAACAAGTGGCAGTACTCAGAAATGCAGTTGCTTTTAAACCATTTAGCTAATTAGTCGTAGCTGTTAACCAGATTATGATGCTTGCTAATTTTTTTCAAACTGTCAAGTTTGTAGTTTCATTTATACAGCTCTGAGAGTGACATTTGAGAGTGCGCCGTATTGTATGTGCACATTGTAGCATACAAGTTTCTGAAAGAACCTTCACAGCTTTCTTGGTTAGCCACAATATCAGTGCAGTATGAAGAGATGGCAGACGAGACAGTCAAGCACGAAGCAAAGCTGATTGGATGGAAGCACATGCACTAGCATCACGGGAAACGCTCCAGAAGTGAAAGATGTGGTCAAATTATTGTTTATACCTCGCTACATGGATCCGAGCTGCGTAGGTACATTCCTTGATGGGAAAGCAACGCGCATCAGGCTCCTTAGTCAGCCATGAAATTACAAATGTTTCAACTGTTGCATGTTTTGTGCGTGATCAATTTTGGACTGTACCCTTTCACGCTCGGCCAACTTCCAAAACTTGCTGTTCTCCAACCAGCCTTTCAAAACACAAGGCCACCCATGCTGGCAGGCCCATATGACCAAATATAAGAGTCCCATGCTGTGGCAATGCAAGGCGTCTGTAGTAGTTGGTGCTCCAAAAAACGTATTTTCAATCAACTACAAGTGTAGTGACATACCTGACTCATACTTAGTTTATGCTGTACTAGCAGTATTCTTTTCTTTTGCCGTTCATGATGTGAACAGTACCAGGATTGGCAAGAATGGTGATCAACTGCCTTGTACAAATTACTGGAACAATGTAGCTAGATTCTGCATTTAAATTTATTCTTTATGCATGCTGGCACTCCTCTCCACAAACATAACTGTGCCTGCCCTTGTACACACAGCAGCACTTAAGTTGTGCTGCTCAAAATTTCGTTTATAAATAAGTTTTACAATATTTTCTTTTTAATTTGTTTTTCTTTTGCTACTTATCAATGCAGCATACATTGAAGGCTCCGACTTACGGGTTACCATTCTGTAGTCTCTGAAATATGCATAGTCTGTTTTTTAATACAGCCTTATTCCAAGCTTCAGCATTTGACATAAAATGCATCTTGAAGGTAGTGTAATATATGCTAGCCCTTGAATTGAGAATTTTTGAAAGTATAAGAAACATAGTCTAGACCCTTGCTCCAGTATTTCATTCTGTTGATTGTAGCCCCTAATACATGCGTGTGGTGTTGGGACTGCTTTGCTATGCAAGCTTCTACTGTGCCACTCTTATACAGACAGTACCCAGCTTATTGCAAAGCAATTGCCATATTCGACAAAACAGCAATATCTGGTTTCATTGATCCGACGAAGAAATTAGTGAACAAATACTTAAGTGGCCAGAATATTCACGAATACATTTTGTCACACTAACAGGGCAGCTGAGCTGAATTTTACTATGGTCTTTCCTCCATGAACTTAACTATAACAACAAACATGAAGGATGCACGTCCTATCGGAAATGTTAGGGCCAGGAAAAGGTTTTACATTATTTTGTACACTTCTCTTGGTAGTGCATTCTGTTCTAGCTAAAAAAGTGTGTGGCACTTAGCTTTTCTGGCCATGCAAGTCTAATGAATGCTGTCAGATAAGAAACACACGTGACGCTGAATGGTTTCTGCTTTCTCTGTTAGCATCCCTAAAGCACTTGGCATAATGGCCATGGTTGTGGCTTCCAGCTTCAAGGACAAGCTTCTTCAAAAGCGTGGCATCTGTTATTGTTTTCATTATAACTAAATAAATTTTGATTTCAATGTTGCAAACTGCGAGAACACCCGCGTACTTAGGTTTAGGTGCAAGGTAAATTATTTAAAGTTAAAGATTTAGGTGGTCCAAATTATTCCGGAGTACCCCAGTACGGCGTGCCTCAATCAAATCGTGGTTTTGGAAAGTAAAACCTTATAATTGTGATTTCAAAGTGTGGTAGCAGTATTTTTTTTTTTCCTTTCATTTTACTCTTGCTCTTAATAACATGTTTGGTTCATATTGTCTTTCGGAATTGTAGTCACATGAAGTAATTTTTTGTAGGTTTCTTTTCCATAGCGCAGTTTCCCTCTCTCAGTCTTTGTTTCCCTTTTTAGAAAATTTACTACAGTCCTGTTACCATTATGTTAGCCATAACTGCAGTAAAGGAGCCCTGAACCACCCCTCGAGCTTGGTGAAATAATATAGTCTGCGGGTAGCATACGCTGCTGTGAACATTTCAGCAGTTTTGCTGTCGTACGCGGTGCGTGTAGCTCGCAAGTGGATCACAAGGTCTCCTTTTTCTCAAACTCTGTCTTTTCAACCGAAGGCCCTGTCCTCACTATCTTATAGATGCACTATTTCATCATTGGATGCACTATTTCGTACGCACTCTCATCGGATGCACTACCAAGGCGGAAATCGTGGCGTCTACGTTACCATCCAAAATGAAATTTGAACAGTCCGCCACGGTGACATTTGGAAGGTGGAGTGTTGTGGGCATGCCCCACTACGCCGTACCTTTCGCAATGCAAGACATTGAAGAAGGAACGAGAGCACAGAGGAGGCAGTGTTTGATTGCCAATGACTCCGCTTCTGCTGAATGCATTGGAGTACTTTTTGCAGCAAAGTATTTCTGAAGTAGCCTATTTTAACTTCAGATGCCTTTCTCCACTTCGATAAAAAGTGTTTCAGGGCCCCTTTAAGTATGCTACAAATACAAGTTCTGCTTGCTTGGATTTATGTTGGGCTGTAGTGAAATTTTGAGATGGAGTAGTCTGTTAAAAGTGTGCAAGCCCTTTCCTCTCGCCAAGATCAACCACAAAGAAGCTGTTATGCGAGCTGTGCTAGAACATCGTGGTGTACTGGCACACTCTATTTATAGTGTTGTGTTGTATGCAGTAATTCTTTGTGCCTGTAGTGTATGTGCATGCAGCAATTGCCAACAAGGTTACTGTGGGTGCATCGGACTGGGTGTCAGTCTTGACGGATCATGTGGATTTCAGTTGCACAACAGTGGTACCTTTGTGCAGATGTAGTTTTATAGCATGAAATTGCGTGTAGGTGTCAGCTTTGCTACATTAAGTGTCCTGTGTGAACCCTTTGCATTGGGAAAGGGTGTTGTAGAGGTTGCTGTGCTAGTGCAGTTCACGCCTGTGTTGACGTCTGGTCGTGATTTTGTGAGGCTGTGTATGTGTACTCTAGGCACCCTCAGTATTTAAGCAATCTTTAGGTAGGCGAGGTGGCAGGGTCTATTATTGTGAATGCAAATCATGGGAAAGGTCAACAAAGCTTAAGGGATGAAAAATCTCGATGTTCTCTTCAGTTAGCTTTAGAATGGCTGCAGAGAGTAGAGCAATGTAATGACAATAGTAACTGTACAACTGAGATGATTAGGTTGTATAACTGCAGAGGGCATTGGAGCCAACACTTGTCAGAGGGAAAATGAAACAAAACCACTACTTCTGTGTGAATTGTGTATACGAGCCCTTGAGCATAGAAGTTCTCATTGTCCTGTATTCCACCTTGCATATACCTCTCCAAGTGCGCTCGGGGGACAGCTTTCCGTGTGGCATGCAAAAGAGCTACAAAAGGGCTTTCGCAAACTGGCAAGTGCAGGCGTGCCTTGCCAGAGATGTGCTTCTGAAAGACAGAAGTTTCGGCCTGTGTATGCTGGCCTCTGGCACAGACAGATAGCCGTGATGAACTGTAACAGACTTAGCCAGCATAAAGTGAATACTACCCTGTGCATGTGCCAGTCTGTCGCACAAATTTCATGTACTTGCAGAACTGGTCTTTCAAGGTCACAGCATTGAAGCACAGATGGGACCAAACTAAAAAGCTTCCTCGGGAAAAAAAAAAAGTTTCAAATTGCCGTTTTCTGCTACTTTCTTGTGTATTTTACAGTATTTGCGCATTAATATTACCCTTGAGTGAGCCAGCTGAATCTGTGTTCTTTGTTGAAATTCTTCCTGTTGTGGACTGTGCGTGGGTTAAAATCTGGTAACTTTAAGCTTGCCAAGGATGGCAAATATGTGCAGGTTGTAAATTGTTAATTTCTTCCTTTTGTGTGGTCGACAGTAACGGGAAGTAGCATCTGTTTGCTCACTTATGCAAAATATATCCTATGTATGTTTCTCATATCATTTTAAAATGTCAAGACTTGTAGCTGTCTGTGCAAGTGTCATGCTAATTGCTTAATTAACCTTTCTCTTTGTCATAAAACTAAATATACTAGAAAGATAGAGATATCAGACAATGTGTATTATGTAACTAGGCATTGTAAAAGTCGGCACTAAGTGCTCAAGGTTTCAGCTTGCCTTGCACTCTACATATACATGTGTAACATACTACATAATTGGGCAACCTGCCAGTGAAGGAATGTGGGAAGACTCTTAGTCGTCTGCTTGCACTGGTGAACATAAAAGTTGCGATTCATTGCAATATAAATTTTGCACCGAGTATACCTTGGTCATTTGAAGTTGTGTTATATGTAATGCAATATGGTAGCTCGCTTGCATTCATAGCATATATATTGGCTGTTTTCTGCAAGAGTACCCTGATGCTTGTTTCCTGAGTGAGCTAAAATCCATAGTGCATAGCTTTGTGGAATCTCAAAAGAACTACAACAGAAACAGACTATCAAAGTGACTATCATCTCTGTACATGTGATCAAGACAAAATACCCTTGAAATCATAGCATAAAGTGCGGCCTTGCGTACACACAAGCAAGTGTGGTGTAATGTTTGGAACTCAATTTCAGTGTGTTCCAATAAAAAGCAGAAAAATATTAGAGCTGTATAAACTTTATTGTTGTGCAGACCTTTAGTGCTAACTGTTCACATCCCTTGAGAATAACCGTGTTTTGTAGTATCCCAGAATGGTAGACAGGCCTAGGAAAAAAGTGATACAACAACAGAACACAGCAGCGCATAAATAAAGTATTGATGTGCCTAGTCGTGCTCATTCATTGAATCCCAAAGTAGACTGTGTGCACAGTGCACAAAACAACGAAATTGTTTTGTTCGTGTTTTTTTTTTCTTGCTACATCAGTGGCACATCCTGTTTCTTTCACAAATGCTAGATTTTTTAAAGTGTAGAGTGGGGAAGTTGTCTTGCATGCTATGACATAGGGTTGATGCAACATGTACTTCTACAGGAACAGAACATAAAAAGTGCAGTGACTGCTGCAATAAATATGTACAGACAAAAACAGGTCAATTCATTTATAATTTCTTCCTAATTTTCTGTTTTGTACCATGTTTGTTCAATAAGCAATGTAAAAACAACAGAATCATATTTTCCCCCAAAATTGCTTTTTGCTTTTCGATATGGTTACCTTGGAGCTCCACACTCTCGGTCCAGTGGTGTTACAGTTTCTTATTATCTCGGAAAAGTAGTTAGTCTCAAGGACTTGCAGTGACCTCATTGTCTCGACATGTCTTTCCCGAAGCCAGATTTTGAGGTTTGGAAATACAAAGAAGTTGCATGGAGGCAAATCAGAAGAAAATGGGTGATCATGTAACAATGCAGACCTGGATTAGTACAATTTTTCCATTGCAACTGCAAGCCAGGCCATTGTCTCTAGGAAAGACTTCTTTTTTTCTCGGATTTCAGCTGATTTATTTGCAGCTCTTCAACCAAGCTGTTCGGAAGTATTGCACAATATTTTTTTATTTATCACCTGACCCTTCAATAAGTAGTCAGTATATTTCTTAAAAATTGCCAAGAACTCGTCATCACCTTCCCAGCTGACAAAACGGAGTTCACCTTTGTCACACACATTTGTCAGGTGCTGATCACTGTGTGTGCAATGGTGTTTCCAAGTTTCATTCATGGTCACAAATTGGCAATGAAAGTCTTGCGGATTGTGCTTAAGCATTGACACACATAGTTTTGAAGTATCATCTCGCATTCATTTTCGGTTACGTTTTGGTCGATCACCAGGCAAAGTTATGTTACACGGTGATTGAGCTTGCCATGTGAAATTGGAGCAAAAACATAATGTTGCATTATGCTCGTGCAAATTGCAGGTGAACTGAGCATTAGCATTCTGTCCTAGATACCACTCTTAATCAGTCTAGTGTATTTCGTCACATGGGATTATATGCACATATCATGCCTCTATCTAACAAAATTTGCACATTTCATTGCAATTACATATTCTATGGCACTTATGGATAGGATTACATGTGCAAACTGTAGCAAAACCCAATTGATTTTTAAGCTTTCATTTCAGTTCATGTGAAAAATATCGCACTGCTGTGTTGCGAATTGCATGTAATTTACTGTGAGGAAAGTACCGGATACTGTGAGCTGTGGCTAATCGATGACTTTTATATAAAGATGCTGTGTTGGTTGTTCATGCTGTATTGTTGTATATCTAGTCATGTTTTGTAAACGAGTCCTTGATGTCATCATTTCTGATGTGTTGAGTGCATAACAGGTATATTTTCACCATAATAAAGAACATGCTTTGTAAAAAAAAAATGAGTATGGTATTGTCATGATGCACAATGTTTCCACTGTTTTGTGCAGCGTACACACCAGTGAGCCAAATATGAGTGTTGTGAGAATGGATGACAGATGGGGACAAAGACATGCTCCAGCATATAAGAAAAAAAAATAGAGATGCAGAGACAAAAGGACAACAGAAAAGGTGGTCCAAAAGGTGGTCCTTTTGTCTCTGCACCTCTTTTCGTTTTGTCTTATGCGCTGGAATATGTCTTTGTCTAAATTCCAACTAGCCCAACTCTCTGCCTTAAAGACAGATGGGGAGCCATATGGTTCTCGGTCAAAAGTGAGAAATTATGGCTGCCCCTTCTGTGGACACCACACCCCAGTGGAGGCGTCGGTGCAAAGTTCTACAGTGCAACTTGCATTAAGCAGGCTGGTACTCGTCCAGTTTTATATGTTCATTATGAAATGCGGTGGCAGTCGCAGGCTTTCAGCGTAGTGTGTGTGTTTTGTTCCAAGTGGCCTTAGAAGCATTTCTGACTGTATTATCTGCAAGTATAATTAAGAGAGTAATGGTGCTGTCATTATAGGACACTGCTAGCTTATCATATAGGCAGCCTCCCCCTCCCCCAAGGCATCTGTGTGAATTTAATATTATATGCATTTATTAGCAAGTTTCTTTAATATCTTGCAACATCGCAAATACAATGTCAACTGTAAAAAAAATGGACTATTAAGCCTACGTTGAGCTTGGTGCCTCAAGATGCTGATTTAGGCATGGAAAAAAAAAAAATTTTACTTGGACTTTGCGTTAAGTATATGCAGGAGTGAATTTTCAGTTTGTGACAGTTAAAAAAAAATATTTGTAATGGCCTATACTAAATAAGTATACCTCAAATAACAGATGTACTCTCCATGGCTGGAAATAACGGTGAACAAGTTTTTCCAATTTTCCTGGTATGATTGTGGAACTGTGCTTCGGTCCTACAGGGTTAATTCAGAAAATAGAGTAATTCACGGTATCTGTCTCGTCTCGCCAACCTGTGCATTAATTCTATAGCATCAAATGTTCAGTAACTTGGAGGCATTTGGTCGTGCACCAGTGTTGGTACTCTGCTCATAGAGCATACCAGGTTGGATGAAGGAGCCATGATAATTGCACCACCACCTTAAAGGGACACTAAAGTGAAAAACGATTTCTTCTGCATCAGTAAATTACCGTTCTACAACACCAAAAACACCCCTCTTACAACGATAAGACGTTTGGTAAGCCAGAAATAGCGCAAGAACGAAATACGGGTGGCGACGCCTACTTGAGTTCCCGCACCTGGGGGCTGTGACGTCATGGAATTTGATGGCATCTTCTAGGGCCTACTAATTATATATAGCGGTACAGATTGACTACATTGTGTTCTAAAGGAATGAAATATTAAACATGGCAAGTTTCGGGAACCTTTATTCAGCCAACGCGGCCCAAATGCGAAAACATACTTTGGAATCCCTGACGTCACGCTGACGTTGTGGCGTTGAGATTTCGGCGCGAAATTCAAAACTGATACTTCGACCTCCATTTCCTCATCTAATAATCAAACTATTATTTTGAAATGACTGCCTGCAGGGTTCTCAAACAATACTCCATTAGTCTAAACTGATTTATTGTTTCCCTTTAGTGTCCCTTTGTCTGGTACTTGTAACAATCAACTGCCTTCCTCAAAACCCTGACTCAGCAAACTGTACTGCTCCAACAACAGTTGTGGATGCGCCAATGTGACAGTGCAATGTGTGCAGTGCGCACAGTTCTTATACTGTTCACAACAGGCAGTTAGACAGTGAGTCATGTGCTGGGTGTGCAAACACTAGTAAATGTCTAAAAAGCTGTTCCCCTGTGTGATCAGGTTGAGCACACATAGCAGTTGCATGGCGTCCTACCTACTATGCCTTGCTCCTGTGTACTACTTGCTACTGCCCAAACAAGACAAGTTCAAAAGAAAATGGAGACGTGATA
Source organism: Dermacentor albipictus (assembly GCF_038994185.2). Classification (NCBI taxonomy): domain Eukaryota; kingdom Metazoa; phylum Arthropoda; class Arachnida; order Ixodida; family Ixodidae; genus Dermacentor; species Dermacentor albipictus. Next base: position 58,684,477 of record NC_091821.1, on the reverse strand, counting down.
GAGTAGTCAAACAAGGAATGTCTCTCTAAGCCAACGTTCCAACAAGGAGACTTGTCTTCGTCAGGGTAGCAACTATTTGCTGCCCCAACAAAAAAAAGTCCCCTTGTCAAAACATTGGCTTAAAGTGACATTCGTTGTTTTACTACTACGCCGTGACACTACACATAATTTGGCAGTGAGCCACATTAATATGCTGCAGAAACTCACAAATGTCTAAAAAAAATGCACGTGTGATCAAATCAAACACATGCTGCCTAAGCATGACATTCCATCTCCAGTCATATACTATTGGTAGAGCCGTGGTACTTATCTAGAAGGGGAGGGGACCACGGTATGCCTTCAAGGCCACTATATTAGGCCTTGTTGGTAAGCACATAGTTAACCTCTTCCGTGCTGTGCTATTAAGAGAGTTTTAGAGTAGGTGTCCCCAAAGTTTAGGGCCCCAAGAGCTTTGTGGGTGTTAGCGTTGGGGCACACAGGAATGAAGAGCTTTAGAATAGGGCTTTGTGTTTGCGCATATTGTCTTTCACTTGCAGCGCCACTACAGCGTCCAAGAAAAGCTATGACTAATATTAAAATATATCATTTCATCATAAGAGCATTTTTGACCTTCATGTTTAATTACAATCTAGAGGTTATTCTATTAGCAGCAAGCAATTTGTACTTAATTTGAGTAACCAGCTTTACAAGCCTTCACCAGTCAAGTTAAGCCGTCCTAGGCCTACGAGCCATGAAATTGGCTATTTAATTCAGAGTCAGCGGTGTATAATGAATTAGTCTTAATTACACACGTTAGATGAGTGAACGCGATAACCGCAGTCACTTCTGCTAGCTTCACGCGTAGAGCCCAGTTTGGTGCTATGTTAAAGCCGGCACTTCGATGGGTGCCGTCATGTTCGTTGATGCAAAGCTTTTGGGGCTCTCGCTAAATTGGTGAAATAGCATGCCCGACGCAAAACCCAAATGCAGTTTGCACCGCACGTATGCGTAGTGGCTTCGACATTATTTCTTTGGGGCCCCGAACCCTATTCTAAAACTCTATTATCCCCAATTCTGACCAAAAATAGACAAATAATTTTCAAGGAGCCCAGTTGCCAACATGTTTTTCCTCCTCAAAAAGAATAAGTTCACTTCTGCTTGCATTGTCCCATAGATAGTGTACTGCCATCTACCAAAAGCTCAACTAAGCACCGAGATAAAACTAGGCTTGTCCATGGCATTGCTAGAAAATATAAAGCATCGCTGACAAGCTGAGCTCATCCTTGACCAGTTTTACCAGAAACACGTGGACGAACCCAGCTCGTCTAAGGCATGGAAGAGGTCAATACTGTGAATGACGGTACTGTTGCACATTTCCACTGTAGAAAAAAAAAAATTGGTTTGTGTAATACAGAAGTGAATAGCCAAACTATGAGTTAAGCAAGTTGAGTATACAAGTTTCAAACTGGTTCCACCGAGTGCAGCCACTAGAGGCAGCATTCAAAACATTTGTTGGGGCTCCATTCTTGCACCAGTGTTCCATGCTGGTAAGGCAAGTGCAGCTGTCAAGGAAGCTTGGAACTTTCATGGCTGTAACATGGCCTTGACAATCCTTTTTTTTTTTAAGTACCTTTATTTTCTGCAAATAGCACTACAGGAGTCTTGCTACAGGCAGCATGAGGCAGCAACAACAACAATAGTCTTTTAAAAAATTGTTCATTGCCAAGCAAGAGCTGGTAAAGCAAATGCATTGTGCACTGACAGCAGTGTGTCCATAGAATATATAAAATGGCAGTGTACATTTGTGAAATGCTTTGTGATCCTGGCGAGGCACTGGTGCAGCATCTGTTGTTTGGGCAAGATGGAAGGCACTAGGCAGTAATCTGAGCACACCTGTCCTGGATTTCACCTGAAAAAGGAAACCCAACTGCAGTCAGGTAGGTGCTTGGAGATAAACCCCAAAAATGGAGAAACCACCTGAGCACCACGACACAGCTACAATAAGAGGCTGACAATGTCTGCAACTTGCGACAGGCGGCAAAAGCTTATGATATAAAGTGCAGCTGTTTTAATTTTTCTTCAGAAACATACTATTGCATCCTAGCATGACTTTAGGAGGAACGGCAAGGGTAGCAGGGGCACTTGCAAGATGCTGGTATGCTTGGACAATGCTGCCGAGATATGCGTTTAATGAAAACTAACAAGATGAGACAGCAGAAAATATCAAGGGAACCAATAGGGGAAGTTTACAAGAAGCACAAAGAAAGCATGCATGCTGAAGTAACAGAGGGGCAATAAATGTACACTATACTCCATTTCATACATAGCAGGCAACACTATGAAGGCTCTTCTCATTGTTTACATCTGCGCCAAAAAATAGTGTATCGCCATATAGAATAAAGATATTGGTACACATCATGTAACTCGACGCAAAATTAAGTCTCATACTTTTGTGTCGCATGAAAGGCATTGGAGATCTCAACCTACGTATTTACCACGAAACATGCTGGGTGGCATGTTTCTGCGACCAGCAACCACAGCACATCATTTGCACTTGCAACCAAGACATGGTGCGCCTAGAGTTGCCAACTGTCCCGAATTTAGCAGGACAATCCTGACTTCAGGGCAAAAAATCCAGAGTCCTGACTTTACCCAGTTGAGATGGCTCAACGTCCTGACTTTTTCTTTCTTTTCTACTGAAGAAGAATTAATAAATCAGATTCACTTTTTATAATCCCTCGCAGCTCAGTTGTACATTCTTTCCTTCTGTCTTGTGTTGTCGTAAACATAAAGTCAGTTTTGTTTTTTGTCATTATCTTTATCTTATCGTTAACTCCTTATTGGTAGCCGTGTTAGCCAGACAACTACTGCACCATTCATGTTAAAATCATGGCATGGTAGGACTAAACATATTTGTGCAACATTGCTGCAGGTGCTGGCTCGCAGCACCTGGCACTGACTGACGGGGTCGGTCGTCGCCAGTCAGCGCCCCCCACCCTCTTTTGTTTCAACTTCGTCTACTCTATAGTCGGCAACCGTAAATACACCACATACTGGAAGCACAAAAGTGCACTATGTGTAATTTGACATAAACTTATGGCTACAAGTAGTACTTGTAATACATAATATATTCTTTAGAAGTCGTTGCAGACCAAAAGTAACTGCACTGTGATATGTACAGAGTGCGATTTCTATGGATGCATTACTTGCGTAGCTTCCGCAGCATTGCCTGCTATGTGTGAAACTGAGTATGGGCCGCATGTAGTAGCTGATGCGACAATAAATGAAGCAAGAGCGACACCAATTTCCAGCAAAAATTCTCTATACTGTCACCTCGTGTGATCTTTGAGCAACTTTCTGCTCCAATTTAAACATAATTCCTTAAGGGATTAAACTATGCATGTTTCTAGCATTCCGAGACATCTTTCCACACCACAATATATTTTCGGGACACATTCCAGATAATAGACAGGTCCCCTTGAGCAAAAGCCAAGGAAAGGGATTCTATCATATCAAGGGTTGGACCAGTAATTAGCCTAGTGTCTTGCAGTATGAATCAACTATGCTGAAACTTGTTTCCTAGTGTGTACTTGGTTTTCGATGCTTCACTAGTTGTAAGCTTTGAGTAAGTAGTTGGCATAAAAAAAAACTTGTAACCACAACCACAAAATGCAGTTGTTTTTGTTATTAGTATTACCATCATCACTTTTTTTTTACGTGTTTGCCCAAAACTAACAGCAGTCTTATTCTGTTGGTTTTTGGTAATTACATATCTCAAGAAATGTTCGCTAAATTTGTCGTAATGTCTTTCTCTAAGATGTACTCAATGTCTTGGCTCCCAGTGGTGCAGGTATTTGTGCACAGCACATTAAAAATCCCATACCAGGACGAATTTTTCTTCAACTGTGAGGTTTTTCTTTCAAGGGACCCGTATGGGTTTCCTTTATAGCAATTGCTACGATAGGGTGGATGCCTCATTTTTCCTTTATTAATCACATTAAAAATGTGAAGGAATAAAATTCTGCAAATGTTTCTTGGGTTATATATGAACACTTCTCATGTGAAAGCATCTCTACTGCTCCGTTTGTTCTTTCTTTTTTTTTTCGTGTTAGCACTAGTAGTGTTAAAGCGGAAAAAAAATGCATGTGTGTGAAGTGCACTCCTGTTTGCGCTGGGAAAGTTGACAAGTAATGCCAGGTTAATTTTTCCAACTATTAAGTGCAATTTAATAATTTTTTTTTGGTCGGAAAACAGTACACTAGCATGGAGCAGATGCTGCCAAAATACAATCTCACAAGGAGCTGATGCAGAACTTCTTTAAAGTACAACAGCACCAGTCTTTCAGTTCTGTGTCCCCCCTTCTAACATACCAAACCTCTTATCCAGACTAAATTGATTGACTTATGCACAGTCCCAGAAGTTTAATCCTTCAACATTTTGTTTTTTTCAGTGAACCTCTAATGTTGCCGGCACATTTTGTGCACTCATTTCACACCTAACAGAGTGAACGGGATTCCTCACCATCCTCAAGGCCCAGGCACTCTCCCCACTCCTTGAGGGTGATGGTGTGGTCATCGTCCTTGTCACACCCATTCAGGAATGGAGCGATGCAGTGCTCCATGGATAGGAGAGGAGCACGGAGGGGGAAGAGTTCGTGCCTCGAAACAGCCCTGCATGCACAAGCAACAGTAATGGTGTGATCTTTTTCTTTGTGTCACAAGACTATTCCAACAGCTTCATTTTCAATGCTGCACATTGCATGTGTCAATAAATTTTTATTTAAAAAATTAAAGAAACGCTTAAGCACAGTAACACCATCATAGTAAATTTGCATGTAACAAAACTCTGCATAACATGGATGAAAGTACTTGACCCAATCGAAATGCGGTGCTTTCAGAATCAAAGGATGCATATTATATTATACTATACTATACTATATTATCATCATCATCATCAGCCTATTTTATGTCCGCTGCAGGATGAAAGCCTCTCCTTACAATCTCCAATTACCCCTGTCCTCGCCAACTGATTCCAGCTAGCGCCCGCGAATTTCTTAATTTCATCACCCCACCTAGTCTTCTGCCATCCTCGACTGTGCTTTCCTTCTCTTGGCACCCATTCTGTAACCCTAATGGTGCACCAGTTATCCAACCTACACAGTACATGACCTGCCCAGCTCCGTTTCTTTCTCTTAATGTCAATTAGAATATCTGCTATTCCTGTTTGCTCTCTGATCCACACTGCTCCCTTCCTGTCTCTCAACGTTATGCCTAACATTCTTTGTTCCATCGCTCTTCGTGCAGTCCTTAATTGTTTTCGAACTTCTTTGTCAGTCTCCAAGTTTCTGCCCCATATGTCAGCACTGGTAAAATGCACTAATTGTACACCTTTCTTTTTAATGATAATGGTAAGCTTCCAGTCAGGATCTGACCCTGCCTGCCGAATGCACTCCAGCCCATTTTTATTATTCTGTAAATTTCCTTCTCATGATCAGAGTCCCTGGCAATCCTGAATTCTTGTTCCCTAGCCCAGCTATTCATGATTATCTTTCTCTTCTGCATATTAATCTTCAACCCCACTCTTGCACTCTCTCTGTTAAGGTCCTCAATCATTTGTTGCAACTCGTCCCCAGTGTTGCTGAACAGAACAAAGTCATCTGCAAATCGAAGGTTACTGCGATATTCTCCATTGATCCTTACTCCTAAGCCTTCCCAGTTTAATAGCTTGAATACTTCTTTAAAGCACACAGTGGATAGCATTGGAGAGATCGTGTCTCCTTGTCTGACCCCTTTCTTTATGGGTATCTTCCTACTTTTCTTGTGTAGAATTAGGGTAGCTGTAGAATTTCTGTAGATATTTTCCAAGATATTTACATAAGCAGCCTGTACTCCTTGATTACGTAATGCATCTATGAGTGCTGGTATCTCTACTGAATCAAATTCCTTTTTGTAATCTATGAAAGCCATATAGAAAGGCTGGTTGTACTCTGCAGATTTCTCGATTACCTGATTGATGACATGGATGTGATCCATTGTAGAGTATCCCTTGCTGAAACCTGCCTGTTGCCTTGGTTGACTAAAGTCCAGTATTGCCCTTATTCTATTGGAGATTGTCTTGGTGAATATTTTATATAATATTGTAAGTAAGCTAATGGGCCTATAATTTTTCAGTTCTTTAACGTCTCCCTTTTTTTGTGGATTAGAATAATGTTGGCATTCTTACAGTTCTCTGCGACCCTTGAAGTTGATAGACAGTTTGTATAAAGGGCCGCTAGTTTTTCATGCATTATGTCTCCACCATCTTTGATTAAATCGACTGGTAGTCCATCTTCTCCTGCCGCTTTTCCCCGTTTCATATCTTGCAAGGCCCTTCTAACTTCATTGCTAGTTATAGAAGCAGCCTCTTTAACCTGTTCATTACTACTTCGAATGGAGGTATTGAAATATATATATGTAGCAAACACAGCCATACAGACTATGAAAAAATGCAGCACCAGTGGCCTTAGTAATACTATTACACTTGATAAACTGCCAAACCAACACCCAGGTTGAAATTCAAGGCTCTGCAGAATTGGCTCCTGATGCACCATCACACGCAGTGACAGTCTGCTGACAACTCAACACTAGTTGGCATATAAAGTGGCATTTTCAACTGCATTCATGCTAAAACAAATTTATTTTCGCTATTTACTGATAGCTCAACAAACCCTTTGCACTGCTTGGAAGTAAGGTTTCAGGAAACTCTGCATGTAGTAGGAACTCGATATAGTAAACATGATGTTTCTAAGTAGTCAATAATAATGGGTTTCACTGCTGTTGCCACAGAGTGATCAGGTCTCACCGGTCATAGGGGTGGCTGTCAAGTTCACAGAACTTCCAGATGACAGCATTGACCCACTGGCGGCTCTGCAGGCTCTCGGCTTCTTCTTCAAGTTTCTTGTAGGGCTCGTTCAGCTCATGCCTCCTGGCCAGATCTTGCATCACGTTGAAAAGCCACTCACGCATGCGGCGTGGGAAGTCTTCCATTTCCTCATCCGCACACTTGGGCAGATCTGCAGACAGCAGGCAGCATGAATTCATTGCCATCCCAAAGCCAACAGCCTGTGTGACACCTGAGGCTATTTTGATTCTTTTCTTCCAGTGGTGGGGGGTAGATGTGGAGGTTTCATGCATGCCGTACACAACGAGTAATGAGCACGCAGTTTTTGTAAGCAGCAATCGCAAAGGTATGCCACACTCTTCATCTAGCGACATTCTGTGAGTGAATGTTTTAAGGTAAATTAAGTATGTAACACCATATGCACGCAGCACGTATTGTCCAACAGTTGCGCTTCTTACGGTGTATTAAAATTTACATTGCCAGCATATGAAACAGCACACATAAGCTAGAAAGAACAAAACCTACTGAAGCTAAAGCTATCACCTTCAGTATTTATATATATGTCACAACTATCAATATTGCAGACAGGCACACTGCTTAGTCAGTTGCTGAGTGACATTTTATAATGTTGAATGTTTTCACAGAAAAGGTTATAAATATGTAAATTGAGAAAAATTCAATTTTTCCTTTCGACAAGCCAGAGTTCCACTGAACAGATGAATATTTCACACAACTGTGAACCTAGAAGCTGTTCGCTTTTGTCAAAATGCAGTGTGGCTGCAGGAACGTTTTTGCATTTTAATAAGAATTATTCACTACCCCAATTCATATTGTCATGTAGTAATGACAGTCAAGCAGATGCATCAAATTTCACCATATGTTTAGCATGTTGAGAAGCTGAAATACACACAGTCAAACTATAAGTATACACAGCAGGCTCTTTCTTTCGCTCTCTCTCTCCCTTTGAAAGGTCCCCAGGTCTGTGATCGTGTCTGCAGTTATGTCACCCCACATTTATTGATGCAATGAGCAAGCCATTGGTATTCACAGTAGGGGATATTTAAAAGAGGCCTGCAACACTTTTTAAACATGGTAAGCTTTACTAGATGCAAGACAGTGCTGTCATGAACACCTAACACAGCTTTTGCTTGCACATAGCAGGGAATGTACAAGAGAGCTCTATAAGGATTGCTCGTACTTCGTACTTCTTCAATTCTCCACCACTTTCAGTATACGTGATGATGCAATGAGGACACTCTGCCATTACTGACCAGATTTCTGGGTCATGAGAAATCATTATTTTTCAACAAAATCACGGAAATTGTCAGCAGTAATACTACTCTTCACATTAGTCTGCTTCAGAAAAATGACAAGACTGGTGCATCGAAAACTGCAATAATAACTTTCAATTCTGCACTTCATCTTCAGTGACTGTTGCCTGTTCAAATATGCCACTTCCTCTATGCTGCAAGATGGCATCATTGCTAAGTTTGCTGATTGCCTCCTTTAGATTGTGTTTCTGTGCTCTGGTATGCATTTGTGTGTCTGAATTCTCTACAAGCAACCACAATTATACGAACAGAGGCCAAAGTGTTACTGTTGGTTATTTTAGATTAGTAACTTCAAGACATGCACTACAAATATCGTATTCATCTTGTAGCACTTACTAGCTGAGTTCAGTGAATACACTTTAACAGCCATGGTGCTCAAAATTAGAGCAAAATTATGCTGTACCTGTGCATTCCTTGGCTGCAGAGATAAGTCATTGATATGGAAGTTCTACATCGAGTGCCACGAGGCACCAGGCTCTGGCAAGTACCCCTTATAGTGTGTTGGGCAGTATTCGTAGAGACATGGCACCAGCAGCCTGCACTTCCACAAAAATTTGACATTTCACTTTACATTAAGAGACGCCTGCTTTAGCCCTTACTCATGCACAGAGTCGCAACGGCTCATAATGAGCACAGAATTGCACGCACTCTTGCATTCAAGCATGTAACTGCCTAGCAATACAAAAAATGAGCAGCCATCCCTTGACTGAACCAGGACAGTTCCCCTCAATCAGCTAGGACAGGCGGCATTACAAATTAATACATGTTTGCTAAGTGTTACTTCCTCTACTCTCTACATTGTGTATACGGTGCTGCTGTCTGCTGAGGAAAATTTTAATGGTGCTTCAGCATTACTGTTCCTGTGGGAGCACACAGATTACACCTATAGTAACACAACTGTGAGCTGAGCGAGAAGCTTCAAGCGTACCGAGTCATTAGTGTTAAAACTGGAAGTAGTGGCTGTCATGTCCCAGACAACACACCACTTCCCGTGGACCTCTTATCTTTCCTCTGAAAAGACAAACATCAGGCCCCTTCTCTTAGGGGCCTGATGACCGTTCACAAAATTCATCCACTTAGGCAGACTGATGACAAGTTGCAACAAAGCTGTGCAAGTTTTACAAGGTTGTTTCATTCATTTGCATGCAAAGGCCACCATGTGCCTAGAACAAGCATGACTAATAGCATCCATTTTACGTCTCGAGCCTGGCATATAACCTCCATCCCGCATCCAGATAACATTAGAAAAAGACCTGGCCAGGACCTCCGTGGGACATCTTTCAGTGTTCCACATGGAAGGTTTTCTGAATTAGCATGGGGCATTTTAAGAACATCCCTAGGAACTCCTCAACAACCTTGAACATCCTTAGGACATCTGCATGTTCTCTGGGGTTATAAATGCAATACAAAAGAAACACTTCTCATGGGGTCGTATAGCAGGCAGCACAGGGAAGGGTAGTGGCCTGCTGCCCTGTAGCTTCCAGCGATAATGTGGAAGATTTCGCAGGAGCATGGTGAGGAGGTTAAAGGGTAATCATTTAATCACTGATTGCCAATAACTATGCTTATACACAGTGCATTCAAATACTACTTGCTGGAAGATAATCATGAAGTGTTTCCCTTTAATGATAAATACATCCCACAACTTTGTCAAGTGTTGTATAGCCTCTTTGAAGCAGTTCTCTGTCTTCATGCACAGTAACAAATGAAGGGAGATGGCTTATTCACTGAGCATTCCACACACCCCATAATTTTTTTTATTCAGCACTATGCGATCACTGAGTAGCACTGAGCTATAGAAAGTGCGTACCTCGGCAGGCTCCATAATAGTCGACATGGACATGCTCATACTTTTCTCCCTTGCAGCCTTCCTTTTCATCCTCGCACAGGCAGCGCATTTGGTAGAGCTCACAGTCGCTGTCCCACGTCTGGTTGTGGTTACTGCAGACCTGAACAAGACGTTTAAAAGCAGGTCATATACCCTTGATCTTGCTCCTGTTACGACTTTTTGTCAAGCAAGTCTCCTAGGTGCTCGCAAAAAAATTGCTGATCATGCCCTCAAACCTGTTCTTGGCAGATTATAGTTGCAATTGCTGCTGCACCAAAAAAAACCTAATTTACTAACCTAATTTACTAATTGCTACAACAGTTTCTTGTGGGACGTGTTGGTAACAGTGCATGATTAAACAACACAAGAAGGCAAAACACGAGAGATTAATATTTAATTGTTTTGCAGCCAATTGAACAGGTAAATATATCCTTGGTACTTGCTGAAGAGCAGTAAAAAGTACTAGCAATTCGTTAAAATGAGTCTGTAGGTTGGCTCTCCTAGATGGAATGTATTCAGTTTGGTACTATATTTCTCACTGCAAACATACTTTTGATCATCATGCCGAATAGGGAAGGTTCACTGTTCTGTTATAAGCTGTTTTCTTTTCACATGCAACCGTGATGGTGTGTTATTGTACAGTTGAGCCCATTATAATGTGACCACTTAAAGTAAACTCTAGTGCAAACAATATGTCTCACCGTTCAACTAATCTTGAAAGAAGCCTATGGAAGGACTCCCATTCAAAATGACCCAATAACGTCACCAGTTCAGATAGAACAAACAGAAGTAACTTCTACACAGCCAGGCAACACGCAAGATTTACTTGGGAAACCTCGGTAGCACCACACACGTGGGAGATGACAGCACTAGCTGAAATGTTTGAGACTGCATAAAGTTTTGAACTGACAAACTAGCTTGCACCATGGGCAGTTAAGCACTAAGTGCCTCCAGAGTGACCATATGATCATCTGTTCACAGTTTCCTTAATCTCCACTTTAATTTTCCAGCTTCTCAAGTATCCTTAGATCATTTCCCTTTGTTCATTAATAGCAGCTTTTGAAGTCGGTGATGGATCACCGTAACATGGGCTCGAGCAACGTCTGCCTATTGAATAGCACCTGATCTAACTTAATTTTGAGAGCCCATACTTTAAAGAAGCAATCGGCTGAGCATGGACACCATGCACACAGCAACACTTTAAATTGAAGTTTCATGCGCTAATGTTGGCACATTGCTCCAACACATAGTCACCACGCTAGTGCACGTGTCACACACATGTAGACATTGTGGCGAACCTAATGAATTATTGGGTCAGCACTACTCAAGCAGGTCTTAATTAGTAGATTTCTGGCAATAAATGCCACATATGCATTATTTCTGCAAGTTAAATGCTGATTCTGCATTTTGTTGCCCCCTAAGTTTTTGTGCAAGTTCAATAATACTAAACCACTCTTATGGTGAATGGTTTTTTTCACCCTAAAGGAGTTCATAGTGAACGAATGAATTCTGGGGTTTTACAAGCCAAAACCACAATTTGATTAGGAAGCATGCTGTAGTGGGGGACTCCGGATTAATTTCGACCACAAGAGGATCTTTAACATGCCCCCCAATGCACGGAACACAGGCATTTTTGCATCTCACCCCCGTCGAAATGTGACTGCCAGAGCTGGAATTTCATCCCACAACCTCGTGCTGAGCAGCGCAACACCATAGCTGCTAAGCCACCGTGGCGGGTAGCTGACACTCTTGGAAGTGCTGCAACTTGCAACTAGCTAGCTAGCAAAGTTATTTCGTGAACTTCACATATATAATCAAGCTATCAATTTACAGCCCATGCATCTCTTTGAATGTACCTAACTAAACTGTTATTGATGTCTGTAATGCTATTTGAACTTTAGCCATAACAGCTGCTCTTTCAATCAAGAATATGCAATATCCAATATCATGCTTTTTTTGTTGTTTTTCTGTTTTTAACAATTTTTCAACACAAATGCATACAGAAATTGGAAATAATATCTGACATACGCACAAAAATCTGCTCTGGCAAATATTTGTCTACACAATATCACTCGTGTGTTTTACTGTAGCTGAGGTGAACTTGGAGATGTTTCGTAATAGCCATTATTTTGCCGCAGCCATACATATTCTAAACCACAGTTCCTGGTGCTAAAAGAAGCTGCCTGACAATTACAAATGCCTGAACACATAGAAACAAATATGTTGATGTAAAAATGCATCCTAACAGTAAAAACTTCTATCCAGCCACTCCTTGACGATGAGATGCTGCAGAAGTGATTAAACAATCGGCATTGACAAGTTATGATACTCGTAATTGTCAGCTATGTATACATTGTGATTATGACAAACCTGGTGTCCTTAAGCCAGCAGCAAAAACATGCAGACACTATTACAGACTGTGTGTGCTGCAGATGTAACTGAGGTTAACAGTGCTCTTATAATCCCTGCCATGGACCTGCATGCACTGCACCATAGAGACAATTGTATTTCAATTTAAAATGCACCAACAAGCAATGACGCAGATCAACACATCGCTGGCCTAATGTAACCAAAAACAAAAACAAAAAAACTACAGGAAAGCAGCAATGCTATGGACAAGGTTTAGTGCATGTAACAGTGCAAAAAAAATTATTACAGTGGAATCTAGTTGATACAATATTCACAGGAACCAGAAAATAAAATATATCATCCGAAACTTCTATTATACAAGGAAGCTAAAAAAAACTTAAACAGGCATGCTCGGCAACAACCTCAATAGCAAAGGTTTGTGTGGCATCGAGTGATACTGCTCTGCATAACATGTTATGCAGAGCAGCATCACTCAGCGCCACATGAATCGTAGCCAACATGCTTTTATTCAGCAACGTTCAAACAGCTTGTCAATTTGCACTGAACTTTCTTCTTTTCAATGTCCATAAGAAAGGTCTCCTGGAAGTTGAAAGAAGAAGCCGCCATTTCCTCATTTAACTAAGCAGTGGCACATCACCAGTTGGTGCGCGGCCACACTGTCACAGCAGCATTTTACCACTGGCGGAGCGCCGGTTGCGTATTTCCTCCAATGTGGCTGGGGTTCAATACGTTTGTGGTTTGTTGGAATGTTATTTAAGCTAGTAAGTACACTGGAATATAAAGCTACGAGTTTTAGAAATAGAGTAAAGCCCCCTTCTGCAGTCAGACTATCCAATTTCAGGTGAAAACAAAATCGCAATAACTGTAATAACCGCAGTAACCTATGGGACATTGGCGGGGAAAAAAAGGAGACGTACTGTCCCAAAAACGTATCATGCATGATGATATCAACAAAATTCCACTGTATAATACCCCCTTCAATCAATAATTATGATGGACAGTCAATAAATGTGTCAGAGTCACATGATTTATTTAAATGTGCTGCAGACATTACTTAAATAAAGATAAGGTGGTACATATAATGATGCTTTATGCGACTGCTAGTGAATCATATGACTGCAGATTAATTAAACATCAATTCATTGTACAGTCAGCCATGTTGCATTTATTTCATAAAAATAATTTATTCACCAGTTCTATGCATATGCACCAGTTAATTATTGACTGCAAGCATTACAATAAAAAAAATTCTTTCACCACCGCTGAAGGAACATGGCATATCAACATCCTGTCAAGTATGGAAGTGCATTCAGTATAGTAGTCTTGTAGCAATACTCAGCCCTATGATGTGAAATGAAGCCATTGAGTATGCAGGGGGTTCAATTTACCTGAAGCTTAATGTCTAAAGTTCTTTTTATCACTTCCACTGGGCATAACTGGCAGAGACAAGTCAGGTACACAAATGTGTACATTGTGACCATGGCTACATTTGCGTGACGTCAGTGACAGTTCCACATGCAAATGTATGCAGCACAATTAGGATACAAGAGAAAAGAAGTACACTGCACTTCATGCATATGAACAGTATTCACAAAACATGTAAATCGAATTATTGCCAAATATGGGCTGACCTCAAAACTGCCCAGGAATGTCTGCACACTAGCATGAGGACCGCATGTGATTCATGCTAACTTGGCACAACAGCAAAAAAGAATGCTCCTTTTTCACTTTTTTGCATACCTGCCTACCTGCATGGTTCTTTGGGCTACGAGTATCAAAGAAGCCATCCTGCGGAATTAATCGAGCTGCAAGAAAATTATACCTTGGTTTCACTATTTAAAATGAGAATGTGCATTCCATGTTAAGCAAGCCAAAAGTCTGTGCACAGTTCTCCGTCAGGCAGAGCTTGATGGATGCACCGTGAGGCATCCAGGCACATCCTGTGCACTAACCACAGTCAATGTGATTGCATAAAATCGTGTGAAATTCTCACAGATCACGCAATTTGTTGATCTTACCACATGCAATGATCCCAGCCCATGTCAGAGTAGAATTTGAGTGACAAGTGATGATAAGTGATGTTACCGTTATATGTGATATAATTATATGCAATATTGTTATGAATAAATTAAGCTGTCCTAATTAAAGTGTGTGCCATAAGCACCATGTACAGACTATAGCGTATTCTCGGTTGAATGTTTTTGGGCATATTTGCCGCTTTCAGTGCGTGCCAACTGGCTATATGCACGGTGAAAGAATCTCGTGTATGCAATGGCATAGCCAGAAATTTTTTTTTTTTGGGGGGGGGGGGGGTGGGGAGGGGAGAAAGGACAGGAAGGCCACACACTACCACAGAAATTTCATGGGGGGGCATGTGCCCAGTGTACCACTGCGCGTATGGGCAAACTTTTGGAGCTTTCATGTCACATGGTGTTTCTTTTGCTGCATCAAATTTTTAAAGATTGTCTATGGCAGGTTGCACAATTCTAACCCTCAATCTAAATTACACGATGATGTGGCCATTACTTTTATTTCTACGAGAAATCAAAACGTTCAATTGATTAACCACCATAAGTATGCTAATTAACTGTTTAATTAGTTACTTTGCGCCACATATTTCAATTTACGAATTATAGTCGCTGAGTTCGCACAGCGTATCCACTTGAAACGAATTCTCTGGACAGCACTAGTTCCGAGATATTAATTTTCAAAGCGTCCGAAGAAATGCATAGGCATTCCAATTACTGTTTTAAGAAACCACTGTTTTATGCATTGAAGCACAAAAGTAACTGGTACACCAATTCATTTCGACAGACACTTTGAAAATTAATATCTCGGAACTGGTGCTGCCCAGAGAATTCGTACCGAGTGGATACACCATGCGAACTCAGTGGCTATAATTTGTAGATTGAAATACATGGCGCAAACTAAATAATTAAAAAAAGTTAATTAGTGTATTTACATTAATTATTCAATTGAACATCTTGATTTCTCATAGCTGGAAGTAATGGCTGCCTCATCGAGTAATTTGCACCAGGGGTTAGAATTGTGCTGTCTGCAATAAGCCATCTTTAAAAAATTTGGTGCAGCTAAAAAATAAACACCCTGTATAGCTACAAAGTGCACTGACAGAATAGAAGTGAAGAGCTGCTGTGGCTTCCTGAATGTCCACTGCTGTACAATGAGGCATTGTGCTGCGTGTTGTGTCGCACGAAAGTGAAGACATCACCAAAGGTGACTGACTGAGAATGTGCCAGCAGCCTAGGCAAAGCACCGGGCACAACACTGGGCCACACTTGCCTTTCGCCTTGGATCAGTCTCAGGTTGGCACTTGGTGACACACTCGCACGTGGCAGTCTTGTCTTCATTAATGACACACTCCCTGCCGGGGCCACACCGAACCTTGCTGCAGGGATCCTTCTGGACACCTGTAACCACACACCAGGAACCCAACTGAGCTAAATAGTTTGCTTTAGTCATCTAGACTTACTGTCAAAAAGAAACATTTTGGACAACCTCAAATAGATGCTGAAAAGGGTATACTATAGTCAATAGGCATTGCCACTAGGCGACAATATTTGTTGTGCAGTGCAAAGTGTTGCTGTGTTGAAGGCTGACACAAGTAAAGCAGTGCATGTATGCATTTATATTTTACTAAAGCAATACCCATGGTACTGTAGTGCAGTCTTTTCAAGCCTTTAGCCCAAGCTGTAATGCAAGCTGTATTTGTCCTAGGTGTTTGTACCAACATCACTAATGAAAAGCTCGCAGCTGCTTTTGCTAAAGCTTGTTGGAAATAATAAACATCGTCAGCTCAACTTGCACAATGTAGAAGAATCAAGGGCTGGGTGAAGTGGCAGATCTTGAAAAACTAATGAGCGCATTAAGGAAAAAGGCTGGCAAAAGACACAACATGGGCGCTGACTTGCAACTGAATTTTTTACTGGGAAAGCATCTTGTATATGCACATCAACGATATGCCATGTGCCAGGAAATATGAAAAAAAATTCAAACAAATAAACAACTAGTTTGTTTTCACCTTGCCTGCATGGTGCATGCATATTGTTCATGTATATATTTTGGATGCCTTTTCTGCAAGAAATTAAGTTGCGAGTCAGCGCCCATGTTGTGTCTTTCATCGTCCTTCAGCCTACAGTGCGCTCTTGATAATTTCCCAAAATTACATCATGTAGCTGGGTTTCAGCACTTGTACACAAGATTTTATTGACTCCTTTTGTTATGCTTCATTCAGACATCTGAATTTTACAATTACTGAAGGGAAGCCTTTTTTTTTTCCAAGCAGGTCTCATTAATATTTCTGGAGAAAGCTAAGTGCACATGCAGTATATTTTTCAAATCAGGATATAATGTGCAACACAGCTTGTTGAATTTTTTTTTTTCAATGTAAATTTTATGCATACTTTTACAAAAGATGTGGGGGTTAAATGCAGGCATGGTTAACTGGCTTGTTACAATATAACATCAACAAAGAAGCTTTAAAATCACGGAACCGAAGTTCAGCCACTGCGACCACTTCACCATTTTTTAAGGTCAAACTTTGCAAAAGGATGCTTAAGCCTATGTGCTGTTGCAACAGTTATGTGAACACAAGTCATGTGAAAAAATCTAATGTATTGATTACTTGAAGTGCTAAAGGAATCAAATGAAGCTACATTTTAGTGTAACTTCTACATGAAACCAATCATTTAGTGAAATCATTTAAATTGATATTTAGTTATAAATATTTTACCTCCTCTCTGTGGAGAACTAACTAACCCTAAAAGTTCATAGCAGAACCATTAAAAGGGACACTAATAGAAACACTAAATCAGTTTATACACCCGACACACGAGCATTCAAATGGCCCTAGGACTATAGCAGACATTTACTGGAAAGGTGGTCATGGTGGTGACACACGACAAAGGAGTATCTCCTTTTCGGTAAGGGGAACCCTTGCGTAAGGAAAGATATCCAAACTCCTTTATGGGCCTGAAGGGGTAACTGAGCATAAAAGACGGGAGTTTAATTCAAGGGACTTTAGTTTGCCCTGTGTGCAAGGGGCATTAGATTGCTAAGTATCCTTTCAAAACTATGTTTTCATTCATTTTGTTGATTATTACATGGGATAATGAAGTCCAAACTTCACCATCTTGAATTTTCCTTTGAACCTTCAGCACTGCTACATCAGTACGCCATCATAGACTTTGAAGTATTTTCTTGTATTTGGGTTGTTTGTGTGCAGGAAACGTTCTCTAAACATGTTAGGTTGAGCCTTTTGTTCCTTTAAAAAGACAATGTCGAAGCTTTATTGATAATCAATTAACTAGACTTGAGCAGATGCTGTCAAATTCAGAACATCACAGCCAGCTGGTGCGGAAACTTTAGGATGATATCGCCACTTGTCTCTCATTCTTGTGGCATTTTTGCTAATGCAGATGTATAATTTAGCAATACAACTTAACTTAATATTCTGAGTAATACTTGTTGGAGGGATAGTTGGTGCATGTTTCCAGCTGTGTGTTGTCTTTTTCGGCGCTACAACCCTCTTCTGGAAACTTAATATTCCTTTTTATTTAATGGGACACTAAGAAAAACTGAATCTGTTTATATATTGATAAGGTATCCTTGAAGAATCCTATACTTTTGTTTATTTCGCAGTAATAGGTTGACTATTAGAAGAGAAAATGAATGATGGTAAAAGTTTCATTTTTGAATTTTGCACTACAACCCCTGGGCCAATATGTATGACATTACTTATTCCAAAGCATATTTTTTTTAGCATTTTGGCCGTTGTGTTTAAGTAAAAGTTCCTGAAACTTCCTAGGTTCGGTATTTTTAGAAGTTCAATTAAGAATACAATGCTGTCCATTTTTGCCAATCAACATTTAACTAGGCCTAAGCAGACAGTGTCAAAATCGGTAGCGGCACAGCGAGATCGTGTGGAAATTTTGAGGCAGGCATCACAAGCCATCTATTGCTTTTCTGTTTTTTCTGCCATACCAAGTGTTTTCTTGCGGTAAGAGTAGTTTTTAGGGTATTGCGGAAGGGTAATTTACTGATACGGCACAAATAACTTTCCTAATTAGAGTGCCTTTAAGGATTGACTGCACCAGGAAAATGTCGCAATAACAAGAAATAAAAGACATGCTTACGTTCAGCATCCAGTTCTGCACTCTTGTCTTTCAAGATGCTGGCCTTCTCATCTTCAGCAACAATATCGACGACATCCTTGGGCTTCTTTGAGAAGTGTTTCTTTGCGTGCTTTGCTGTGTGGTGCTGCAAGAAAATAGGAACATGCATTTGCGTGCTTGATTCCTCATTTGCGTGACCAAGGCATCTTGCTGTGCTTTGTCTGATGCAACATACCGACACAACGCACTGTTATATATGCTCAGTAATAAAGGCATACAAGTGCTTCTTGCAGACATGCGCAAGAAACAATTGGTTTCGTGGTACCCAAGCAGATGCTGGTAAGTCTTGAGCTTGGCACTCACCACCACATCCAGCAATGGTTTTTGGTATTCTGTTAAACATTTCCTCTATATTATAATATTGTGTGGAAAGTTTCATTTCTATAACCCATTCTTTCTCTCACTTTTTGCACTGTTGAAGTGATTAAGTTGGCGAGCCTGTATAAACTTCTGCAGAAAGCACTTCATGCTGTGATGAAAGTTCTCTGGGTGGAAAGAAAGTAGAGGAAGGATATTTCCGATATTACAACTGCTACAGGCGAGGACTACATATGTCCTTTCTCATGCAGTAGCAAAAAAAAAAAAAAAGCATGTCTCTCAATTTCCAGCACTGAAAGTGAATATTCTTAAAGGGGACCTCTTGAAAAACTGAACAGTTTTCATAAAATAGTTTTGTAAAAATGAACCATAGGCCCAATGCAAAGCAGACACACTAAAATTTATCACAGAAACATGTCGACCACATTTTTACTAATATTATATGCCCAAGACATGAGCAAGGTTACAGCAGGTCTGTCCCCAAAAGCTTCACGCGAATGCACCCGACGCACAGGGTATTTGAGGACACGGCTTCGAATCACCATAGACTCATTCTCATTCCATCTGCGTAGGTATCGTGTTCTAAAATACTACTGGGAAGTGTGCCGTCCACAGCACTACTGAATGGAGGCGAGGGGGCCGCTGCAGTGATGAGAGTCGCAGAGGGCACTGTGCACGACAGGAGTGCTAAGACATGCTTGCTCTTTGCTGTTTCTGCTGTCTGAAGAGTTTGACTACGGCCAACTTTTTTATCCATCATCGAATCCTGTAGAATAGCTAAGTGTGCTTAAAGAGTTGTTTACATTGCTTTTTAGCACAAGAAAAATCAATGGACTAAGTATGCCTGACTTTCAAGAATTTTCACAAAGCATAATAGTGCCAGAACTGGTATGCTGTGCACATAAGAAAAAACTCACGCTCACTTATTATAAAGTGATATGTGCTCCTTCATTTACATTTTTATGCGAAGTCTTTGAACCAAGAAAGAAGCTCCATGAGAGCAAAGGTTAAGCACCTATAAATACAAGCAGATGCAACTGATTGTGAGTGTGTGAGAAATTAAGTTTATTTGGATGTGCTTTAAAGCCTTATAAAGCTCTCTGCCCCTCCATGTACCCATTTGCCCCTGCCAAATTTTCAGGCCATTACAATTCAGCAACATTACTTTAGCACTGAGATTATCACAATATCGTCTATAAATTTGGAAGTCACACTTGGCATGTCTGTTTACTTGTACAAGTGCATCGCAAATGGCTGCACATGACAGGCCAAAATATGCCAGATTCGTTTTTATCTTTTAAAGGGCCAAATGGGCCAATGGGAGGGAACCCCCATAAGGAGGTTGGCTGGAAGCAAACAACCAAGTTGGCGAGAGATATTGCAATGCACCCTTTGATATGTTTAGACTGCGATTCTTTTCTATATTCTTGCTCACATATTTTTCATTCATTATGTGCAATTGTATGAGTGAAGTAGGTTTCTATGTGCTAATTTCAACAACATTCTCTTTCTTTTTTCTGCTACTGCATATATCTTGCCTCATTTTTCACGTACATGTGCACGAACTCTTGTTTTGGCTACTTGTTCTTGAATATTCTAGTTATTGAGGCACTAATATTCATTTTTACATAAGATATATTATATAAACACTCTACAATCACTTTCCAGCTATGCCTTGTGTATCTTGCTCCATATGCAAAGTGCGATCTGCACATAATGCAAAACCTTGCAACACGATTTACTTACAAAGCACCAAGCTAATGTATGCATTATAGAATAAACTCTGAAGACAACATCTGCGTCTCTGCTAGCAGAAGAGGACATTCGGAGTTCTGCTAGTGGTAGTGGTGACGCTTCTTTAAAGGGACTGACAACTGGCAAGAATCTGTTACAAGACGTTGATGGAAATGAAATGACCATGATTTATACGTAGTGATAGAATCGAGCGCGCTGTTCACAATTTAAGTAGGAATTATAATTTTAATTTGGCAAAGGATGTAAGTGGCGCAAGAACCAGTAAGTGGCGCGAACTGGTGGTGAAGCCTTGGTACTTCGAATGTGGTATATGAGATTACAGTACGTAAGTCGGCTGTTATGAAGTACCACATACTTATTGCTTAAAATTGCAGCTTGTATATTATTAGGCAATTGCGCTTTATTCTATGTATATTACAAAGCCAAAAAAATTTCACACTAATGAGCGGCACACATGATTGTCGTACGCGCGCAAAATTCTGATCACACATGCAAGCCAAAATCCTTTGTTCCAGCTTGCTCAGGTCTTAAGAAACGACATGCTTCGGAAATAAAAGCACACGCGTGACCACGGCAACATGCTGAGCTACGTATCACGTGTAAAAGTGTCGTCTCACTTTAGAGAACTTAAAGGGACACTAAAGTCAAGCTAAAGTGATAGATTAGTGTTGAAGAATCTCTAAGGCGTAAATATTATTGTGAACAGAGCCTTAATAATCGAGAAATAGACGTAAATGCAGGACATGATTAGAGACTTCCCCGGGACATTCGAGTACTTGCCCGATGACAAAAGCACTTGTCGGTTAAATTATGTCACTAGTACTCAACCACTCGTTGCAAAAAACATTCTTGTATTGTATTAGTATAAGACGAAATAAAATGCTACTTGTCCAGTTCTATTTCATTTCTAGAAAAAAGAACTCATTGAAATTACCCTGACAACGACGCAGGCAATCGAAAGGTTTCATTTTCACTCAACTCCACGCTGCCCACGTTTTCGCCTTTCCATGGTTTCGTTATCACATAGTGCTGTGCTTGTTTTGCTCGCTCACAAAACTCGCACAAACTGCAACAAGAATTCAACTTCCATGTGATGCCATGGGATGCCTTAACGGTCTACGCCACTTGACCGAAAAGCAGCTGCAGTGGCGAATTCACCACTCTGTCTTAGCTCAGTACCGCCGTGTGTCAGGCGCCGTTTTACACACCGACGGCTGCAAAGGGTAGTGATGGTGTATGCAACATCAACACTCCCCCGGTTGGGTGGTGGGAGAATTGAATTTCGAAAAAGGTATTCAGACCCTTCAGATGCAATTTTCTCGTAGACCAACTCTTTTCTTGGCACAAAACAAGCATTGCAAGGTTTCTGAAATAGTACTTAAACAGTCCACGTAGACTTAGTATTAGCCTTTAGTGTCCCTTTAACTTGGCTTGGCTAAAGAACACCTTTGACTTGTTAATGACCAAAGCTGTTGGACAGGAAACCACGAAAGCATGTAGCTATTATCGCAGAAATTATTTAACATTTTGGAAAACATGAATCACGGGAACATTGCCTTGATAAACAAAATGATACTTTCTCACAGCTACGACGGCATTTGTCATCTGCCTCCCACCAATGTTGGCCTATAATCACTACAGCGCTCACCTATCACCGTTTCCAGCATGCTTCCAGTGAACTCGCTGCAGATTGAAAAATTCTGATAAGAAAATGTTGCACAGCGTTTTCTATGTTACCACTGCATGATTCGACAAACTGCCCAGTAAACTTTCTATTGCACTAAAAAAAAAATGGGTACCGTAAGACTGGTTGTCAGTCCCTCAAAAACGCTTACTTTTGAGGGGCTTTATTTTGTGATGCATCCGCTCGTACATAAAACGTAAAATTTTGCATGGAAGCTGCTCTATACCTACACTATCTGAAAATAGGCTTTTAACACAGCCCAAAATTTTGCTGCAGTTGGCCTTTAATATCTAAGTCCCTCCACTAAGAAATCTCTTTAGTACCTCTGCTATAGAGCGCACCACATCGAAATCTCTAAATGATATCGCATTATATTCCTCCTCCTGTTTGTTTATTTGTATGTTGTTTTATTCTATAAGCCTAACAAACTAGTAGCAGTTTAATGCATGTTGTAATGGTTGTAGTAATGTGAAATATTTTCTCCTAAAGTCCTCGCACACTCATGAACAGCTGCACACAAGAGTGAGTGCCAGCACCACCACAGGGCTCATATGTGAAAATATGCAAAAATTATTAATAAATGGTTTCAGCTAGAAGATAGGAAGGAAGTCGAAATGCTAAGACTTTCCAGCAGACAATCATGATTACAGCATTCTAGCGCAGCACAATTCATTCCATCAAAGTTCAACCTGAACATGCTTACGACATCTAGAAGATGCGTGCTGTGGCAGGAAGTCACACACAGTGCTTTGGTGAAACATTACTGCAGTAGCTTTTAATACACCTCAGAAGTTCAAGGGGCTCTGTTACACTGATTGAGCATGAGGTTTTCATTGCTGTTAGCATAGTATGGGTCTTGGTGGTGCCCCAACTGCCATGATGGCACCCTATAAGTGTGTATTCCTCACCAAATGTAGCAGCATGTAGCAGCATTTTTTGTTTTGTTTTCAGCAGCAGCAGATGTAACAAAGTATGTTGTTCACCTTGACTGGCTGGGCGAGTAGTTTAGTAAGCATTTCTGCCTCATACTTAACAAATAAATGCGAAAAAACAATGCAGTTCAGTTTTTCAGCCTTTTCATCAATAGATCACATACAAAAATAAACATTAAGATGTCCAAAAGGCAAAACTGCCATATGGGGGAAGTGAGAGGGGATGCTGAACACTTCAATACAAAGCAGATTTCACTTTGTCGGGATGTCTCCTCCAGCTGCCCCCCAACCCTACTTACAACTTTTAAGTTTTGCCACTTCTGGAGAACAAAAGCTAATGCTGCCCATTTCAATTTTACAATTACAGCCCACCCTTTCTTCCTCACAAAGAAGTAAGGTGAGATCACAGAGTTGTGCTCCACTCTTGTGCGATATGCACCCCAAAACAACACGGTCAGAAAGCGTGGGCACTGGCTGCAGCAGCAAGTCCACATTCCAGTACAAGGAACATTTCTGTACTTGTTCATGAAAGCACTGCTCTCATTGGCAGCAGCTTATGGTATCACTGGGTGACTGATGCGAAACAGGTTGCATTTTTCTTTTCATCCGCTTCTCATTTGAATTTATACAAGGCTGAATAACTTTCGTTTCCACACACCAATTCTTAAAAATAATGTATGCATCGAATTTGGGACCATACAAACAATACACTGCAGCAAAATGATATACAATCAAAATTAATGTTACAGGATCCCTTATACAGACAAAAAAACAGTACCTCAGAAAACTAAATGTTCGTCACGTTCTATAGTTACATTTTCAGGAAAGAGTAGAAACAGGCGCACAAAAGAATGGAACGTAAGAAAGGTACAGACAATGCCGTTGCCTGTCGCTTTCTTACATTCTGTTCTTTTGGCCTGTTTCTGCTCAAGTCATGAACCCAACCAGCCTAAATGCATATGCTTGTGCAGTTCATTTTCAGGCTGTTTTATTTACAAGTCTAAACCGTAACAATTCGAAAGAAAGAGACACGATGTAGGAAGGGCACAACGCAGCCACAAGAGTTCACAGATGATTGAATGGTGACCGGCCATACGCAAATCAGCAGATCCCATCGGCAAGGTGTGCTTCTCTATGGTAGCATGGTAGCAAGCAGTTAAGCGCGCCACAATAGTGCTTCTGGACATGGGCTGTCCTAACCAGCAGTTCAATCCATGGGAAAACGCTGTCATCTCCCTCACTCTTTAAAAGCATTAAAATAATAATACTTCCAATGCAAAATACAAATAATACATTATGCACCTTTTTTGCCTCCACTGCCAGGACAAGTCCCACAAGCAGTAGGATAATGAATGCCTTCATGGTGTTAACTCCTGCAAAAAGAAAAGATGCATTAGTTTGTTATTGAACAAAAGTTTTCTTTACAATAACTGCAAATGTGTCAAATGGATGCAAAAGGAGTTCACACAGCTTGGCTTTGATATCAAGCCCTCCAGCAACAGGTTGGATTTTGATATAATTTGTACGTTTTTGTAAAAGGGGGCCTAACTAAAGCATACTGGGAGACAGAGCACACCACTTCAATAAATGCTTCCGGATAAACTCTCCATGGAACAAACAGATAATCTTGCCGAACACTGCAAAAATAGTGCTGCTGAAAAGTTGTGAATACAGTTGCGTCTGCATTTCTGAACTGTTCTAAACTTTGCCGGAAAAACTCTGGCGTGCTAGTACACAGAAAAGCCAGACACATACCATGCGCGTTGTTACAGGCTGTTCCTCTTTAGATCCAGACAGACCCTCTCATTTTCTTCGGTTAAGCCTTTCATTTATTTTTTTTATTTAATATTTCTTTCCGCGCTGAGGCCGGCGATTTTCAGCAGTCGGCAGTCAGACTGGCGGAAGCCGCGCCGCCGGGAGCGTTTACGTTGTGCGTTCACGAAAAACAAACCGGCCGCTGAAAGTGCCTCAGTGTCAGCGGTTCAGCCGACAGCATGGTGAATCCAGAGCACGGCTGAGCCAACGGCGGCCACGGTGCGGCCGGGTTGTGCGGGTCTCGCTATATTTAGGAGGAGCGTACGGGCGCGGGAGCACACCAGCGCGCTGTACTACGTGGTTCGATGCGCCTTCACATCAGCTGCTCCCCTTCCTCAATTCCTATGTCTGGGTTTCCGCCGTCTCCATAGAGCACGCCTCCCCGTCCCCCCACCCCACACCCTCCGCTGGGCTCGGCATCTTCCATCGGCACATCCGGTCGGCCTGGCAAGGGCATCTGTCCCGTGACGCGATATGCACAACCGTCCAGCAGCAGCAGCTGCGGCTGCCCTTTAAGCGCTGAGCAAGCACAGATTCAGATTTGGGCATCGGGTATCGCTAGCGCGTGCAAGAACAAAACTAAATACGAACGAAAAAGAAGAGCGGTAAGACGATCGAGGGGGGTTGCTGGCGCGCTCGCGACGCCCGCACGCAGCCGCGCCCGATCGCCTTGGGCCGCAGCCACGCGGTCTTCGCTGTGGCCATACGAAACCGCCGTTCGGCAACGCCCCACGTGCGGAGGTGTCAGCGCTGTCTCGTGTTTCACGCGTCGGCAGATCGAGTCGCGCAACTGATTTCGCAGTGATAAACGTAACGCACAGCTGGCCGCGAAATTTTTCGGAGTCCCGAAACTTGTCCACTCGGTCGGTCCCTAGACTACACACAGGCACCCAAGGGGACGTTGGGAACAACCTAAGGATGTACCAGAAGGATCCTGAAAAGCTCACACCTAATGATATCGTATGGATGACTCAGGACATTCTAGACGGACGTCGAATCCCGGCATAGGACTTATCCTAGATATTACTAATGATTTGTTTGTTGATGCAATCTTGTGGTTTTGCAGAGTTTCATGCAGAGTTGCCATGAGACTTCCAATCTTTTATTGCAACTGTCGGTAATGCAAGATGTCAATTAAACGGTTACGACGTTCAGCAATAAGTAACAATCGAAGATATATCCCCCCCTTTTTTTTTCTTCTTTTACATATATAACACAGCGTGAGTGAGTTTAGCAAAAGAACAGCTGCCTAATGTATGTTGCGCGTGTGTTCGCAGCAGACATGCGCAGCGCACGTGGCAGACACCGAACGCCACGCATTGCATGCATTGCAACATGCGGGTGTTTCAGCGAACACTTTCATATTCTTTAAAATGTTACCTGTGACAGGTAGCACAAGTCTACTTCATGAGCTGGTCTACTCGAATAGGTGGACACTACTTGCACAAAAAATTGAAATGCATAATCGAATAATTAACAAAAAATCACTAATTAACTTTTAACTATTTAGCTTACGGTCCATATTGCAATTTACAAATTCTAGCCGTGTAGTTCACAAGGCGGATACACTTGGAACGAATTCTCAGGATGACACCAGTTTCCAGATTAATTCCCGAACTTTGCGGAGAAATGCAACGACGTGCCAGTTACTTTTGCGCTTGAATGCATAAAACGACGTTTTGCTAAGAAAGGAACTGGGACGCCAATGCATTTCTCTGCAAAGTTCAAGAATTAATGTCTCGAAACTGGTGTCATCCTGAGAATTCGTTACAAGTGGATCCGCCTTGCGAACTGCAAGGCTACAATTTGTAAATTGCAATATGGACCATAAGCTAGATAGTTTAAAGTTAATTAGTGATTTTTTTTAATTATTCGATAATGCATTTCAATTTTTTATGCAAGTGGTGTCCGCCGTCTAGAGTAGACCACCTAATGAACTAAAATTGTGCTATCTGTCACAGGTAACCCTTTAAACATTTTTGAAAGTGTTCGCTGAAACACCCTGTGTATGGTTCCACGGCGCAAATTTAGGCGGGACACAGCGAGATACACAGCACAAACGCCGGCTGAATCGCGGTGTATACATGATCTTGAGACGCTCTTTGGGTTATAATTTAAACATATCAGAAAACATGTTTTTGTTTCGCGGAGACTGAAATACCGAACCTCTAGGAGGGCGGCTATAATTGTGTGGGCCAAAAAGAAAAGGCTTGGGTATGACGTCCTTAGGATGTCATACCCAGGCCGTGTCTCCTTAAGTTCGTATAAGGAGACACAGCCATCTGGCACTCCCCTTCTCCAGATACACATACGTAAAAACGTATTTCGCATGCCCGTTCCACATCCCAATCACGTCCGTGATGGCGTGTATTTCGTACCTTGCTGACTAGGACGTTGCTTGGAAGTCCACCGGACGGCTTCATTTGGATGTGGGACTTGTGGATGTTTTTGAGACATCCATGGGACTTTTTGTGTCGTCTGGGTTATACATGTGGTAGACGCACGCAGAAGTATTTGCTGATCTTATCGATTCAAATGCAATGCAAATTATAAAAAAAGAAAATATTATGCAGATCCAAAGCAGAGTTTGGAACTTACGGAAAGCGAAGCGGTTAATTAAATGCTGTAACAGTACTGTTCCTTTTCAGCAACGCGTTTTGGAGCAGTGATTGCGTGCCTGTCCGTCAAATCAGCAAGGCGCGGCAAACCACATCACGCGACCCCGGCGATTGCGGATTACACTGTCTCCATGATCGGCCCACATTTCATCGCGCCCTCTCTGGGGTCGTGGCCTGCCGCTGCGATCTCGGAGGTCAGGGCACTGTCTCCAGCACCTGTCGCCAGCACCTAGCTCGGCAGTCGGACGAGCCACATGACAGAATATTCTGTCGCATCTCGGTCACGCTTCCAGTTCGAAGGTGAGAGAGCCAACGTGCGCTCTGAATAAACCAGACGAATGTGTTACGAGCGCTCGATTTCGACCAGCTGAACGCGTAAACCGCCCGGCGAGAGCGTTCAAAGGTACCATTCGAATGCGTCCTCGTACGCGCATTGCCTTTGAGAAAATTTATAATGCATGCGGCACCAGTCGTACAGCTTAATTTTTCCTTCCTTCCTTCTTTTCCGAGGCTTCTTTCTGTGGGACCCTGGAACAGCGTGGACTTCGGGAAAGCGGGACGCGGCGTGGTTATGGTTCCACGGCTCCGTAAGACGTACATCATTTCCTCCAATTGGGCTACGGCCCAAAAAAGAGCTAAATACTTTTTTGTTTTGTTTCAGAGAGTATACGACGCCGAAAGACAGTGCAGAGGCACGCACAAATTAACAGCATCAACTTCCGCGCACCCATGGAAGATCCGAATCGCATGGTGCCTCGAATGCTCAATTGCGCCATACAGGCGAGGACGTCAGCGCATGAGGGCTACGCGGGGTCCCGGTAAAGCACAAACGAAAATCTGCTGGAACGAAGATAGCCAAGCGAGAGCAGTTCCGCTGAGCGCTCGTGTCTCTCCCCTGAAACGCGGCCGGAGGCCAGTGAGGCAAACCCTCGCCCGAGGCAGGGCCCCGGAGCGCGCCGGCCGCGGCGGCCCATATGCGTCCCACGGTTCGTGACGTAACTGGGCTTCATATTCGCCGCCTCTTAACGATTGTCCAAGGACGCGCGAGGCGCGACGGAGAGTCCTTGAAAGGGACCGACCGAGGCTCGGCCCCACCACAACGCCTACGCAGCACAGCGCGATAGAGATGCGCCGCGCTGCTTGAAATCGCTTCCAGCGCGTCAACTGAGAACGTCTTCTCATCAGTATAACGCTCGGCCTTGCCCTGCATTCGCCGCAAGAGATACGTCGCCGAGGTTCATCTATTAGGGCAGGCCGGTTCTTGAAGCCTCGAGCACCGCATATGATTATATATATATAATAAACTGTTACGATAATAACAATATATGGTTTTAGTTGTTCCCCGGTGGACTTATCCTTTCCGTTGTGATCTTTTTTTTTTTTTTGCATTCCAGCTACTGTCTGCAGGGCTTCGTCATCGTTCCCGCACAGATACTCTACCGGCTCCAAGCAGCTTCACCTTTGTCAGAGCTGTAGTTATATGCAACGCCAGTCAGAATTGACCAAAGAGAAAACAGCTAACAGAAACTGCAGCGTCTGGCGTTCAGGATAACATGACGAGAAAAGTAGCGTATATACGTGTGGTGACAACTATGAAAGGGCTCTCTGGAACACATTTCATCAACGCTGAAGATTCTTGGCATCTGGAACCTTGCCGCTACTCTCGTAACTGCCACTTCAACGGGCGTGGCACGTGGCTGGCCCGGTGCGGCACGCGCGATGGCCGCGGTGCCATCGTCCAGTCATGCGTATCCGCGCCGAGCATTGTTAATCTTCCTTTCATCTGGCAAAGTACGGCTAGCGAACATGTTCCGTTCTACCATAAAATGAAAGCTGTCAGCTGTGGGATCTGTCTTCAGCGGCGTAGGAGAATCGACGAAATTAGTACAATTGATGAAAACGGAGAAACAAGGGGCAACGAATGTGTGTTACAGGCGAAATTCAGGACTAAATCAACACACCCTGTATAAACAACATACCATAGGCGTTTCTAGAGGCAGTTATTAGGTGTGCATCGCGCAGGAGACCGGGACGCGTTCACAATTTCGAGGTTCCCGCGACGTTTCAAAAGCGACGCACGCGCGATCATTAAAAAACCGTGGTGGCCCGAACGGACGCCTGTCAACTTCAGCGCAGCCATGTATGCACAGGCAGGCAGCTGGCGCGCCGGGACAAGGTGGTTGCCGCCGGGCGCTGCCAGCTCGCCCTTCTCCGCCCGGAAGCGGCCCTCGAATGGGGACCAGATGCCGCGCCGGACGACAGCCGCTCCCGGACAGACGGCCGGCGACGACGCACGCAGTCTCGGTCGCAGAGCGGTTCCTGCTCTACGCCGGTCGCCTGTCGTACGCGCTCATAATTCACGCTGCCGTGAACGGAGCCCTTTCAGGACGAGCGAGTCGGGCCTCCTCCGTGCAAAACATCATGCAGACGGCTCGGAGGACGACTGTTCTGCTCCAGACTGTAGTCGCTCCGAAGAGCACGGATCAGAAGGGCCGCAAAGGGGGACGGTCATCTTCCCTATTGAGAACACTTCGTTTTCGGTGGAAGCATTCTAAGGAACTGAACACATAGTGGGTCCCTTTTTATTCACAATATGCGTCTCGATATATATCGCCTCCTACATCAGGACTTTTGATCTCTATGCTATATCACACACTATATACGCTATGCCACGCTATCTCACAGGTGAAGGGAGAAGACAGAAAACGCTTCCGAAACTTTAAAGTGTGACGACAACCCAAATAAGGCGGCATCCAAGTACGTGGATTGAAACCTATATACATAAGGGAGCGTAAAAATAAAGGTAACCCAAACGAAAGAGAGAGAGAGAGAGGTTATGGTCTATGGCTTGATCTTCACCACAAAAATGAACAAAAATGCTGATGGCGCCAGAACCAGCGCTATGAGAGTAAATACTTAGAAATTATGCACAACAGCGTAGCTTAGTGCGTGGTGATGAAGCCTCCGCGTATGGCAGAGTTTACTTTCCCATTGACGCAACAGGGATTCAATATCTGGGGAATGTGTTAGAGACGGCAAATAAAGTTCACGCAGCAGCACTTGTCTCCGACAGCTAACCATCATGACAAGAAGCTGACGAAGAGGGAAGTTGAATAGCCGGACCATATAGCGACGCCTTCGACAATGAAACTGTCGTTTCATTATAAGCCTTTATGTCCAGACACGCAAACAAGTCGGACACAGCACTGACTTTAACACTCTCAAAGCCCTCGAGAAGCAGTGAAGAGCGCGCACAATGACACACAATCAGTGACCACTTCGGAATCTGCTGGTGGGTCTAAAATTCACGGAGCGCTAGTCAAGAAAAACGGGTACAAAGTCCGGAAGGCTATGGAAAGTGACCAGTCGAGAACAGGAAAGAACGTGGCAATGCCGCACTTGAACCACACTGCCGAAAACTCCTTCGTCGTGCACTGTTACGTCGTGTCAGCTGTTTCGATCTCGTTTTCATCTATACGTCGTTTCCGGGAGCTTTTGCGCAGTTTCCCACGCACGAGCGCGCGGCCCGCGACGAAGAGGGGGGCGACGCAGTTTTCCATCCGGTGGAGGACAACGATTTGGCCGCCCCGCATTCGTGGGGAACGCATCAACTCGGCGCCGGCGCCCAGGAGGAGGGAGACCGGTTTCAGCAGTTGTATCTATCCGGGGAGCGTGCGCGGACGCAGCATCACACATTGTTTCCGCGGCCAACGGCACGCTCACTCGGAAGGATGACTTGACGCGACGGCATTCCACGCTCGTCAAAATATAAGCCGCGCGCGCGGCCACCCCTCCTCGAAGTGACGCCCGCGGACCGACAGCGTGCGCGTCTGGGTGCACGCGCAAACTGAAGCGGTGGCGGCGATGGTTCAGTGATTAAGGAGAAGGGAACGCGCTGAGCTACATTGATATGGGAAGTTGTCCTCCATTTTCATTGCAGTGATCATCTCATTTCTCTGTGTACATGATGCACCCCGCTGGGGGCTAATTAATTGGACAATTCGAACTCGCAGATGGAGAGAGAGAGAGAGATGATGCGGATGACTGCTGTATAAAAGCATCAATTTTCTTTCAACAGAGACTGCGCCCTCTTGCCGAATGCACACGCGGTGGGCTGTGCCGGGCGGGCCGTGAAAGAGATCGCCCCGTATCACGGCAGGCTCACTTCCGGGTGCGGGACACCACTTTCTGGGATCCCGCCAGATGGGACAGCCTTGCGCGACCCCGCGGCGGCGGCGGCGGGCGCGGCTTCTTTCTTCGGCGCGCGCTCCATCGCGTGGGTCTTGCGTCGCGCGCCGTTCGGGCCCACGCTCAGACCGCGAGGCTTTCGCTTCCATACCTCGACCGCAGCAGCTACACACGCTCACCGGCGGCACCCGTGCATGGTCGCGAGAGATTAATTACGGTCCGTAGGCGAAGCTCGCCAAGTGCGTGAACAAATGATGTATTTGAATTCCGGAGTTTTTCGTGCCACAACTACGGTCTGGTTACGAGGCAGGTCGTATAGTGGTGGGCACTGGATTAACTTTGACCTCCTATGGGTTCTTTAACGAGCGCCTAATGCACGGTACACGAGCGTTTTTGCATTCCGCCCCCATCGGAATGCGGCCGCGTCGCGGCTGCAGGGATCGAATCCGCGACCTCCCGATCGGCAGCGCACGCCTGCACATGAGCCCTGCGCGAATTTTGACGAGGGCAGTTAGTACTAAATCAGTTTTCTTGTTTTCTTCTTACGACTACACCACTATTTGACGTGCCATAGAAGCTGAACATTCGAATGAAAACGAACATTCAGGGTCGATTTCAAGAAGATTTTTTGCCGGTGTCTACTCTTTTCAATGAACGAAACCTCCATGGCACACGAATGAACCTGGGCCTAGTATCTATGTTCGTTTTTTTTTTTTTGGTCCTCAAGTCTCTCTCTCTCTCTCTCCTTTTTCTTTTCTTACTACGGACAAATGACGTGCTTGCGAGCCGTTGAGGTTCTGTGATGCCCTGGGGAAAACTATACGTACAATCGCGAGCAAAGCTTCGGAGACCACGGGTGCCGACAAGAGAGAAAGAGAGATAAACCGATTTTTGTTTGTTTCTTTTTTTATCCGAGACACGCAGCCTGAAATAGAGTTGCAGTACAATGCACGTGCGCGTGTTCGGCCTATGCGCACATTTCCGTCTTGCACGACAGCGCGCGCCAGAAGATGTATCTCTACCGCCGCGTTCGTTTTG
This sequence comes from Dermacentor albipictus, assembly GCF_038994185.2. Taxonomy (NCBI): domain Eukaryota; kingdom Metazoa; phylum Arthropoda; class Arachnida; order Ixodida; family Ixodidae; genus Dermacentor; species Dermacentor albipictus. The sequence continues at coordinate 58,651,551 of NC_091821.1, read as the reverse complement.
CTCGGGATGGCATACTATATATATATATATATATATATATATATATATATATATATATATATATATATATATATAGAGAGAGAGAGAGAGAGAGAGAGAGAGAGAGAGAGTACTAGCCGTGATAGCGCCATTGTATAGTGGCTATGACTTTGCTCTTCTGAGCGCAAGGTAGCAGGTTCGGTCTCGGTCGCAGCAGACGCACTCAGATGCGGGCGCAATGCAAAAAACGTTCGTGTGCCGTGCATTGGGTACACTTCAAAGAACACCAAGCAGTCAAAATTAATGCGGAGTCCTCCTCTACGGCCTGCCTCATAATCAGATCGTTGTTTTAGCCCGTGAAACGCCGGCATTCAATTGTTTCGTGGTATGCACTGAGCGGACAAAGATGGTCGATCTTGTATATAGCTGCGACATCTCGAGAATACATGCATGTGAAGAACCGCTAATCGTAGCGGGCTTCGGTAATACCAGCGCTCCCATGCGGGCGTCTGACCCGTGGTCATTTACGTTCACGAGGAACCTCAAGACCTGAGGTTCTTGTCCTTGTGTCCAAACAACAGTTCGCACCCACTACGGGGAATTGGCCAAGATGCAGGCAGTGTTACGTGTGTTTTTTACAGCAAAGCTCTTAAGGGCTACTTTCCCCACTATCACGTCTATGTGTAGACACAAAATCCCGAAGATAGTACAATACCGGGCCGACACGCGGCGGAGGTGAAGCAGGCATTAAACACTCCCCATACGTGTGCCGATCCCGAAGATAGTGCAATACCGGGCCAACCCAAGGTGGAGGTGAAGCAGGCGTTAAGCATGCACTCCCTATACGTGGGCCGATCCAGAAGTTTAGTGCAATGCCGGGCCTGCTCTCGGCGGAGGTGCAGTTCGTCATTAAGGGGCCCACAGTCACAGCTTCCCTGGTCATCCTTCTTCACAGAGTGGAAGGGCACTGAGTTTTTATTAAGATCGTAACCAAAACAGAACTTAGCATATCAGAGCGTGAGTTGGAGGGCACGCCAGTATTTCTTCGACATTGTTGTTCTGCGCCCTAAAGGACCCTAATAAAGTTTTTCATCCATCCATCCATCCATCTTCTGCGTACTTACCCTTCATCATCATCTTCTAGTTTTGTTCCCCATCGACTGATTTTCGAAGGTTCCAGTTCGCGGAAAGCGAACTAAAATAATGTGCAAAGCAAAAAAAAAAAAAAAAGACACGGCGACCCACTACAGAGCATCCTGATCGGACCGTTTTTCTTTCTCTCTTTTTTTCTCGCCCCGCCCCCCCTCCTGAATGCGAGGGCGCTGAACGCCATCCAAACCGCACACACTGAATTTGCAGAGTACATAGAGCAGTCTCTTCAATGCATTTACGTGGAAGTGAAGTAACTTTTATTCTCATAATGTTCTGTACTTAAGGGACTTCTGTTGCGAACCAAAAATTAAAAAAAAAAACACGCCAAAATAAAAAGAAAAGTCCCACCGCCTCCAACGTGCGTGCTACGCAGTTGTCTCATGTGTGTCTCTTGGCGCTGAGCCGTGCTTCCCGAAGGGCTGCAGAACATACCGCAAACCTTCCCTTTCTCACAACGAACTACTTCTCTCGTTTCATATTGTAACGCTTTTTTTTTCTTCTCTGCTCTCTTTGAGTTATATCCGAAGTGCTTCACTGGAGTCGAGGTCGCTCAAAAGAAAACTCCCAACAGTCCCCTCCTGTCTTTTCCTTTCCACGTCTTAATTTTCGCCCGTCATGTACGGAACGCCATTCCAGAAACCAAATACGGACTGGCTGTTTTTGTCTGTGAGAACTATAAAAGCTCCCCAGAGACCCACGGAAGAGCATCACACAACGCCGCGTTAGCATGAAGAATGTGCGCTGACTTTATTAAAGGCGACGATGCTTCGCTTGAACGGTCCGTTACACAAACAACGTGTCCTGCGGTGTGTAAGATGCCCTTTGCGGGCTCATTCACATGGCACGTTTAATTAAGACGCCGAAAGTCACAAATGCGCCGCGAATGAGCTTCGCGCCCTGTACTCAGCACCGCCACTGATGTTATAATCATTGGCGTTACACATTTTGTTTACGCATAAATCAAGCGCACTTGGAAAATCAGCCGGTCAAGGCTGAGGTAAATAGACGTATTTGAGCAACAGTTCTACAGCAGTATAAATGTCACCATTATATAAACTTCACCTGATGAAACGTCTAAATTGTGCGGAATTTATGTATTATTCATCCCTCATAAATGTGCTATTAATTTGTGAGGGGGACTTAAATAGCTTTTGTACCTCCGTCACATGGAATCGCCACTGAGCCGTTGCATTATTAATAATATTGTACTGCGACAATAATAATGGTAATAACGTCAATATTGGCCATAATTATGACGATAACAATATAGTACAACAATATAATACAATAATAACAATAAGTGCTGTGACAATATAATAATGAGGTTTATTGCAGCGCTACCTCTCTACCGGATTTTCCACTATATGTTTAGCGTGATATAGCGTGCTATAGCGGCCAAAACACGGTTCTGGAAAATATCCTTTAGTGCACACAGATGTTTTTTTTTTTTCTTGCTGCACTCACGTTTAGCTGATTCTAGCGGGCTTTGAGTCTCAGTGCAATCTTTTGCGTGAGCAGATATGCAGCGCTTGTGTTTCTTTATGATATAGATGTTGACATTAAACAATTGTTCACACAACTCCTCCAGAACTTTTTCTTTTAATCCAAAACATGGAGCACGTTTCGAAAGGTATTCAATAAGCACTTTGCTCTCCACGTATAAATTGCATTGCTGTGCCTTTCCTGTGTTTCGTACAGCGCCGCTTGCATGCATCAACTAATGCATCTTCAAGCTTCATGCTTGTTTACAACACTTTCTCTTTAAAAAAAATTATTTTCTTCTAGCGGTTTCTAAATGCTGTTTTAGCGGAGTCCAAGCGAGAGAGAAAATGGCAACACTGGCTTAACGCTAATAGAGCGGCCATGCACCGCGGTCAGCAGCCGATCCCGCAACCTTGTGTCAGAGCAGCGTGAATAGACTTCGAGAAATGCGTTAACCGTAAAACCTCATTTTTGAAAGCTCCGTATTTGGAATAAGGACAGTTTTATTAGTCATGCGCACTCTGCAAGATCTCTCTGTCATGAGTCGACTCTCTCTCTCTCTCTCTCTCTCTTTCTCTCTCTCTTGCTTTTTTTATTTCGCATTTTTACGTTTGTCGTGAAGAGGAACAAACGTTAGGTAGCGAGTAACGTCATTCACGAGGCCTCTGGCGACACCAAATCTAGGTAACGGTCAGATATTTTGCGTTCACCACATAACACCTGCCATCCACGATCCACACACGATCGGGCCAAGCATCAAAACTACCAAGCTTACAAGCTGATCAATTACATGCAGTAACCAGTTGCTTAATTGATGAGACAAGCTGAAACAAGCGCCGCAGTTTTGAGCACTTGAATTTGGCGGCAACTAGAGCAGAATGCCCGGTGTTGGTGCCCCGCAACAGCCTCGCGGATGTGCGTGTTCAGGCAGGCAGACCAACGCGCAGAGTACGTGTTTCCTCATCTTAGCGGTTCCACCAGACGGCGAACGATTTGAACCGGCGTTGCTGTGGCTCGATAGCACAGCTTCGAGCTTCGACTGCGAAACAGTAGACGTGGTTATTTATCACGGACACTGGTGCCAGGAAATCGCCCATGGATGATTTCGCCAGCTTCTCAGTGGCCCTACCGGAAGCGCCTCCTCCCAGCCTCAGTGACAATGAAGCGTTTCGTGGAGGACCCAGTCGCGAGCATCGCAACCGCAATCTTGCGCGCAAGGTGTCCGCACTTAACAAAACCGCCCTTCCCTCCAGCATGCACACCAAGCGAGTTTTCAGTGTCGCCGCTGGTGTCTTCGCAAGAAAACGAGGGAAGCTAACCGACAAAAAAATTGAAAAGCAATTGTTAGTGAAGATAACATGTGAAGGGCTGCAGAGAACTCGGCGAAAGAGCCAGGCCAGCTCGTTCTATCTGCTCTATTTGTGCGCTCTTAATAAATAATTGGAGCAAGGTAACGTAAAAGTAACTGATGACGTTTTAGTAATGGCTCAATTATTTTCATGGGTCAGCAATTGGTCACCGTAATTATTTACATTTATTGAATGAATTAATTGCAATTGTAATCGGTCACTCTTTTTTCTGTAACGTGCATAAGACTGCGCAGTCGGGATTAATCGGCAGCGGACGTCAAGAGCTGTGTGAGAGTCAATAACGTGTGCATTAATCCACTGAAACCGAGAGAGAGATGAGATGGTTGTTGGCTGTAGGCGGGTCCAATCTTTCGAATGGTTGCCAGTAATTCTCCGTGTACACACTAATTAACAAACTTTATTAATCCCTTCAGATACGCGTCACGACTGCCGAAATTAAGCCACTCGGAAGACACATGACTATTTTATCAGGGATCCTGAGAGTGCGAGCACCCTTGCTGAGATATCCGCCCCCAAAATTTTCATGCGTGGGCGTCACTAGAAATGTTGCGTATTTTCAAAAAAGGTCCCCACGTGCGCTTGGGGAGGCACTGCGTGGAAGACGATTATTTTGGCCCCAAATATTGGGGTCGTACGTCTGTAGTGCTAGTTTCAGGATTCCTATTAAATGGACGCGCCTATAGAGTAACAATTCAACTAAACATTGACAATCAAACTAGACATTACTTGCTGAATTCTACTAAATTAATTAGTGATAATCACACAATCCCCGGCGTCCGATGCCTCGAATATAGCGTTCTCAGAAGAATAAACAGAGAGTTTTAGGTTAGAGGACGCAAGCCCGACCCGAGCGTTGGGGGACGCAAGTCCATTGTGGCCATTTCGCGTTCTTTTTGCGCTTCCTCATAGGGTTCTATTGTACGCCCGGTGGTTTTCATCCCCCAACGCTTGGGTGCGGCTTGCGTCCCCTAGCCTAAAACTTTCTGATGTATCTATTTTTACTACAATGCCTATAGGAATGTTTCATTGAAACATTCTGTATAATTTCAATTCCCCCATGCAGCAATTACGCTGTGAAGTTCGCACTATTCACCCTGCTCCATCTTTTATACAACATTGCTTTTTTACTCTACTAACACATTGAATTATTCCTGATACATATCGGTCGAATAATAGGTGTTCTTGCGCCTATTATAACAGTCATTTAACTACGGTTTCTGCACGAATTGAGAGGTGCCCACACGCACAAGAAAAAAGAAAAAGAGAAACCCCACCAAGCTGTAATTTTCCATCTCTCCTTATCTCGCTGAGCAGCAGTCAGCACTTTTCGCCACAGCGGAAACTCGACACTGGCTGGCATTCATGCTTCGCTCTATCGGCTCCCAAGTTGCCCTCACCCTTGTACACAAAACTTTTGACGCAAGCCAGATGATGCACAAGAAGCGCATCACGAGCTGCGCGTCCGTCAAAATGGCAACGCGCGCGCCCTTCCGTCGATCAACCGTTTCGCAGATAACGAACTCATCCGTATGCAAAGCGTGCGAACATAATCAAGGTGGGAGATCCTAGTAAAAACCGTGGACAAGCTGTGCAAGGCGCTCTGCAAAGCTAGTCCACAGAAAGAAAAGAGACACGGAATGTATACACATGAAAATACTGCAGGAAATTTCGGTGAACTCCGTTTCAGTGCACGAACTCCGCGCCAAGAGAGACGGGTGTTGCAGCTGGCGAGCGACGCGCGACCTGCAAGAGCGCGAACTTGAATTTGGTGCCGGTCACCGACGGACGCCGACTTCCGCAAACTTATTTTTGCACACCTACACGTCTGGTGTTATTACCTCTAGACCAGCCACTGATCGTCGACAAACGTCCGCTTTTAACGACCTGTATCGATGGATGCACGCATAGATATGACAGCCTGTGTCCAAAAAAAGATTGCCCCGGAGAAAATGCCTCTCGGTATCGAATGGTGCGTCAAACATTCACCAAACGCCGCTTGTCGCGCGAAGCGCAAGCTTCAAATGGACTTACATTTAACATGTCTTACGGCGTTCTCTGACAACAATAATTTACGAATTCCAGCTCACACTCGCGAGTACTTCGAAAGCAATTTTTGAAGCACAGAAGACAGGATAGATACAGGCGATCTCCGAAGTGCTCGCGTGCGGTGCAGCATCTAGAAAAGTTCGCGCAATCGTAGCAACTATTTTCCAAACGATGTCTTGCAACTGGCACTCACATAGTGCCTAGCGTTAGACAATAGTTCCAAGAGTTGTCCCCGCTGTTGTGAAGAAAGGCAGAAGTTGCACGCACTTACCGTCCCGTACAGCGCTACCGCAGCCTCCGAGCCTCCTCCGAACTTTTCCGCACCAAGCGAAGCCCGAAGACTGAAAATACGCGCAGTCGGAAGAGTCGAGCCAACTGGGCGGGCCGCACCTTATGGAACAGCCTGTTTTCCCATTGGTTGCAGTAGAATCGGCGTTGTTGCCAGACGTGGCGTTCCGCGTTTCGTCCATCCTCGGTTTCACTTCTCCCTTTCCCACTGTCCTCCAACTCTTCATCCTCACGAGAAAAGGCTTCCTTTTCTCTCTCTCGGCTTTTCCCTTGCTCTGTAGCTTGCCGCTTGCTATGGCTGTCAAGAGCAAAAGAACAGCGGCATAAGAAAAAAGTAAATAAAGAAGTGTATTCGTATGAGACTCAGCATGCGTGGTCCTGACGGGAGGCCGCGGCAGATGGCAAACGGCGGCGAAGCGGAGCCGCGGGGCGGACGAGTAGGACGGGAAGAAAGGCATATGTTCGAAACGTGAGATGAGCGCCGAAAGTCAAGGAGTGTCGCTTGCCATTCTCTATGGACTTCGAAAATAATCTTACCCAGTACGCACTGGACATTGAAGGACGAAACGGAGTGCAACCACACTTCGTATTTTCTCTACGCTCTTTTTATGGGCGTATTTAGTTAAAGTGAAGTTTCAGGTCTTAAGGGATCACAGAACTTCTTACCCTAGCATCGCTGATCTATAAATGCCGTTTCTTTTTAAAGTAAGCAGGGCAGCGTTTAGATGTTTACAACGTATCATACAAAACATGCATTTCGAAGGCTTCATTTGGCCTATATAAGTCTCTTCGTTGAATGTTTATCCTCTGTGCCGTGAAATTTGGGGAAAATCACAAGAAAGTCAGCTCATAATCTCGTGTCCCCTTCATACTTTGTTCTTGTCAACGAACCATTTTAGTCATGCGGGGTGACCGTTTAAAATTTTACAGAACTTTTAGAACTCGCCTGTGGCATATCGTTAAACTCTTCTCCTTCAGCTGGATTATTCGAAGGAGCGGACATTACAAGCACGATAAATCGAAACACTTATTCAACTAATTACCAAAAGTTCACAAATTAACTTTGAATTAATCACTTTACGGTTAACTTTGCAATTTGCGAATTGTAGCCGGTGAGCTTGCAAGACGTACCCACTTGAAATAATCTCCAGGATGACACCAGTTTGCCCTCGTTTTCAATGCCGCTGCGCAATGCATTGGCTTAGCGCTTCACGCAGGAAAGGCGGCTCGAAAATGGCGGTGACCTACGTCAATACCGATGTCTCGCTACTTTCACGCATGCTTTCACGTTGTCGCCGAGGCAGGCATTGAGCAAAGTTAATTCTTCCGAACAACGCCTGAGACCACTGTTGTCGCGGCGCGCGCACGCGTAATCATGCGGTTATTTTCATATTTCGCGCGTTTCTTTATGACGCCGAAAAAATAATTACGCGAGACATAACCCGCTGAAAACAACTGAATCGGGTGTTTCAATACACACTTAGTATTTTTCTATCAAAATTCGTGCCCTCAGTTCAGCAATTAAGAAAGTTAGTTATATATAATTAATCTAATCTGCTTATCTATAGTTCAATTATGAAACAACTCTCCTGCTGCTCAGAATGAAGTCGCGGGCTCGATTGCCGGCTGCGGCGGCCGCATTTCATGGAGGGCGGATCGCAAGAGCGCTCGTGTACTTAGATTTATGCGCAGGTTATAGAATTCCACTTGGTCAAAATTAACCAGGAGTCCTCCACTATGGCGTCACTCATAGCCGGGGTGTTGTTGTGGAACGTAAAATCAATCAATCAGTCAATCAATCAATGCAGTGGAACGAACTGCGGCTTTTCCCACGCATTTAAGCTCGTGCGCAAGCGCGTTCCGATTGTTTCAGGAAAAGCAGCGACACCGCAGAGCGTGAAAAGCACGGCTTTCACAATTACAGCGCATGCAGCAGTGGCAAGCCGCGAGTTCGGATGCCATGCAAAACCTGATGCACACTCGGAACATTGCGGCAGTGCCACGAAGCTTTCAAGATTGAAGCAACATTTAATGCTTGCGGGTCACTTTCGGACTGGTTTCACTATCGCAAACAACTCATGGCGTCAACGCATAGCCACTGCTACATTTATTTTTCTCTCATTTCGATGATAAGTGTGATTGATTTCCATTACTCTGAGGGAGCCGTTGCCTGCGGGAGCCGGACGTGCGCACTACTTCAAGAGACAAAAAAAATAAACCGGAACTGAAACTTTTAAAAATAAAAATAATCAAGCCGATACAAGTCAATCCAATCCTCTTTGAAATTTGAGCGCGCTATGTTGGCTGTGTAGAAGGTTACTGCCTGGGGTATTCCTGCAATTGTTCAGCGATTTCAACTTTCAGAATGTATGAAAGCTTGTATTCCAGTGTTTTCTGCAACGATGACGACAATGGTCAAGCAAGTGCAACGAGCATCCCAAGTGTCGAATCACCTGAATTAACCTCTGTTACTGCTCTCCAAAACACGGCCCCTGAAACGTGCGTGTCGGCGACTGCAAGAAACACTCGCGTCGGCTACGTCCACAGTCCAGCTCATCTATTTGAGTGCGAAAGGTTACCGCGCGTTCGTCGACGCTGTCTTCTCGTACACGGACTTCTCAAGTGCTACAATCTGCTCAAGTCCTTGCGCGCTATTCATCCGCTGGTGGCCAGTCGCGATGATCTTTGCCTGTTTCATTCTGCAGACTACGTCGACTTTCTAGAGTATTGCGAAGCGGCAAAAGACCTTGACACTGACGATATTTTAAGTCGTGCCCATGAATACAGCCTTGTCGATGACTGTGCCCCGACACAACGACTCCTAACTCTAGTGAAGCACATCGCAGGTGGCACCTTAGCAGCTGCTAGAGCCATCTCTGAAAAAACTTGCGATGTTGCTATACATTGGGAGGGTGGTTGGCACCACGCACATAGAAGCGAAGCAGCTGGCTTCTGCTACGTTAATGACGTCGTCCTTGGGATATTGGAACTGCGTCGTAAGTTCGAACGAGTTTTGTACATCGATCTAGACGTTCATCACGGTGACGGAGTTGAGGAGGCTTTCGCAGGCACTGACAAAGTCATGACTGTGTCGGTTCATCAGTACGAGCCTGGTTTCTACCCTGGTACAGGTGCAGTTAATGACATTGGGTTTGGCTTGGGTCGTGGTTACTCGATAAACTTGCCGCTTCGGAGGGGTGCTAGCGATTCTACTTTTGTGCGTGTGGTAACAACTGTGATCGACGAGGTCAGAGAGCGGTACAAGCCTGACGCTGTTGTTTGCCAGTGTGGAGCGGACGGATTGTCCGGTGATCCGCTCGGGGCTTGGAATCTGACCCCGGACGCATTCGTGCAGTGCGTTCGTCTAGTGCAAAGCTGGGGGCTGCCGCTGCTGCTTCTCGGTGGAGGCGGCTACGCGGCTGCCAACGCTGCACGCTGCTGGACCGTAGTTACCGCGGCGCTATTGGGCCGGAAGCTGGAGGAAGACATTCCTGAACACTGCTTCCTTATGAAGTACGGTCCTGGCTACGAGCTTAGCCTAGAGCCCGGCTTTCGTCGTGACCTGAATGATGCCGCGTACATCGACAGCCTGCTGCAAGTTGTGATGAGACAAGTAGACCTAATTGGAGCAGCCTAACAGTTTTGTTTATGTTGATCAAAGAGACTCCTCTTTGCTGCTGCAAGCCGTTACCATAGAACGATGTATCTCGGTAGATCAATCGTTGTGTTATTTCAGACTTAATTCCGTTGCGTCTTTTTCTCATTTATTAGCTACCCACAAGGCGCGGTGGAGATGGATGCTGGTTTTAGAAGAAATACAATTATTACTTCAGTAAACAACGGCGATTCTCGTTTTTGGCGGTTTATATGGTTATCGTTATTATAGTGCCTTTACGACGGTTCGTTCGAGCTACTACGTATTGCAACTAGAAGATGCTCGCGCACATACGCGCTTATAAGTTGGGCTGGCACTCGCTACTGACGTGCATTGAGAGGTTGAAAGATGGCAGCACCCTCCTGCTATTCGATTTCTACCGGTGTTGGGCTTGCTGCAGCTAGATTGTACTCAGTGGCGTAGCAACGGGGGGTGGAGGACCGTGGGCCGTGCAAGGAAGAGGCCAGTGGGGTCATATACGTCTGAAGACACCCCTCTTTCCGCCGGCTACACCGGTGGGGGGGGAGGTCACAGATGACCTAGCTAAGCCAGCGAGTGTACTGCAGCTAAAAGGCTGATTCTGCTGTCAACTGCACCACGCTCGAATTATCGCAGCTTCAGCGTGTTTTGGCAACGCTAATCATGGTTTATTGCTACTCAGGTATTTACCTAATAGGTGCCAAGTGAGCGCCCCAAAACCGCCACTACAAGGGCCGAGAGCAAAACATTTTGTGTCCTTCGACAGGTGTAACGAAGAGCATTTTTGGCTCAGCTTACGTTTTCAAAGGACTTTTATGTTTCCCCCTTTTATAAGGACGCTCGAGCTTTATAAAACAGCTCGAGGTCAAACGTGAGCTAAGGGGAAGATATATAAGTATTTTATTACGAGATTCGAACTTCCGGCCTGTAGCTCAGAAGACGACGACGTAACCTCTCAGCCAACTCACTTGACCGCTTACTTTACTCATTGACGGTACTGGCACATCGGCAGGATTGTCAGCAAGCGAGGCCGACAAGTAGCATGTAGCTGTGCAGTTTGAATATGCGTAAACTGTAGTGACTCTGACGAGTGGCGCACGTTTATTTGTACGGCATACAGGCTTTCAAAAATTTCCGCCAGTGGCTTGAAATAAATTTTAGCCCGTGTAGGTATGATTTACTGATCGCGAAACTGGCTTGCAAAGATAAAGAAAATTGCAGTACACTTTATTTCGCAATGTGTTTTGCACCTGCCCATCTAAGAACAAGATCGGCGAAAACCCTCTGCGCTGTCCTGTGAGACCAGACTCCAAGCGAGACTAGCGTCGCCATCTGCCGTGAAAGGGTGCAAAACCGCAAAGGCGCGAAGTTCGAGATTGCAAAGCTTGCCTCTGGTAGAACTTATTTTATCCTCGTCAGAAAGCGATTGAATGCGACTGGAATAATTCATAACAGAGGATTTATATTGATATTGACAAACACGAATGGTAAGTCTGTTAATTAGCGAAATAATAATAATACCATGAATACAGCGAAACGCAACTTTCGTGCGAAATACAAGAGCGCAAATTTGCTATAGGTTTGCAGAGATGTTTTTTTTTTCTTTTTCCGTGTACAGAGAACAAAACAATGTGTATGATAATGGGGACAAGGGTGTAGAGTATGGCAACAGAAGGAATAACTCGCAGTAAAGCCAGTGAAGTCGCCGGCATGTGACGCTGCGACCCGTATGTAGAGGCGGGCAGCCGGTAATGCCACCTTTGCATACATAGACGTCTTGAGGCTCACGAAGATGTCTCTACAGACTGACTCGCAAAGATTTGCATTGTACTTACATAGCAGTGCTGCCCGTGAAAGCACAACACAAAGTGCGAGGCTCCCCTCTGCTCTTATGAAGGCCTTTAGTGGGGAAGGGGATAGGTGACGAAGCACCGCTTTAGACCAACACCCATCGTCTGCAAAGAGCACGGGAAGGGCGTAAGGTTTATCTCCAGTGGATACGCAGGATTGCAATTTGTAAGAACTCATTCCTATTTCCCTCCTTATGGCCCTCCGTCATTGGCTCGCACGCTGCCTAGCCGCCGAGATCGGCCACTTGGCGCAACTGATAAGGAAAAAGAAAGCGACGATCGAAAGAAAAGAACCGTAAGGAAATATAGCTTTGGTCGCTGTGTAGACGCAGATGGCAACATGAGATCGGCTGCTGTTTCCAAAAGAGGCTATCCTGAACGGTTCATCGCAGAGTTCATCGCAGAAATCTTTTTTTCTCGAGGAAGCATTACAGTCGTCTCCTATGGCGCTCGCAGCTTTTGCACATATATGACGGACCCTGACCTCTAGCGTGGTCTTATAGCTAGCACTGATACGAATTTACATTTCAGCGTTCCCCGGGAACTGGGAAAGTGAACGTAATGTGCTACTGGTGAAAGGTGAGTCTGTCATTGTCAGTTTACGCCGACGACAAACAACAACAGCGAAAAAAAGAAAAGACATTTCAGCTGTCACACGTGGGCCTTTGTTCACAATCAAATGAAACGTACGTTTTGTTGCATTTATCGGCGTCCATTTCCACCTTTTTCTATGATCAGTTCCAACCAGACGAGGTTTTGAAAAACGCTTGATTTCATCAATGTGTGCACAATTCGTCGTGTAAACGACTTCACGTAACAGCCGGCAGTTTTGCAAACGATCGGGCGAGTCATTTTGCCATTCTGTCCTGGGTGCTAATAAAGTACCTACGTATACGTACAACACGTGCTGCGTCATTCTCAAACCCTTGTATCGGTCAGAGTTTCGATCGAGGCAAAGAAAGTGCGCGGCTTAAGTAACGGCAGCTAGTCAATCGGGTGTTTTACGGGATTTTCGAATAGTCAGATTCCTGAATCGAATCCTATACGAATATCCGAGGAAATTGACATTCGAATATCGAGCCGTTTTCCGATTTATGAACAATGTGAAATGCAGTTAGCGTGGAGTCCACGTGATAAAAAGGGCTTATTTGCTCTGCTTGATACATGCAAGCCATCGACAACTGGATATCCGCTCAAAAGAGGAGCTTGTAAATAATAAACTTCAGTTGGCGATCTATGACAGTAATGAAAAAAAAAGAGAGAGAGAACAGCACGTCACCACATGCACAATGTGTACATGTGTGTTACTTTGTCGAGGGAATGTTGTGCTCATTGCAGGAGTGCCGTCGTAGGAGGCAACTATACTCTCGGACAACTGTGGCTGTGAAGGGAAAGCTATGGACGCAAAGCACGCACAAGTGAGATCGCCTCTGAAAAGAGTCCCATGTTTTAATCCATGTCATAGGCATAGGCGTTCATACGGATTGCCCCCCTCCCACTCTCAGGACTTGGGAGGGGGGCAAAGTAGGTCATTTGACCGCCCCCCCCCCATTTTTGAAACCAGGCAATATATGGGCCTATAGAGTCCCAACCAAGATCACTCGGGTCTACAGAAAGGGGCTTGACGTCCTGATAATGGGGGTCTGGCTTCTCCACGAGCTGCAGTAGTCTTTCAAGTCTCGATCTAGACATTGATTCGGGCTACTTGATCTGTCAATAGTGCAATTGAGGTTCTCAGAACTTTCAAGACTGCTTTCACTTATTTGATCGTGAAAGGTGTTCTCGCGGTGAAACAGGCAGCACGAAGCGTTCGATACTCGCTGCCGGCGCGCTTCATCACGTCAGCGCTGTGACAGCGAGTGCTCGTGGTCATCGAGTGAGATGTGTTTGTCTGCACGTGCGTGACACCATGATTGTCATAGGTGTATCTACCTGTTCGGGGGAGGTATGCCCCTCCCTCCACAGTCAGAATTGAAAAGGAAAAGTAGGCCATTCCGCCCCCCCCCCCCTTCCTACGCACGTGCGTGAAAGCGGGCACTGACGGCTGTACATTGCACAATTACAACAAAACAACAGGTGAGGCGAAGTTTTCTCTCAGAATTGGGCTCACATGGGTACGATTTATTTATTACGTATCCCCTGCTTTCGGGCATCGCCTCCGCGTGCTGTAGCAGATCACGCTTGGCCGGCAGCTACTTTACAGTGTGAGACGCCTGCGGGACGTGCCTTGCAAGTCTGCATTGCTAAGAAATCTGTCGCTAGGCTGTCGAAAACAAGTTTGATTTACCATCACTTGCATTATCCCGTGTTTGTTGGGGCCGTCTAATTTAACCAACTTTGATAACACAAAATCAAATTTGCTTTTATAATTTACCGGTATTTTTTCAGTGTTGCCATTTTAGCGATTTTGACGCTATAGAATTAGTTACATTATTTGTCTGCTTACGGCAAAGTTTGCTATTTAGCAATCAGTGGGTTTAGCCTAAAGGTGAAGCGTTCTTATTGAACGCCTGGATGCGATGTTAAAGAAAAGTTGACTGCTTCTAGCGTTCGCTGGGTAACTGAGGCCTCTGTGCTCACTTAGAACCACGCCCGCGTGCATCAGTCTTTTCCCCCTCCAAGACTGCAATAAGTGCTCTTATCCTTAACGTTCGAACAAAAAGCCAATATTCGACAATTTTGAATAATAAATTATCAAATCGAATAGCAAATACACTCGATTCGCATGCGAATTATCGAGCTGATTCTAAAAAGCTGTTCTCGCGATGTCCCCATTCCTTTCAAAGCGAATCTATCTCTGAGACTTTGTAAGTGTATAGATTAATTCGCACTGCTAGGAATATGCACTCGCGTCCTGACCACAACAAATGTAGGCTAGCTGTGGTGGCCGGGTGAGCCGATCGCTGACCGATGGCGCCTTCAGCTAGTAATCGCGGCTTACCTGATCGTTTCGTCGGTCTTCAACATCGTTGCCGAAACGTTCGTGCAGAAGTTAGAGCGTCGAACACGCCGGGAGATAGAGCGACAACGTTTAGTTTTGATGACAATGTGGGTTTGCGTCGTATCTCTTCAGCCGGCCCAAAGGCTTGCCAAACCGCGTCCTCGGCCATGCATCGACAGAAGGCAAAGCTGGCAAATAGAGCATGAGAATGTTCCAGTGGATATGAGCCTGTGGATATGAGCCACCATGTGGTGCTGCTAATATTTATTGGCAGAGGCTTCACTTTGCTTGCACTCCATCAATATGTCGTTTATTGCTAATTTTGAGCGAGTCATATCGCCACTAATAGGGACTGAAGACCGCATATACGACCGTCACGTGCGCGATCAATCTACAGACCGCGGTACCCTTAATTGTCTCCCAAGGACGAGTCCTGATCGCAAGCGCATCGCAAGATGCAACTCAACCAGAACCTGCAGTGCGCTTTTCAGGATGCGCCGGGGCTTGACACCTGGCTGCTCCTACACGCGCAGTGCTCAGCGATTGAAACGTGATACTTGGACCGCATGGCGGCCGGAACTTTTTGCGCCGCTGCTTCTATTCTGTTCCCTTAGTTTTCACCCCAAATCACACATCTCAGGACTGCCAATAAAGTTTTTCCATCCATCCATGCATTACGACTCATCGCTGCTGGTCAATGTCCAGGCGCCATGGCTGTCGGCTCGACAGTTGTTCCTGTTAAAGTAAAAATGACAAATTTTTTTTGTGCTTCTTTCTTGCTCCGTTAGATAGCCACCGACTTCGTAAGCATGGTGCGATGCCTCAATTCCTCGAATGTACGACAAATCATGATTTATAACAGCTTTCAAAGTCACAAATTCAAAAAGCGCGCCAAATTTCTTGGCGTAGGGTTCGTGTACAGGTCATCTGTGTACGTCACGGAAATTGGGAGTGGGGGGGAGGGGGGTCACGTAGTATCATTTATGAGTGGGTGAGTGCAGTAGTCAAAACCGCATTGTGATCGCCATGTTGAAAAAAACTGCAAAACATTTTTTTTTTCTTGGAAAGCACAGCACATAGCTAGTGACCTATAGAGAGAGAATAAACTTTATTGGAGAGAGAGAAAAAGAGAACCTTGTCCGGGCTTGATTTTCATCCATGTTGCTGAGATAGTTGGTTTCGAACCTGGTTCCATCAGCACAGCAGCCCGATTCTCTACCCTTTGGACCACGGACTACCCTTTCTTTTTCCTTATTACATGGAATTATGAGTAGTTCCATGCGAACATTAGTTACAGTACATTTAGGCACACATGAAAAACAAATGCAGACATTCTACACAGTCCAGTGAAAGTTCAGAAAATCAGGCAAACAAACACAAGCGTCCAGACGCGAAATCCACTCAAGAAGAAGGATGAAAGGTTCCAGCCACACTACGCACTCGAGCAGCGCCTCTTCTCGAAAACCAGACCTTGTGGAGCGAGGTAGTTCGGCATGTCTGTCGATCACGCGGCTTCTCCATAATGAATATAGCCCTAATAACATAAACAAATTATATGGTGTATTACTGATTGTCTTTTTGAAAGGAAGGAACCGGATACCGTATAGGATCCCACAGGAAGTTGTTTTTTGATAGTTCTTTGTAAAATGTAAAAAAAAAAATGCGGCACGACAAAGAATAATATCTACAATTTGTATTCCTGGGCAAATATAATCATTTTTCATGAAGCCATGTTTTAAATGGCAGGGTGGAAGTGGGCCGCTTAAAGGAAAATGTTTTCGCTGCTGGCGCAATACACATTCTGCGGACGCAGCAAAGAACATCTTGACCAAATAGAGGCAGATACGGCTTTCGATACATAGGTTCAGGGAAAAAGTTATGTACAAGTGCTATAATTAGCGACATTCGATCAACGCTTAACAAATATCCTAGGGACAATCTGGCTTTTAAAAGTGAAAGATTGTCGACAAGTATTTTTAGGAAGCGCCACAACGGCAGTTCTTGAGCAAATTTTGTCGTTTAAAACAGGAAAGGGAGGAGTGAAGCAAGGCGTGTTCAACTAGCTGCAAGAAGCAATGGATGACGTATGCTTTTAAGGTATCAAATATCGCACAAACAAACGCACAAGACTGAGGACTCCCTTCTCAAATGCAAGAAGTAGGTGGTCCCTTCTCATGGCTTGCCATGACGAATGCCAAATAAAATATGCAAATATTCTATAAAATGACTGAACAGGGATGCGAGAGCAGCGCAAGACCTGCAGACCATAAAGAAGCATAGAAGCAAGAATTACATTGCATACCTTAGCTCATGCAGAAATGGAGAGGTCACGTCCCTGCCAGGTTGTCACCTTTCGACGAATAGTGGTTATCGTGGAGGTCCAATGAAGTCCAATATTAAGGAAGTTATCGAGAGACACACCAAAATATCGCAGCGAATACTGGTTCATAGGAATACCCAATGGCCCAGGTTGGAGTGAAAGAGGCTATATTTTGACTGAAATATAAAAAAAAATGCGTGAAGTTCCCAAAGAATGCCAATTGCGTTAAAAAAACTGGGATAGAAAATTTTTGTGTCATTACCCCTTCAGTACTACTCTGCTCTGTCAATTTGCCATTCTGCTGGCCACACGGCCTCAACCCAAGGCTCTAGCATGGTGTTAAGTGGGCTATGTGTGTTTGAGTAGAGGTCGTAAATACGCTTAGGTTAACATCCCATTGCCAAAAATGAATATGCAAAGTCCACCAAGCTCTGTCCATATTGGATGGATAGACAGAAACTGGCCAGGCTACAGCCTTGCTTTTGTGCCGAGTATCGGTCCTGGAGGAAACGAGGTAGCTGTCATAACGCTCTCCGGTCTGCATAACTTTTGCAGTGTCGAGTCCATCGACTCGGCGGACGGCGGACTAACCAGAGGGATCTGTGGAGAATGGCTCCTGGCCGGCTGAACTACGATCGCGCTTCACAGAGCACGCAACTGTCGTAACTTCGGGGATCAGATAACTGTACCATACTACAAGGTTAAACAAAGAATCCAAGAAAACCCAAGCAATTCTTATTAGTTATGAATGTGAAAGCCGTAATGTCCATTTGAACGCCGCTGAGTTACGAACTCCTCGCGGGCAAGCGAACGTGTTTAGACGCTTGGCGCGTCATGATTTGGCCACACCGAGGAGCAGTTAGAACGCAGGCGATAGCTTGGGCAGGCAAAGAACGCTCGGATAACACAGGCTTGCGAGAGCGAGGGTGACGTGGCGTCGCGGCAACGCCCTCTTCCCTCACGCAATACCACGGCAGCAGGTGTTCCCTTTCGCCCTCTCCTCTCCTTTGAGCATGCGCGAACAAGCGTGCGTCAGGCGCGCTCGTGACGTGGCGTTCCAGCCAATGGGAATTCAGGTGCCGTTTCGCTGCTGCAGACGTCGCCGGCTTTTTCGCTCAGTGGGCCATTTGACGCATTCGCTTCAAAAAAAAAAAAAACAAATGATTCCGAGAATACTGAGAGAATGACATTCGATCTATTGAAAATCGTCCATAAATCAACATAACTCTCCATAGCGAAATATTCAAATCGAACGACTGTCCTGTAGAAGTTTCTCTATGACGCGATGATTACGCTATAATTAAAACGGAGAAACTTCGCAGGACAACAAATCATGCATATCCCACGCACTGCGGGAATCGGTATATATAAGCGGAGCGTTGATGATCCGGCAAGATAAAACGGCACATCGCGATAAGAGACACGTAGCGCATTTCGGCGACAAACGCGTCCGCTACCCTACACGTAACGGTCATCACGTGCCAAAACCACTTTTTGATTATGAGGCACGCCGTAGTGGAGGACTCCGGAAATTTATACCACCTGAGGATCTTTGACGTGCACCTAAATCTAAGTACACGGGTGTAATCAGCCGCGGTGACGAGCTCACAGAAGCAAAGGTAAGTTTTATTCAGCGGCGACATTCTATAGAGCCATGCTGATCACTTTCGGTTATACTATCACCACTATCACCTTCGAGAGCTTTCGCGTGACGCGGCACCGGACGCGTCAAAGTAGACGCACATGGTACACGGTCGAAAGCGTTCCCGGCGAGGTGTGAAAACAGCGAAGTTGGCATGGCGTAAGAAACGATCACGCCGACGCAACCGGTGCAGAGTCGAGCGAAACCTCGCGAAAGTAACTGTATCTCCGACATGGTGGCATGCTTGTATACCACGGCTGCTGGATAAAAACGGCCGTGCTTCTACTCGGCGAAGCAGACGACGAATGCACGCCAAATGGCGCAGTGGTAGGCAACATTAAGACAGATTCGCTTTCATAAGAGCTCGAACTTCACATAGACGCTCCGTAGCGTAGCATCTCTTCGCGGACTTAAAAAAAAAAAAAAGGACTGGCTTCGTTTACGTGAACTCGACGCGAGCGGGTGGAGTCAGAAGTCGAGCTGACCCAGCCAGACCCGACCGCGTCGAAATGCACCTTGCCAAGTGCGTTGGGCTATTCGACCCACCCCGTGCCGCCGAGTTGACCGACCCTGCCTCGACGCGCAATCGGCCCGACTTTATCGGGATCATGTAAACGTAGCTACTATATATATATATATATATATATATATATATATATATTAAATTATGGGGTTTTACGTGCCGAAACCACTTTCTGATTATGAGGCACGCCGTAGTGGAGGACTCCGGAAATTTCGACCACCTGGGGTTCTTTAACGTGCACCTAAATCTAAGTACACGGGTGTTTTCGCATTTCGCCCCCATCGAAATGCGGCCGCCGTGGCCGGGCATATATATATATATACCGTCAAATAAACTTCGACTTCAATGAAGTAGGTCACAGTCACAGAATTTCTGCCACGATAACTTCACTTAAAATTCCACACGCTGAGGGTATGCTGCTGCAATGAAATTCCCGCAGCAGAACTACTGCTTCCTGTCGCCTTTGTAATTAACCAGTATCACGCAGTTAAGAGGAAGCTTTAGCTCAGAGCCAACTCCGATGCCGCCTATTCAAATATAGGTAAAACGCAGAAATGCTTTCATGAGACAACCCTTGAACCGATTTCAAAAAAAACTTGTTGTACTTGATAAAATAACATTACCCTGTCTGTTGGAAGCAGAATATTGATTTAGGGCCTGGAATATTTTTTTTAATGCAAAATAATAATAGCTCGTTTAAAGGACGGTAGGAGCGCGAACTTTACGAATCCGTAACTCTGCAACCGCTAACAGGGCGTATTGTCAAGGCGCCAACATGCCAAATCATTAACTCCGTATATTGCCAGGACCAGCACCTTTAAATTTTCCTTGTTTCCTCGCACAGCAATCGAATGAAATAACT
Organism: Dermacentor albipictus; assembly: GCF_038994185.2. Taxonomy (NCBI): domain Eukaryota; kingdom Metazoa; phylum Arthropoda; class Arachnida; order Ixodida; family Ixodidae; genus Dermacentor; species Dermacentor albipictus. The sequence goes on along the minus strand of NC_091821.1, from coordinate 58,631,462 downwards.
TGCCCATATCGCTTCTTATTAGCACTAAAAGCATTGAACGTGTCGACAGCTGAACATACGACAGTTGAAAGGTGTTGTTTATTTAATCTTGTTTTGGTGCAGCGTTTCTGAAATTGTTATTTATATATTTCCCTACGATAATTCTATTGCATATATTCCTTGCACTTTTTTTTTGTCCCGTGTTTATGCATTTTCTCTCACTTTTGTCTGTGCTTCTGCCCCTCCTGCAAGGCCCCTTGTAAGGCCTGCAGTATATTCTAAATAAATAAAAATAAACATAAATGAAACAAATATCGCAGTTCTGTAAAGTGTATCCGATTGAGCATCGAAACAGGACAAATATGGTATGCCAATTTTACAGCGTAGGCGAATTTGTTACAAAGTTTACAAGGGCTATGCAAGAGTCCTACTCATGTACTAATGGTATACTTCAGAGCGGTGCATAATACATATATTTTCTCGCTTCATATGTATTATTAGGCGTATTTCATAGAATTGTGATATCGCTTTCCATTGCTGAGTTAGAGTTGTGAACTTGACTGTTTCTTTTTGAAATTTCGTTATTATCAACAAGTATTGCAAAAATATAAAAAAAATATATGTATATATCGGCAGCATAAACCAGAAATCCGCTTCCTACGTTCATTAGACTTTAACTTTTTTCTTTTAAATGCAACAATCTTAATCAAATTTGGTGCAGTGGTTACCGAAAATAACTATTTCTCCGCTCCCATACATTTAGAATAGGAGACACCGAGCCTAAAGCCTCCTCTTAATCAACCTTTATTCCTATTTGCGTTGAAATTGGGTGGCTGCCACACGCACAGACGTGGTTGGCCGTATACTGTAGTTTATCGCCAGCGCCGTTACTTGCATCAATCACCGAGTTTTCTACTAAATTTACTGCATACAACTTCTGGTGCAGCGATCGTTCATCTACCACGGGAATGACAGGTAGTGCATGAATTTATCTAATCTTCGTGCTTGGGGCTACAAACGTTATTGTGGATTAATTAAGCTTTATCTACCTTTATTTGTCAAAATGCCACGCAGCGATGTTTTTCTAAACGCATATGAAGGCAGTAAGACTCCGTACGTGTGTTATCATTGCATTAGCAACGCATTGTTTTGGATTGAAAATTATCAATTTGCAAAGTCAGAAAGCCATTTGTAGCCATAAGGAACAGTGCCGAACAGTGCCAAAAGCGAATCGAATAGGATCGAGTATTTTTCGAATAATTATAGCATTCGTGTTTGTACCATTATTATCAAACGATCTTTACATCCTAGTCTATACACAGCTGTAGTAAGTTTGTCTTTAGGCTGCAGGTTGTGCAGCCCTGTACATTACAAGCACAAATGTTAGGAGCGTTAGGAGCCAATAAGCAGTTTATTCGCATACTCAGGAATTGTTGGTGAGGGTGCATGACAACTGTTTAGCCAGAAAAACTGGCTTCTTGAACGACGTTGAGAAGTCTGCTACGAAACTTCCCGCGTTTTATTTCTACTGCGATCACCGATGAAATGTATCACTCTTTTACTCCAATTCCATGCCTGATCATGTAAAGTTGGAGATCTTAAATATTCAAAAACTATTCGAAAAATATTCGTAATTACGAATAGTGAATATCCGATTCAACCTTCGAATCGAATAGGGCAATATTAGATTTTATATACGAGGGCGAATCTGAAAGCCTTTGTCCCTATTCCTTATTAGCCAAAATTAGGTACATTCAGGTAATCACAAATATACGCACTATTTTACATATCTTACATTCTTTTTCCACAAAGTCCCCACACCGGTTCAGACCCCATCTGTCCCATCGCAGTACTAGATTTGAGATGCCTCTGTGCCATGTTGTCGCCAGTCAGCGACGCATGCGGCCTCCCCGAACGCTCATTGTCATGCAAGTCTTCACAGCCTTTTGCGCTCTCGCAACACCACCACCTCACGCTTCTCAAAGCGAGACACCTTTTCCCATACGTGGGCTGCATTTCCCTGTGGATTTCGATGGGCGTTCGTCCCTTGCTCCGCAGAATACGAATCACACTTCGTTGCTCGTACGCCGTGGACACGTGAAGCACAACCGCCACGTTCGATGATGATAATGATGATGATGATGATGATGATGATGATGACGACGATGCTTTATTGGCATCCCTTTTTGAAACGGGGCGGTGAAAAATAGTCCCCTAGCCTGCTTGAATTAATCAGGCATGCTATTACCTAGCATTTTTTGTATACAGCTCCTTAATCTTCTTTTTCCTTCAAAATATACCTTGTACCGCTAGCCACGACTTTAAAAGCTTCAATCCGTTCCCTGCTTTTCTTCCACCAGTACTCTAAACGTCTCTTGCTTTTTCGACTGCTGACCGGTTGACGCTTCCGTCCAGTTTAAACCCAGGTGCTTCTGGAAGGTGTTCTCACTGGGTGAATCTATTCGCATCCTATTAGTATGTGCTGAGTGGTCGTCGGATTTGTGCTGCAGCATACACATGCCTCATCTGTTTCCGAATATTTGCTCCGGTATGTTTTTGTCATTAGGTAACCAGATCGAGCCTCAAATAGCAAGGCATTGCCTTTTGTGTTATCGTACAGATTTTCCCTTCTAATTTCTTTCTTCTCATTCTTATAAATCTCCATGGTTCTTTTTGTTTCCATTCTTTGCATCCAATAACTGCCTCTATTGCTCTCCCTTTCTTTCTGATGATTCCTGGTTGTCTATTTAGTTTCAATTACCCTGTACTTGGTTGCCAACTTTTAAGGCGAAGGCTTTTCTAGCTCATGGTGAAGTTTGTGTCAGCAAACCTGACCACCGGAGTGTCCGCCGAAGCGTCATCACGTCATATGAAGGCAGATTAAAGACAGATTAAAGAATGAAAAATGATTGATAGTGACAGTTAGCGAATGATAATGTTATAATATAGATTAGTAGAGGTTAATAACGACTAGTAATGACTAATAATGACTTGTAATGCCTACTAATGACTCCGAAATGACCCATATGTCTTACGATGGCTTGTAATGACCACAATTGATTAGAAATGACTAGAAATGCTTAGTAGTGAGCAGTAATTACTAATAATTACTGGAACCTCTTGTATTAACTAGTAATGACTACGAAATGACCAATATGTCTAACGACAACGTGTAACTACTACAATTCATTAGAAATTACTAAATATGCTTACTAATGACCAGTAATGACTAATGATGATTGAAATGACTTGTAATGACTGCTAATGACTATTATATCACCAACATGTCTAACGACGGCTTGTGATGACCACAATTGATTACAAATGACTAAAAATGCTTAGTAGTGAGCAGTAATGACTAAAGGAAAGAAGATAAAAAGAAGAGGCAAATAGAAGGAGGCGAATGATAAGAGGAGGAAGAGTACGCTTTCGCCGTCCACCCTGTAATTTTCTTACGTCTTCCTTCGTTCTGCGTCCATGCTTTTCAAGTACAGATCACTTTATCTGCCCATTTATTTTCATCCATGTTCCTGTGTCTTTCTTCAAAACTAATTGTGCTCTGTGCTTCTCTGATTTCAAAAGAGTTCCAACCCATGTCACCCTGCACTGCCTCATTTGTGGTTTTACCGTGGGCTCCCAAAGCGAACCGGCCTACCGACCGTTAACTTCCAACCTTCACAAGATATCCGATATCCGAGGCAGAGAATGAAATTTGTGAACGTTAGTGCTGGCACCATTACTCCTTTCCAGATTCCATACATCACCTCATATATATTGTTGTCCCATAGTGCTCTGTGTTTCATTATTGCAGCATTCCGCTTCCCCTTTATTTTCAGATTCTCTTGGCGAGTGCTTGAGTAAGTCCTTCCTTCGTTTATGTATACGCCGAGGTATTTATATTGATTTACTATGGGTATGATTTACTGTTGAATTGACACCACGTAATTACTCGTATCTTCATTAACGATCATTATTCCCGATTTCTCTGTGCCAAACTGGCAGCCTAGATTTGCGCCTGCATTGCAACAGATGTTCGAAAGTATCTGTAAATCTCTTTTATTGTCCGATATTAGCACTATGTCGTCCGCATACATCAGTCCAGGGAGCTTCTGTTGCGTCATTTGTCCATTACGCATATTGGATACGTCAAACCCTAATTCGCTGTTTTCCAGTCGTCTTTCTACACCCTTTACATAAAGCGTGAACAACGAGACGGTGGACATCCTTACTTCAGCCCTTGGTGAATTCCCACCACTTCATTACCTTTTCGACCTCCTTCATACAACTTGTACTTGGTTATCTCTATTGCTATCTTCGGCTGGTCGTTTCTGAGCGCTCTGGAGCGCTCTCGCGAGAGGCGTTGTCTTCGGCTGGTTGAAAGAGGGTGCGCGCCCTGCGTCCGGCTGGTTCTTCTCGATTGCTCTCCTCCATCTTGGAGCGCTCCGAGGCGCTCCGAGCCCTGTCGTCGGAGCAGTCATCGAGATTGAAACGTCATCGCAGCGCCGCGTCGCTGCTGTTGGCGACGGCCCACCGTAACCTTGGCAACCTAGGCCACTGCATGCTGGCGTCTCGACGAACGCTCGTCCCGCCGGCACGTCCGCCGGTTTTTCCGGCAGCGCCGGGAGCTTTGGATCGGCGAATCATCGGACGTTGGCAGTAGTCACGTGGTTTCGCATCGGCAATTTCCTCCTCCGAGAGCGAGTCGCACGTTCGGCTTGCGCGCTTGTCCTCCACCTTTGAGCTCGGGAAACGCCCGATCTACCCGACTCTGCTTCGGGGCGTACAGGGGACCAGTCGAAGATACCATATATATCTCGCTCAGCAGCTCCACGAAATCGTCCTGTATTCCTTCGTGCTTAAGAATATATATCCCGTATAAATTCCATACATACGTTGTCATAGGCTCTTAATATTAGAAACGCTATCGACAAGGGTCTATTCTGAGCAACTGAAATCTCTATGCACTGAGTTAATATAAACACATCCTCGAAGCGAGTCTGCCTGGCCTGAACACATTCTGCAGTTGCCCTCGCACATAATTTTCTCCACCCACTTTGGCAGTTCCAATCTGATGGCTTGCATTGCCATTCTATATAGCACCGACCATACTGCAACTGGCCTTTGCCTTCGCCTTTGTTGACGCGGTTCGTCTTGCTTTTACGCCGAATTTTCTTCGTTTTAATCACTTGCTTTAGGGCACTGGTCAGCAGTGCCTTGCTCTTTCGAACGAGTTTTTTTGTTAGCTGTGTTGCCATTTCATCGGTCCTGCTCTTTCCTTCAATTGACAGCAGCGCCGTGCCGCGAAACTACCGGCAGATGAGCCAGGGCCGGTCCAAGAAAGGTCCACCGCTGGGAATGGATATGTTAACGTCGCATTTACTGCCATAATCTGGCTAAAAAAAAAGGGGGGGGGGGCAAGACTGATTCGCCCTCGTGCGAAAGTTTCGTATATTCGCGCACCAATAAAATACGTGTGCTACTCATCATTCGCATGCTGGCCACGGCACCATGCTTGCAGTTTCTGTGTAAGCACTAGCGCCACATTTGCTTCTGTTATTTTTGTTGGAAACTATGCTTATCAACCACTGACTTCCTGTTTTTTTGCTCACAGTGCCATTGAAACAGAACCCGACTCTCTCGGACACAACACACGCAAACAAGAGGGAAAAGATTGTTTGGAATACTTTATTCGAACACAGCAGTGCGTGTAAAACGCCTTCAAAAATAGGTGTACAAGTACGATTTCAACAAGCGCGGCTGTGTACAAGCACGTTATTAAAATATGTCACGAAAATAACTCAGTTGCCCCGTAAAATTGTCGTTCCCACTTGATCCGGAGAGTATGCTACATATTTACACGGTTCAGGCAACTTGGCCGCCAGAACTGGGAATGTACACACAGTGATCGCACGTCCGTATCTCGGCGCGTTTACACTCCTACGCATGGCGCACGTCACGTCAACGTGGGCTTCTGCTTGTAGAAGGACGACGAGAACCAGCTGGAGTGGCTGAAGGAATTGCAGGACCACGAGAAGGACCGCGGGAAGAAGAAGTCCGCCAGGGCGCTCTGCGTCAGAGATTTCAGTAATATCGATGCGCTCAGTGTTTTTGGATATATATATATATATATATATATATATATATATATATATATATATATATATATATATACATACATACATACACACACACACACACACACACACACACACACACACACACTTGTCCAGAGAAAGACGCAAACAAAAGGTGCCCATAACGCTCACGAGCATGTGCGATCAAAGCTAATCAACGTCTATGTTTGAGGCGTTTATTTCGAAGTATAAGGAGCTTTGTGTGCGTCACATGGGGCCACATACGTACACTACGTGGCCAAAACGCGGGCGTTCTGAAGTGTTCCCGGCACGTGCAATTAAAATGGCTGCAAGCTGAACTCGGTGCAAGTTCTCTCGCATACTCGAAGAAGGGCGCACTGATAGGAGGCGATGAGTAGCAATGGTCTCGGTTGATCCAGTAAAGCGATCGACAACGCTGTGATGCAGTTTCAGACCAGGCGGTGGGCATCGTTCCGAAACATCGCAATGAAAAGCATTGCGTTTAGATGGCGGATTAGTGGCAAACGCCCTTTCCGCTAACCTGCCAACTAAACACAATGCCGCGTGTGCCCGAAGCCAGCACGAGAGAATATACGGCTGCATTTTGGTAACGGACCCACGAACTCAAATGTTGCAAGCGTGGACCACGCCAAGCTGCTTCCCTGTACCCGCTGGAGGCGCGACTGCACTCCTTGCGCAAAGCTGGCCGCGTTTTAGGGCGGTAATACCATCTGTTCAGAGACATGCCGGCGAGTTATGTAACATAGTTGCTGGAGCAGTGTCTAGTCGGAGGTTTCTCGGACTTTTAGGAAAGCCACGTTGGTGAAACGGCAATTATTGCCAGCCAGACATCAAGGGGGAAAGATTGACGTATATGCACAAGACGCTTGTGCTGTGTAGGCACCATGTGTTTCCAGAAGGGTCCGCTATAGCCCTCAAGAAAGCGCTTCAATTATTGATTTCCTAGGATTAGGCGGTCGCCCGTTGCAGTCCCCCGTGCAGGCGCTACTAGAACATCGTCCCATAACTCGTCGGCCTGTGTGAACACCTTTGACTGCACGGCGCCATCCGCGAACGTGCACGCATTCTCTTCGTCTTTCTTTTCTCTGATCTTTCTATTCACATTTTTCTTTCCACCAGCGTAGGCTAGCCAACCGGGCAATTTTCTGGTTAACATCCGCGCCTTCTCGCTTTCTTTTCTCCTCTGCATTCCTACGAGGCTGCTTTACTGGATGTGTGGTCCTGCACCTGTTGCTACAGTACATCACCACGCAAGAATTCAGTGTTATGGGGCGCACGTGCTTTCTATAGGAGACGACCCCTGTAAGTTTTTAGCCACATGGAAGTTGACAGTGCGTCGAATACGGGCTCGCCGGAATACTACCCTCATGAGCATGGAACAAGCGCTTCGCTTCCGAGTGCAGCAGTGTCTGTTATAATGAAAGTGCCTGATTACTACTACACGCACGCTGAATAGAAAGATACAGAAAATACGTCAGGATGAGTCCATGTAGCACCGTGTCTCAGACTTTTCCGCGCGCTTTGCACTCAAGTCGACTGGAATACAACTATCCCAAGTTGCTGTACTCGTATATTACATCCTATGCAGGTCCGCGCGCAAGCTGACTTAGGTGATCGCGCAGACACGACTTGTACGTACCTTGGATGTGGGGCAGTTGATCCTGGAGTAGAATTCTACTGTGTAGAAGATGAGTATCAGGCCCCATCCGGCAATCAGCGTGATCCACAGGAACACGTTCCAGAAGCGCGCCGTCTTCTTTTTCGTCGCAAACATAAGCGCCACTGGAAAGGAAAGCATGGGCAAACATGGTCGTCAGAGCCGAGTATCGGCAGACAGCGCGTCCACGCCATTCAGGGGCGTAGCCAGTGGGGGGGGGGGGGGGGGGGGGGAGGGTTGGGGCTTCAGTCCCCTCCCCAAATTTTTTCGTGCTGTCATGCACCAATAACCAAAACAACCCCCGGCGCCGGAAATCCTTCTGGATTTTGTCTAGAATGCCTTTTTCCCGCTCGAAAAGACGTCTCGGTGCGAACATTTTCATTTTCCACCCCCCCCCCCCCCCACACACACACACACAAAAGACATTGTTGCGGCGCAGCGAATTGTAGCATGGTGAAAGTTCGATTTTGTTACTTCTTTTGCGGAGAGTAATGGGCCACGGGACTCTTCAGCTGCCGGATACTCTTATTATATTATTGCGATAGCAATTATACGGACACTCCAGGCGCATTCCTGCCGTAGCAGTCGCCGTCATGCTCCGTATGAAGTCCAAGGGCGATAACATCGTCACCGCGCGCCGCATGTTGTATGTGCGAGTGAAAGCGTGGGGGGGGGGGGGGAGGGAATGGGCGAGCCGACGATGGTGGCCCAGTCTTGCGTGCGCAAGGGAGAAAAGCGGGAAGGAAGCGCGCCGCCTTCCGTCGCGCGCTATGCATCGGGGGGATTGAAGGGAAGAGTGGGGCGGGCCTTAGGATTGTGTGATCTGTGAATCTGATTGCGCAACATGTTTATTTGCCTTGTTTGACGCATATATATACAGTGACTTTCGCTTAGATATTATTCGAGACTTATACGTATATTTAAATATCTTATTGCGAGGTGTGTATATACATGCAGTGAACTTTGTTTCCAGTTACACTTTCTTGCCCTTTATGAAGCTGTATCTTCGCAGTTTGTATATTCCATTTTATCTTCCCATTTTCGATGTATATTTGGCAGAACTCCTGCTTTTTCTATGTGCTGCCTGTTGTGCGTATCATTTCGGTAAAATTACTCAATACATGACCGGTGACAGCTGCTCCGGCGCAATACACTGGAACGAAGGACAGCGCCATTGAGATTTTTCCCTGGCCGTTGCATATGTACAAAAATGTAAACAAGGTTCTTGAATGACAAAGTTTCGTTAAAATATTTGTCCTCAACTATAGTTCATTTCGTGGCCTTTATGTTTTGCATATCAGCGGCGTGCACTGCTTTGCTGGTTTTGAACTGATATACTTCTAAAAGTTCATGTGATATTTTCTTCACTTATTAAATAGACAAAACATGGAAGCATTGATATGAGTTATTTCTGGCACAAATTTTGGGACATACGAGTATACCCTTTTATGAAAAAATACATATTTTGCTTGTCTTGAGAGTGCGTAGCGTTCAAGAATTCGTTTGCAGCATCTTTGACAATGGCAATGCAGTTATTATTCATGTATTTGATCCCTCGACAAATTCTATAAGGAGGAGGCCGAGCTGCAACGTGCTCTTTATGCTATTTGCCAAAGAGCATAAAGCATATACAAAAGCAGCCATTCACGTACCTCGCATAGTTATTTATTAATATTAATGCTGATAAACTGATGTCACAATACCTCCCACCGGCCATTTTTTTTTCCAGATAGCATTTTTCTCGGATTATGGGTGGCTGGGAACTGCACTGTGTCGACACTGTTGTGAAATCACGGGAACAGTCACCGACAAGAAAGGTCCCATGCTCTCCAGCGTGGTGAGCACACTTTCTCTCATAGCAAGCGCGGCGCGTATATTTACCTCCGATGGTGCCGTAGACGACCAGGACGACGGGGAAGAAGAATCGGTAGCTGAGTGCCAGAATGTATTCGTGAACCAGGGCGGACAGGAAGAAAACAACCAGCATGGCCAGTTTCTTGTTATAGTTGAAGGCCTGCGAACAGAAGAGGGTGCCCGGCCGTGAACTTCGATGTTTTTAAGGAGTGCACTTTAACGCTTCGTTGAGCACACCGTGCATACAGGCGATCAATATTCAGCACCGTGTGTTGTTAAAACGAAGCAGGTCACTGACCAAGGTCAAAATTGAAATAAAATGTTTCGGGACCCGTACGGGTCCCTTGTTCACAATGGATTGTCGGCTATGCACAAACTTCTTAAATAGCGTTGAGCACATGACGCAAAGTTCGGGAGTATACACGTGGTTTAGAGGGCCAGATGATCTACTGATTTTGCCATTTGTCGTTTGAATTATTAGTGTTTCGAAATTGAGCATCGTTGTGAAGTTCTCGGTGGCCACGATACGCACGTTGTCCCAGTCTATCTCGTGACCCGCCTTCTCGGCATGCTATGCGAGGGCATTTGTCACTGTGCGGCCTTTGGCGACGTAATACCTGTGCGTCTTGAGACGTCTGCAGAAATTCCCGCTTTCGCCAGTATACACAGATTCGTAATCGGAGCATGGAATCTTGTATAACACGCCAGGAAAACGTGCCCGAGGGAGAAAATCCCTCACGTTCAGCAAGTCGCCTTTAAGCTTGCTTGCTGGCACATGCGCGATTTGTACAGACTGAAGCGCGCTGCTGTCCCGTATATTCGAGGTGTGAGCGAAGCCCTAGCTAGTGTTTTTAAGAAACGTGGTGTACAAATAATGCATGTGCTGACGTCATCTCAGATGATGAGATGACGTTGATAAGCCGCCAGACCTTTAGTGAAACTCCTGTTGATCATCGATAAAACGCGCACCGTCACAGAGCCAGAGACATGTGTAACATGACGCAAGATACGGCGCGATTTCAGCATATGACAAAAAGGTTGTCCACTACAGGTAGTCAATCGCCACGCCAATCGCCAATTGCCCCGGTATGAATGTCCTGTCGGTTAAGAAAATTCACAGCCAAATATTTGACCACAATAATGGTTCATTCTGGCCAGAATGCTCAAGTTAACGCGTTCTGTGCCAAGGACGAGTCTGAATGGTCCACGGATTTCCTTTAGTCTACCGAGTGACACAGACTAGTGGTGGTCGTTTAATCATTTTGGTGTGAATTTAGCGCTATTAAATGGCACCAGCTTCCTAGAAACAAACATGTTTTTTGAGGGCGCTGTTGACAGAAACAAAGCGGATGTTGAGAACTCCTCAAGCAGTTCATCGCGGCTATTCTCTCAACCCCCTCCATTTATTTTCGTGCAAATGGGAAACGAAAAAAGTTTGATTTATTTTGATTTGAAGTCTGGCTCCCCTGCGTTTTAAAAATGACTGCCCGGAATGAGGCAGCTACGGCGATGATGGTGGCCTGTTTTTTTTTTTCTATGCCGAAATCTCGGTGGTTTTGGACGTTTCTTCATCTCAAGCAAACAATTAAATACGGAAAACTTTGGTGATGATGATGATGTTTGAGGTTTACTGGTGCAAGGGCCAGGTATGGCCAAAGAGCGCCATGCTAGTGGTAATGAATATGTCGTGGTCTGATGGGCTCTGAATTTAATGTGACGTGGCTGTAAAGGGGCCTAAAAGAGTTTGTGTAAATTGCATAAAATTACACGTAATAAAATTATGGCAATGATTAATGACATGTACTATGATCACTAAAATGCATTAGAAAAGAATGATGCATTATATATTATGCAAGATGCTAAAATTGTCTAAGAGCACTACTGCCTCGCCAGAGCCCTTGAAACGCAAGGGCCGAGAGGCATGTGCTATACGGAATGGCTATCACAGCGGCATCCTCTGGAGAGAGGAGACGCTATGAACGTATAGGGCTAATTACATGTAACACAACATCTTTCAGGAAGTCTAGGACTGCGTTAGTGTCAAAGAGCGGTTCTGGGCCGAGTAACATTACAACATGAGGGGGAATGTGCTGCCGGTATGCTAACGGAAAATGTTTGTTTCTGTCAGATTCGGCTTTCCGACACTCCAGGAGCACATGGAGGACGGTCAGCCTCTCCCCGCATCTCCCACAGGTTAGGGGCTCACTTCCAGAGAGTAAAAAATTGTGGGTGCCAAATGTGTGTCCTATTCTTAGACGGCAGAATAGGACATCTGTTCGGCGTGATTTTGTTGCAGAAGGCCAGAACCCTAATTGTGGCTTTATTACGTGCAGTTATTATTTGTTTCCAGGTCCCACGAGCGTTGCCAGTAGTTTTGCAGTTTTGCAGATCTGTGACAGGGACTGCAGTGGTAGGATTTACAGAATACGATGCAATTGATGTGGCCATCTGGTCCGCCAGAACATTGCCTTCGATGCCCCTATGACCCGGCACCCAGCATATGATGACATGCTGGTTACATATATACGTTTTACATGGGACGGAATATAGTTCATTGATTACTGGATTTTTGTGCTTAGAAAATGACATTAAGGCCTTCACGGCACTTAGGCAGTCTGTATATATAACTGATTTCTGGAGTTTCGATTTCTTTATATACTTTACAGCCGACAACAGTGCGTAGGCCTCAGCCGTAAAGATATTAGTTTCCTGATGCAGTACGTCGGATTCCGAGAAGGATGGACCGACGGCTGCGTAGGACACCCCATCGTGTGACTTCGATGCGTCTGTGTAGAACTCCGTGCAGGAGTACTTGTACTGGAGTTCCAGGAAATGCATCTGGATTTCGATATCTGGGGCTTCCTTTGTAACTTGTAGGAAAGATATATCACATTGTACCAGCTGCCACTCCCAAGGAGGTAGCAGCTTGGCTGGATGCATTAGGCGAAGCTCGAAGAGTGGGACATGCATTTCTTCCCTAAGCTCCCTCACACGCAGCGAGAAAGGTTGTCTTACGGAGGGACGATTGCGAAAGAGTGTAGAATATGTCGTATCATTAACGGTATTAAAACACGGATGTTGAGTATTAGAGTGCACTTTAAGAAAATATGTTTGGCTGATGTATGTTCTCTGCAGATGAAGTGACCACTCATTTGATTCTACGTATAAACTTTCAATGGGACTTGTTCTGAAAGCACCCGTGGCTAAGCGGATTCCTAGATGGTGGACCGGATCTAGCATCTTTAGCGCGCTCGGGGCGGCAGAATGATAGATCACGGCGCCATAATCTAATCGTGACCGAATCAGGCTCTTATAGAGATTCATTAGGCACGTCCTGTCACTACCCCACGATAGAAGTTTCATTAGGTTTATTGTTTTCAGACATTTTTCTTTGAGATGTTTAATGTGTGGGATGAAAGTGAGTCTATTGTCATGTATAACACCTAAAAATTTGTGTTCTTTGTTTACAGGTATCTGTTGTCCACAGTTTTAAGCAAGGATCCGGAGCTAGGCCTCTCTTTCTTGTAAACAGAACACAAGAACTCTTGTGAGGATTGATTTTAAATCCATTTTTCTCTGCCCAGTGCAACAGCTTGTTCAAACCATGCTGTACCTGTCTCTCGCAGACTGTGAAGTTGCAGGATTTGAAACCTATTTGTATATCGTCTACGTAGACAATAGAAAATAGCTGGTGGTAAAGATGCACGAAGCGTGTTCATCTTTATGACAAAAAGCGTGCAGCTGAGTACGCCACCCTGGGGTACCCCATTTTCCTGAATGAATGTACGCGACAGTGCAGGACCTATTTTCACTCGAAATGTACGGTTCTCTAGGTAGCTCTCTATAGTATTTAACATGTTGCCGCGGATACCTAGCGCGGAAAGATCGCGCAGGATTCCGTACCGCCAGGTTGTCGTACGCTTTTTCCATATCCAGAAATACAGATACGAAAGATTGCTTGTGCACGAAGGCATCGCGAATGCTCGCTTCGATGCGCACAAGATGGTCGGTTGTAGATCGCCCTTCCCGAAAACCACATTGAAATGGGTCAAGCATTTTACTGGATTCTAGGAGATGTACGAGACGGCGATTGATCATTTTTTCAAAAAGCTTACAGAGGCAGCTAGTAAGCGCTATAGGACGGTAGCTAGTAAGCAATGAAGTGTCTTTACCATGCTTTAAAACAGGGATTACAATAGCCTCCTTCCATTTTGATGGACGACAACCAGCAGCCCAGATAATATTGAGAAGTGTGAGTAACGTGGTTTGTGTGTCGGAGTGTAGGTGCTTAATCATATCATACATGATTCTATCGGGCCCGGTGCAGAGCTCCGACATGCTGATAAGGAAGCTTTAAGTTCAGCAATGGTAAAAGGGCGATTATAAGGATCGTTTGGCGTGCATTTCCGATTCAGAGGCTTGAGTTCTTCTATTGCTTTATATTTAAGGAAGTTCTCTGAATAGTGAGTGGAGCTAGACACGTGCTCGAACTGTTCACCCAGAGCATCAGCCTGGTCTTGTAGGGTATCGCCTTGTGTGTTTACCAAAGGGAGGCAGTACGTTTGTCGGTCTTATGCTATTTACCTTGTTCCAGACTGGCCTCGTCTGTATACGTGTTGATACCCGATAAAAACTTCTGCCAACTCTCTCTTCTGGCCTGTCGGCGCGTTCTCCTGCCTTCGGATTTTGCTTAAAGTTAATAAGATTCTCCACAGTGGGAGAGGCGCGTAGCAATCCCCACGCTTTGTTTTGTTTCTTACGGGTGGTCCTACATTCGTCGTTCCACCACGGGACGCGCCGTTTGCCTGCCAGGCCGTTTACTTCTGATATGCATTTTGATGCGGCATCTATAATGAAGGCTGTAAAATACTGCACAGCAGCATCAATTCCTAAAGAAGACATGTCATTCCATGAGATACTAGTGAGAGTTCGCATTTTCTCCCAGTCGGCTGTATCGATTTTCCACCTAGGAGCCTGTGGTATAGATATTCGTTTTCTTTATATGTTCTCAGCAGTATGGGGAAGTGGTCGCTCCCGTAAGGATTGTCGTTAACTTCCCATTCAAGTTCAGACAGTAGTGACGGGGAGACTAGGCTAAGATCTATTGAAGAAAATGTTCTGTTTGCAAGAGAATAGTATGTCGCTTCCTTCTTATTCAGAAGACAAGCACCAGAAGAGAAAAGGAACTGTTCAACAAGACGTCCTCGCCCATCTATACGGGGGTCGCCCCACAGGTAGTTGTATGCATTGAAGTCGCCAAGAACTTTGGCGAGGAGTGTTCGGAGCTTCAGCTTAGCACTGACGATTGCGATGAAGATTCACAGCCTCTGGCCACTTCTCCCGCGTGGACGCGAAAAAACGCTTTGGCGCCGGCGCCTCGGCGATTTCTTTGCCACACCGTACCAGCACTAACGCGTCGCACGCTTGACTTCTGCGCAAAGAAATATCGCACTTCCTAAAGACTTTCTGTGATCTTGCCTATCTGCAACTTAAAAGCATGAAAAAAGAGTAATTGACAAAATAGTGACAAGAAATAACTGAGCTGCTCATATTGCAATAACGAAATCTGTTCACAATGAATCAGTAAAAAAATAAAACAAAGCGAAACTGGTTGTTTTCAGAAAGAAAGAAAGTTGGCATGTGAATTGTTAAGTTATCCGGTATAACGTCCAGAAGCAATTGTGAGAGACGCTGCAGTAGGCAAAAGGTCGGGGGCTCAGGATTCGCGACATACCGAATCCTTGTCGATCTTACATTAACGCACATAAATTACGGGTGGGTTTTTGGTCTGTGTTCTCCATAGACGACGTCTTCAATGAAAAGTTTGGATCGCCACTGCCGGGCAATAATCTAAATGAGAAGGGAGTGCGCATCAAGACAACTATGCTGTAGTCGAGCACGTGTATTTTCTAGTTTTACCGTTGTTGTCTGCTGGTATCGGAGACAAGACTGGTCGCAAAATTTTTCCTTGTTCCCGTGCACCTCAACATGTATTCTTACCACTATAAGACCTTCCAGGATTCGGTTTTCAGTGGGATACCTGGATTTTCCCTACGCGACACCGGGTGTTTGCGCCTTCTTTTGTACTCCCGCTGTTAGGTGGAAATAAACCCCAGCGAGAAGTAAACAAATATAACGGGGACATCATTTGGCAGTGCTGGTGAAATCAAATGAGCAGACAGACCGTCGAGACCAGACGTCGTGACACTGGTGGTGCTTTAAATCCCCAGTTTCATAGGTTCTGAGCAATGCAATGCCCACTTGCTGTATTTACTTTTGAGCGTGGGTACACGGCTTGGAGAAGGGTTTCAACTACTCTTGCAGGATGTTGTGCTCATTTCATATAGTGGACGCACGTTCTTGTTTAGCGATCAAGTTGGCTCAGAAGACGTTCTCCAGCGGGAAGACGACAATGATGACAGGTGTGTCAGCGACGAACACGACGAGGACTACGCATGCAGATTTCAAGACACGACATCTCCAATAATCGGCACGACCAGCGAGGACAAGCAAGACGAAGACTGCAGTCGCTTCGAAAGCGTGCCGTCGTCAACAGAAAAAAAAAAATGGAGTGAACGAAGACATTCTGCATTAAGCATTGCGAGATGCCGCAGGGGCAAGAATCTACCTGCGAGTGAGAGAGTGAAGACTCCGATCGAGCATTGCAGACATTGTGAAGCAGCATGGTCTACAGGGTGTCCCAGCGAACTTTAGCCAGAGTTTAAAAAAATAGGCGAATGCCACGTAGCTGGGCAGAACCAAGGCAATCTTGTTTGCCGTCGCTTGGCGCTACTCAAACTATTTTGTTTCCCATTCCGCCGAATTAGATAATTAGTCTTAGTTAACTTCTCAAATTATAGAGCGACATGAAAAAACTCCCGATACAGGTTTTTGTTGCTCTATACATGTTACATAAAAGTATTTTTCCGCGCGCGAAAGAAGCTCGCGAATACACGCAACGTGCCTCGAACGGCCGGTCGCGCGGCAATTTTGTGTGAATTTGCGGGCTTCTCTCACGCTTGGAACAACACATTTATGTAGCACGTATTGAGCACCAAAAAGCTGCGTCAACAGTTTTTCATGTCGCTCTAAAATTTTCTCATCAACACTTTTAATCTAATTATAATATTTGAGAAGTTCATTAATTTATTAGAACGAATTATCTAATTAGGCGGAATGCAAAATTAATTTGAGTACGTCCAAGCGACGGCAAACAACATTACCTTGGTTCTGTCCAGCTATAGTATACGTGGCATTTGCATATTTTTAAGGTTTAGCTCAATTTACCTGGGACACCCTGTATAAGAGAAAAACAGCACTGCTCCAAAGCAGAGCGGCACCAAAGCAGAGCGGCACCAAAGCAGAGCGGCACCAAAGCAGAGCGGCACCAAAGCAGAGCGGCAGACTCATCGTCCATGAAAAGATTCCTAACGGCGAAGAAGGATCTCATGAAGCCAGTTCTAACTTGGGCGTAAGGCAGAGGTGCCAATTACCTAATTGTAGAGAGTAAATGGTTTTTATGTGCTCCAAGTGGCAATGTCCATTTCTGCCTCAATAAACACAACTCCGATTTCTAGCAGCACTAGAGCCAGCAAGACCGAATTCATGAGCTTTCTTAACGAATGCCCAGTGTCGCGAATTAGATGCATACCAATTTTGAGAAACACAGCAGCGCCATGAAGTTTTACCCCACAGCTTTTGTTCGAGTACAAAATAAATCGGGCACCAAAGAATTAACTTGCACGGAATGTTCGGTACACAAGCGTTTTTGCATTTCGCTCCTATCGGAATGCGCTGCGGTCGTCGGGTATTCGAACCCGCGACCCGTGTGTTGTGCAGCGGACAATTAACAGTGGCCCTTCGCTTCAACATGGTTTCACGAGAGTCAATGCCATAGACCGTGCGATATGCCGAGCGAAGCAACACACGAGCCGTTAATGCATTTCACATAAAACACAGCTACAGCGACGATGAGCAATAATGCATGGCAGGTGCCAACCGCACTCGAGTAATAAGCAAAACGAAATATTTGGAGGACGCTTAAGCCTCGCCTTGAAGAGTGGAACGCGACAGCATTCAAAGGTCCCTCACTGCTTCTCACGCTTCCCGGCAACTGGAGCATATGTAATGTTTACCGGGAAACGCTGGCCGCGAACGACATGCACGAATGCGGGCTTTGTGGTAGAAACACGGCCTCTTGCGTGGGCCGCGATGGAAGTATGGATGGATGCTATGAGCGTCCCCTTTGGAACGGGGTGGTTGGTTGCGACACCAAGCTCTTCTTAATATATTGCCTAATGTCCTACATATGTTAAAAAAGGAAAAAGGAAAGAAAAAAAAACCCACGATGAATTCCCATAACCAAGCTTTCTGAACCTCTATTACGAACTTTGCTTTTGCACGCCTCCGTTGTTTGTCGTTTCCCTACTTCCACCAATCTTCCAATCGCCGCTTACTAATCTCTACTGCGGACATGTTTACTTTCCCCCTTCTCTCGCTGAATCCGAGGGTTTCAAGAGTGCCAGTGATTTCTAAATCGACCGCTGGGCAGATATCTTCACATTCTAATAAAACACACTCCATCGTTTCCCTAGCTTTACCGTAGCAAATACATGCTACTTCCTTCTCATATCTTGATTTATAGGTTAAGGCATCCCAGATCTCGCTTCGAAAAGTAATGAGCTTCCCTTTGAGCTATAAATTGTTTCTTTCCCGATTTCATTTTCTTCCCTCTCAAGTAGTCCTCTTAAGTAGCAGAGCGTCAGCTGGAGGCATAAATTGCAAGGAACCGGGCGCGCCGCTTCATGGCCCCCGAGACACCCACGCGCCGGCGTGCGCAAATGGCGGACGCCGCGGCCGGTCTGTGAATTGTGGAAACGCTGGAAAAGGGGCTTCTTTTAGCTTTCGCGTAACAGAATTATGTTTTCTCGTATGGTCAATTTACAATCCTAGAGCTATATCATGTCTGTAAGTTGTGTGTATGTCGTAGTTTACGATGTTTCCACGTATTTTAGCTTGAGAAATTCAGTTTAGTAAATTCCTTGCGTCACGTGGATAGCCTGGGTATGGGTGGCTCGAAAATATTTTTTGCCGAAACGACGTCCGACGCCTGATTTTCTGCTACACGAGCTCCTTAACGCTTTCGCGTTAAAAAAAAAAGCTTGTTTCAGGCGCGGATGCAAGAGTAGCTCGTTTCTGGTTTCTGCGCGTGAGTGCGTCTTATATACACTCACATTACCGCATGGCTTCCCGTAGCCAAAACTCTGTTGTACTTGTACTCGAAGATACGATTGCTGAATACACGGTCCTGCCGATAGCAGAACGGCCTTTGCCATCAGGGCCTATAAGACAAACAAAATGCTCGTTGCCAATCGGATAACACAGAAAAGAATAAACGGCCAGACACTAACCTTGTAGGCATCACGGTAGACGTAATTGAAGAGCCAGTCGTGGACGACCAAGTTCCAAGACCGGTAGTAGTCCGCATAAGTAGTGCTATTCCACCAGTCCTGCGAACGTGACGAAAGAAAATACACAAGGCTTGCGCAGAAATAGAAAGAAACAACAATCACGTGACGAATTAATGCCGAACAGGAGTGAAGTAACCTGCAAGTATCCCAGCTTCCAGGTCAATTGTGCCATGCCTGCCAACCCTCCCGAATTTTACGAATCTGGACCTTTTTTACAATGTCACGAATGCTGCGTCAAGTTTTACGACGAATAATTTCTGTTCACGAAAATGCTCAACTAAATGGCTTTCGCACTTTCCAGTGGAAGTCTTCTGATGCTGAAAGGACGCCAGGAGGCACTTGCTTTGAGCAAGTTTATACAAACAAGTCACCTAAAGTAGGCGAAATCAGCTACAAATTGGCAAAGTCACTTATCTAAAGACAACGTTTTCCTTGTCCGTCTCTGCTGTTCCAAGTCTGCTGCTTCTTTTCTGCGTCTAAAAATAACTGATCGTTAATAGAGTCCGTATGTATAGCTCAAAAGGCGCGTCTTCAGAGCAAGCTGACGTTGAAAAAGAACGAGAAAAAAAATTTTGCAACCTTGAAAGTGCAAAACTTCAATGGGACACATGAGTCGCTGACGTCAGCGCAATTCTACAACGATGCATGACTACTGTAAGCAGAATACTAGCCATTATCTTATTTAACCCGTTGAGGAAATTCGACCTCAGTTCGTCATGAGTGATGGTCACTTTCTAGCTTATGACGTAGGTGGTAAACATTCTATAATTCGACTTTTCATTTCATTACATTTACCACAATTTTTGCAGACATATTCCTATGTTCTAAGCCCGTTAATCATATCACACACACAAAAAAAAAACATCATGATAGTCGTAAACGCCACGCGAAAGCAGATGCCTGGGAAATACTACGCGATAATAAACTGTCTCTGCGCGCTGAGCTGTTGTCTAAGCCAATGGACGAGGCTAGTTCAAGTTTCCGCCCTCGACACCAGCGACGATGCCTCCCCTAGCGGGCAGATTGAAAGGTCTAGGGTCGCCTGCAGCCCCGTCCGAGAGCAACTGCGCGCCCGTTTGTGTTGGAACGCGTGCCACTGGTGTCAGACATAAGTTGACGTCTTGACGGACAGCGCAACAAAAATTTGGCAGCCACAACTCCACCTGAGCGCTACGTAATGCGAAGCGTTGTTGTTTGGTATAGTAGAAGGGCACTCGCCAACAATTGTGATTTTTGGAAGCGATATGTACACCGCAGCTTGTGAAGGTAAAATGTTTAGATGGCATCGCATGGTTAGAGGCGGGGGATGTACAATTTTGCATTGTTAGAACATGTACAGTTATGTACATCACTTGACATAATTACTCAGTGTCCATCAGTTCACTGGTTGCGATTTCGACCGTGTCTTGACTGGTGACATCCCTGGCGGTTTTCACTGGTGGGTAATGGTTTGGGTGGAGCAAGTCCAATGTGCATCACTTCTGACTTGAATGCGCATTTGTGCAGGTACCCTGATGCGCTATGCCAAGAAACAAGAGCGCGTGTATGAAGCGATAAGTGACTTCACATTGTTTCATCGGCGCTCTACCCGGTCTGATGGTCACATTGAGCGCTATCCGGGCGTTTCTGTAGCTGGTGTTAGATATGGAGCTGGTTCCTGAGGCTACTTCGAGTTCCCCAAACCGCTTCGAGTGGCAGCACAGCTAATTGAGGAATGCGGAAGCAGGAAAGCGCATTCCAGAGAAGCGGCCGAGCAAACAAGTTTAAGGCAACAAGTTCGTGCGTCGCCGGGATTAGAAGGGGGCCTGGGACAATGGAGCGCAATCGACCCCCTTCGTCTTTGAAGAAGGCATTTGCCACCACTGCGGAGCCGAGTCACCGGGAGCAGGTGGGCATCCGACAATGAAGCAGGTGCACGGGCGCCCCCCCGCTCCTTCTCCAGCCTACAAGTGGATTGCCAGTCTGCGAGGCAAGACAGCAGAGAGCCCCGCCAGGTGTGACCCCACTCCTTCTCCAGCCTACAAGTGGATTGCCAGTCTGCGTGGCAAGACCGCCGAGAGCCCCGACAGGTGTGCCACGCGACACGGGCGCCTACCATTGGCTGCAAGTGGCGTCATCGGAGTGGACTCTCCCATTGGTCAAGCATGACGTGACTTGCAGTGCTCGAAGGGCTTATAAGAAGCCTTCCAGAGAGACCTGAGCATTCTGGGACATTCCCTGATTCCCTGATTCACCTCTCTCGAACTTCTTGCCGCGGGCCGCAGCGTCAGAGTTGCTGCTGGCCCGTAATGTCTGTACGACTGGTACTTGACGCTCACCTCCCTGTATATAATATGTAAATAAATCCTCCCAAGTTTTTGGTTTCCATCCCGGAGCCCGTCCTCCAACCCCTACATCTGGTTGGCAGCGGTAGGATCGCCTCCGAATGCATCAGCTGGTGGCAGCGCTACGAATCAACCTTCGTCGAGAGAGATCGTAAAGAACCGGGAAGAGCGAAGAAGAGAGAGCCTTCGTCGAAAGAGGTCCGAAGAAACTGGGAGTATCGAAGAAGGAGCGAGCCTTCGACCCAGGGAGTCCGGAAGGAACCGGGAACAGCGGACAAGCGAACCGGATGGCAGGGTGCTGCAACCGTAAGTGAGCGCGTGGTTTTTTTCCTTATGATTCGCCAGACTCAAAGGTTGTGTGTTCAATTTTGATAGTTCTGGGAATCGGGAGTTTGTTGCATTGTGTGTTTGCACAAATTAATTAAGGAAAACAGTTTTAACCACCTGTCGGGGCAGCTGCCATGGATCTAAGAAGGTTGACGAGGTTGGATTTGTTGTTGGTGTGCGACGATTTGGGAGTTGAGGCGGACGAACGGATGGAAACGCCAGCTATCATAAAGGCGATTAATGATAGTGGCAATGATCACAAAAGCATTGAGCTTGCTTGGGAAGTGATACAGGAGCCACGGGAGCGAGAGCGTCGTGTACGTTTGCGAGCGCGTCGTGAACTTAGGAGTGAGCTTAAGCGTGAAGAACGCGAGAATGAACGGAAGCAGGAGCTTCAAGAACTTACTCTTAGGTGTCAGCGTCACGAACGTGAGAAGGCACGCGAACGTGAGAATCAACGTAAGCTTGAGCAAGAGGAAAAGTATGAGAGAGAGAAGGCAGCGCTGATCAAAGAGATACAATATTGTGATCAGTTATTGGCACAGAGACAACGGCTGTCTGAGAATTCTGTAGGAAGTACAGAGCAAGTGTCTAGCGGATTTTCGCCAGAAGCCGACGAAAAGAGTAGTGCCTGTGAGATTGACTGCCGATTAATAAGTGAAGGGAAAAGGCTAGCTGCTAACGATGCCTTAGTGGCAACAGAGGCCGTTAAAGGCCGCAAGGAGAGCGACGAGGTGCTGTGCCAACAGATGACTATAGAGACAGCTAGGCCAGCTGCGAACAATTTGGCACAGTCACCGCGTGTGTGCGTCGCTGGTAATGTTAGCGAGGTTGCTAGCGAAGAAAAGGGTACTGCTGACCAGACAGAAGCGAGCACACATGTAGAGCCAGATGTGCGTGCAGAAGTGAAGTGCGAGCTGGACGATGCAGTTGAGAATAGTTCTCGGGGTGGCGAGCTCCGTAGCTCACGAGAAAACAACTGCATTGTCCAGGGATCGGTGCGGCTCTCCGCCAGTCTAGATAGCCTAGAGAGGGATGATTCAGTCGTTAATCATTCGGACTGTGCGCGTGAGACAGCGAGCGATACCGACGGGCTGTGTGCCGATTCACAGCGTGAGCTGGGCAATGTAGTAGAGGGCAGTTCGCAAGAGTGCGAGTTGTCTTACTCGAGTAAAGCCTACTGCATTGTGCCAGAGTCGGTTGAGCTGTCCGCCAGTCGAGGCAGAGAGAGAGTAGATTTAAATGTAAATCACTCAGACAATGCGGGTAAGAGGCCGATCCGGGCCGACGAAATGTGTACCGGCCAGCACGAGGCACGAGAAGGCTACATGAAAACGAGTGCAAAGAGAAAGCGCCGTAAAAAGAAGCGCAGTAAAAACCGAAAGTCGGTAACTAATGAGGCGCCGCCAAAGATGGCGAGAAACCCAAATGGGCAGGGCGCGAGGAAAAAGGTGCGGTCGTCAAGGACGATGTTGACGCATCCAAAATGGTCGAGCCACCCGTCAAAGGGGGACCGCGAAGAATGTTCTGCGCGGACGCGGACAAAGGGCACGAGGCAGTTATGCTCCTCGTCGTTCCGTAGTTCTTCTCATAGCTCAGCGTGCAGTTCGAAGAAACGCAAGGTGGCAGGACGAGCCCAGGTGGGGAGTAGCGACGCGGTCAATCGAGCTTGTGTTGAAAGCGGGGCGCGGGGACGCAAATTGGCAGGAGACCGTAACGTCTTGGGGGAGCTGATAGTGAATCAGCCCTTTTGTTGTCTCTCGGCAGCCAGAGTAGCTTTCAGACCACGTCCTCCCCGGGTACGACTCAAAGTATGAGTCAGACGTAAGCGTTTGGAATGAGAGGCCAAGAGAGCTTCCGTAGTAGGAAAACGTGTTGTTTTGTATTTTATTTTTGAGCATCGAAAAGTTTTCGCGATTTGAGACTAGGATTTCTTTCAATGTGTAAACGTATGAGCTTTGTTTGTGTTTTCGTTCGAGAAGCTCGAGATTTGAAAGATGAGGTTTATGTAATCATGTAGTCTCGCGAGATGTTCATTAATAAGTAGATAGGCTTTTTTTTGTGTGTGTGTGTGTGAGTAACCTGAGGGTCAAGGTTATCGTTCAGAGGCCTATGGTAAAGCGCGTGTTTTATTTAACCTTCTTTCTTTTTAAGTGTTGAATTTTCTAAGGTTAAGCGCATAGATTTTCAGTGAGTGCATGAGTTGCACTGAGAGGCGTTCTTAGTTCCTTTAGCGCGTGTCCTGTGTGGACGGAAGGAAGCAGACTTTATGACTGGGTTGCTAGTGTGTGTGGAGGGCAGCCGTATTCTGACTTCTCTGATAAGTACGCGTGGAACGAGTTATTAAAAGACGCATTATTTTAAGGGTTCTGCGGAGTGTGTAAGTCCCGCAAGTTTAATTGTTCGTTTATGTCACGTGTCCTGTAGGACTTTCAGGAAAGAAACGTGAGTAAGCGTGAATGAAAAGTTTGCCTACAACGCAAGTACGCGTTTTGTTTAGTGACCACAAGGCTAGTGCGCTTGTGATTACGTACTTGTGAGGTTGACCAGATTGTTCAGTGGCACCATTACGTGCGATAAGTACGCCACTGCGATAGATTGGAAACATGCTGTTCGTGTAGTTAGGCCACTTAAGTTATGTTCGGCTGTTTTCATTTGTTGTTTGCATCGTCAACGACCCTTTTGTTTTGCAACAACAATAGTACTCTGGTCTTGTCGGCAATCGAGGAGAAATGGATAGCTGTTTGGAAGGGTGGTTGGAACTGTTGTCGAAATTGGGGAAATAAAAGATCAGGGTTGATTTTGACTCAGTAATAGTCTGGCGAGTCAGGGGTGAAGAGCCTGCGCTTACGCGTGGTGCAGCGCTGTGCTGTTTTGTTTGTTTGACGTCTGTTCTCCAGGGCCAAGGATCCCGAAGTTCGTCAAACGAGGCTCGACCCCAGTACCCTGCAGCTTCTTTCAGCGTTCCTCCTGGCCAGCGAATTGAGTTCACCGGCCATTCAGAACAACCGGGGCGAGGACGAGCTGTTAGATATGGAGCTGGTTCCTGAGGCTACTTCGAGTTCCCCAAACCGCTTCGAGTGGCAGCACAGCTAATTGAGGAATGCGGAAGCAGGAAAGCGCATTCCAGAGAAGCGGCCGAGCAAACAAGTTTAAGGCAACAAGTTCGTGCGTCGCCGGGATTAGAAGGGGGCCTGGGACAATGGAGCGCAATCGACCCCCTTCGTCTTTGAAGAAGGCATTTGCCACCACTGCGGAGCCGAGTCACCGGGAGCAGGTGGGCATCCGACAATGAAGCAGGTGCACGGGCGCCCCCCCGCTCCTTCTCCAGCCTACAAGTGGATTGCCAGTCTGCGAGGCAAGACAGCAGAGAGCCCCGCCAGGTGTGACCCCACTCCTTCTCCAGCCTACAAGTGGATTGCCAGTCTGCGTGGCAAGACCGCCGAGAGCCCCGACAGGTGTGCCACGCGACACGGGCGCCTACCATTGGCTGCAAGTGGCGTCATCGGAGTGGACTCTCCCATTGGTCAAGCATGACGTGACTTGCAGTGCTCGAAGGGCTTATAAGAAGCCTTCCAGAGAGACCTGAGCATTCTGGGACATTCCCTGATTCCCTGATTCACCTCTCTCGAACTTCTTGCCGCGGGCCGCAGCGTCAGAGTTGCTGCTGGCCCGTAATGTCTGTACGACTGGTACTTGACGCTCACCTCCCTGTATATAATATGTAAATAAATCCTCCCAAGTTTTTGGTTTCCATCCCGGAGCCCGTCCTCCAACCCCTACACTGGTCGTTCCAAATGCAGTCTCTTAGGTCACTGTTTGAGACGCTTGTTAGACTGCAGCGCCTATGGGATCGGTCAGATAACCGCCAGGAAAAGCTGGTCTGCATTCGACAAGAATAATTCCCATTAAAGACAGAGGTGATGTAGGAGTGAACAGAGCGCAGTTCACTCCCCTGTCCCTCCGTTTTTCGTTGCGCTGTCCAAGACATTAAGCCACGTTCTACCAACAAGGGGAATCCTACAGCTTTCTGAGGTACTGGTGGTTGCGTTTGCACGATATCCAGCGTGGCCTCGACATCCCGCAAGCCTATTACACAGCAGTGCTCGGTGTCATTCAGTGCCACAACAGCCTCGAGAACACGAAACACCTACACCTGCCCGTGAAATTCTGCATGTTTGAGGGAAATTCGCAGACGAGAAACGCCGAGCTGTACGCAGAGTCAAAGTGCGTTTTTTCTTTTCTTTTTGCATGCCTTCTTTTGATCTGTGTCGCGCGGTAAAGGGAGTGACCCTTACGCGCAATGCGGTCAAGTTGTAAGCTTCTTAACATACGGGCGCGTCCACTCAATGCCAGCCCTTTTCAGCATAAAGTACGCTGCAGGAAAAGCTAATGCGAAACACTGTCGTGGTTACATGCACAATGAGGTCTTTTCGAAACGCGGTAATTGCGACAGCGTATATTGGCGGTAATTGTGGCAAGGGCAACTATGATGGATATTTCCCGTTATCTGTATCCGCGAATCTGAGCTAGGTGGCTGCATGTCGCAATAGCGACAGCAGTATAGTTGTACACACCGCTGGTAATTGTGCGCCGTTCCTCATTAAGGTCTTAGTGCAGAGAGTTTCAAAGGTGTTGGCAACATATAAAACTAATAGCACGCAACCGCTGCCAAGACAAATATCATTCACAATTCTGTTCAATATGCTGTGCCTCTATATTAAGCGATGCTAAGCGCTTTTGAACTACGCAGCAACCTAAGGTCGGTAATACGAGCTACTTAATGTTAGCTTTTTTTTTTTAAAACGCGAACGACGTTAAAATTGCACAACAGAAATCCCTGTGGCGTAATTACCTAGTTTACCCTGTAAGGCTCAACGTACCGTGTATGCTACGCTGACTTTGATGCCTCAAAGAGCTGATTTGAGCGCAGGAAACTACTCCGGGTCCACAGTTGCGTTTTTGAAACTTTCTGAAAATTGCACTGCAGTCCACATAGTGTTTTACAACCAGTCCATGAACTGCCGTTCGAAACACAACGCGAGCACCACGAGCAACGATGTAATACACGGCCGCAAGGAAAACGAATCGGCGACGGAGCGCCGTTGCGAACGCTGAGGTGAATCAATTTCAGAGGGCTTTTCAGGAGGTGATATTTTTCACGCCATGGCACTCTTAGCACAGCGCAATAGCGCTTAGTGTTCCTGTATACTAGCGCAGGTCACGCAATGCGTAGGGTAGATAACCGGTGGACCATTATAGTTACAGAGTGTGTACCAAGAGAAGGGAAGCGCCGTCGAGGACGGCAGAAAATTGGCGAGGTATTGATGATGATGATGATGATGATGATCTTCAAGGTAACGTTTAAAAAAATTATGCTAGTAGCGCTGTGCTCAGAGCACCCCCGAGCTGGCCGAGGTTGTGTGTATACGTATAGGGCACGCACCAGGTAGAAGAGTCGGTCTCCAAAGCGCATAGCCTCCGCGAAAATGTTGAGCCAGCAGTGAAGGAAGCCGTAGAAAACGAGAAACATGCTGATGCTGCCCAGCAGCAGAATGGCGCAGCCAGTGAGCGTGAAACCCAACAGCTGGAAGCCATCCTTGCCGGCGTCACAGAAGAGGTCCTTGATGAAGTGGTTCAGCACCACGGAATACAGGGCCACGCACGCGAAGAACTGGCCCGTGTACCACAGCACGGCGCCCCAGCGAACCTTGGGCGTTCTGCAATTTTCGCGATGCGCGCAAGTCAGTGGGCGTGCCTTTACTACGCACCGAGCGACGTCTTAAAACATTGCTGGCTCGACAACAGAGCATGAGCATAACGCGCGTATGTGCAAAACGCTGTGGCCATGAGCAAAACGAGAACAAGGTGATAGCAGGAGCCAACGTTTCGACAAGTCCTCTTGTCGAAACGTTGGCTCTTGCTTTCACCTTGTTCTCGTTTTGCTCATCGTCTTGAATTTCCATCTCCCGCATTCCCCGTGTTTACGCTGTGGCCAGTATTGCAAAGAACCGATCGAGAACTGAACAGTAAAAAAGTTACGTCAGTGATGTTCCGAAGCTAGGTTATTCACAGAAGGCAACTCCGCAGCTACTGGAGTAGCTGGTAACTACGCGTGCTGATGTTCTTTGGATATATAGCATGACTATTCAAGGCTGGTGTTCGAGCGGCTCGCTTAACATGCGAGGAAATAAACGGACTACGCGGAATTCAAGACAAGGACGTAGTAAGGGACATGGACAAGCGATAAGTTTAAACTAAGTTTATACTTAGTCGCTCGTCAATATACATATTTAACCGCACATGCGCTTAACATGCTGTAATGATTAACAGTCGTTGGACAATGTCGCTGGAGCCAACGTCTGACGAAGGCAAATCCCCTCGCCGAAACGTTGGCAGCTACATACCTTGTTTCACCACTGTTACTCTCTTCAAGCCTTCATCTTCCTGTCAACTCCGGTCTTATTACTTTGCATTAACACGCTGTAGGATTGTAATCTATGCTGACCATACGGAAATTGCACTAACAAATACTAGGAGGAACGGCTACTTTGCCTCACGTATTTTGTGTCCCGTTGACGGGTCATTTTTAGCAAAACGAGCGCACTGAAACAAAAGATGAGAGAAGTGGCAATTGCCAGTATTGACATCCAATTAGAAGATACGAAAGAATTGCCTTCTTCGAGCTGGTTTCGCGAAAGGAGCGTTAATCAACAAGCCCAAATTCGTTCAGCGGTTTCGCGACACCTGGCCTGAACGTAAGCGGCGCGCGTGCGAAGTATGCATGTGCAGTTCAAGCGTTGCCATGGCAAAAAAAGTCTTTGCTTGCCTTGGGTAGGTATCCCTGTAGATCAGAGTGGGCGCGAAGAGGAAGTAGAGGACGCAGGATACTCCCGGTAGCGTCAGCTCCACGTGGTTGTTTTCGCTCTTCACTAGATGGTCAAGTGACACGAGAGAAAAAAAAAAGAAAACCTTCAGATCAAGCCACACGCATTGCTTACATAAAAGTACAATCTTGCAGTGGGAAATATGAGACTACATTAAGAAACCGGGTATCATAATAAGCGTGGAAATAGCATGCTGTCTCCCGCAAGCAAGCAATGAAGGATTCCCGCATGGTTACGGTACTCACGGGTCCCGATTGCTTGCCACTTTTTAATTCAGGAGGCGTCATGCGAGACTTTCGGTGCTTAACTTCCATGCATTTATGCTTTCAGACCATATTTCTCCAATATGCGAAAGCAGAAACTGTTCGGTAACGATGTTACCGCTCGGAACCCTATTTGTATAAGCGATAGTTTTAAGTGAAAATTTATTGGACAACAGTGCATAAAAATACATTTGTCAGGAGCACAGACAAAAAGCCCAAAAATAGGCTTTACGGGGATCTGTACCCCCTAAAAGTCGACTTCATCACACAAAATGCCCGAAATTCGTAGTTTATGCGCCGTGGAATAGTTGTGTTTTTTGTGTGTCGAGTAAAACGGGAAGGATTGTGCTAAAAATTAGCTATATTACACACACACACACACACACACGTGCCTTTTTGCAAATTTATGATTTGTAAAGGATAGTTTTTATTGCATACTAGTTGTGAAAGGGACTGGCAACTGGCCAGAATGTGTTGTGAGACGTTGATAGAAATGAAATTACCATGATTTACATTGATAGAATCCAGCACTATGTTCGCGATTTAAGTAGGAATTATAATTTTAAATTGGCAAAAAAGTCTCACAAAATCGGTAAGAGTGGCGAGACCTGGCGGTGAAATCTTGGTACTTCGTATGTATTCTAAGAGATCACTGTACGTAAGTCGACTGTTATTGAGTACAGCATAATTATTGCTTAATATTGCAGTTGGTATATCATTAGACAATCGTACATTATTCTATGCTTCGGAAACCAAAACGCACGCGTGGCTACGGAAACAAACTGAACTCCGCATCACGTGTAAAGGCGTCGTTTCGTTTTTAGTGGTTAAATACCAAAGCAGTTGGACAGGAAACCACGAAAACAGGTAGCTATTATCACAGAAATAATTTAACAATTAGAGAAACATGAATCGCAGGAACATCGACATCATAAACAAAATCACTCTTTGTTACATCTACGGCCACACATGTATGCCTCCCATTAATGCCGGCGTATAATCGCTATCGCGCTCACTTATCACCGCTTTCAGCATGCTTACTGTGAACGACTACACCCTCACTGCAGAACGAAAAATTCTGATAAAGAGTGTTCCGCGGCGTTTTCCGCGTGAGCACTTCATGATTAGACACTGACTGGTAAGCTTTCCATTGCACAAATAAAAAAAAAAAATAAAAAAATGGGTACCATGAAAATTGGTTGTCAGTCCCTTTACCTCTTAAGAGCGACGTCAAAGAATAGATAGGTATAACGCTAAGTGACAGGGAAGCAGCGATATTGAATGATTCGCACAGAGCAAATGCAGATAGCTGATGTTTTAGGCGAGGTTAAGAGCAAGAAGTGACGTTCGGCGGGCCACGTATATAAGTAGCTTGATCTGGGAGAGTTGGTTCACTGTGACAAGCTTATGCAGCGCAGTAGAAAAGAACGATGTGGAACACACACACACGGGTGCTGTACTTACAGCTTAATTCATCACGAAAGATGCCGCACATTATATACATACGTGGTCCAGCAACCGAAGCAAGGAGATAAAGGATAATCAGTGGCGTAGCAACAGGGGGGGGGGGGGGGGGAGGGGTGTCATATACGTCTAAAGACACCCAGAAATTGTTGATATCCTCGACTTCCTCGACTACACCAACAGGGGGGGGGGAGGGGGTGACAGAAGACCTATGGGCCCCGGGTGCCAGACGACCTAGCTACGCCACTGAGGATAATGCTTGGCGCTCTTTGGCCACACTTGATCCTTGCGCCAATAAACACTACATATAATAATAATAATAATAATAATAATAATAATAATAATAATAATAATAATAATAATAATAATAATAATAATAATAATAATAATAATAATAATAATAATAATAATCAAAGGATAATGCACCTGGGTGTGCGCAATGTTGATAGTCGGGTCATGTATGTATAAAATGTGCGGCACCTTTTCTAATGAACTCAGTTAAATGTATAACGTCCGTGTGTGTGTTTCTGTCTCCATCCTTGTCTATATTGTGCTGCATATGCTGTGTGAACAGGTGATATAATATACAGAGCAGATAACTGGCGGTCTATTACAGCAACGGAATGGGTACCGAGGGAAGCGAAATGCAGTCGTGGTCCACAGTGGATTCGGTGGTGTGATGAGATTAGGAACTACTCAGGCATAGAACGGAGTCAGATAACTCTAGACGTAGGTAATTTGAGATCATTGGGAGAGGCCTTAGTCCTGAAGCGGGCACAAACAGAATGAAGACGGTGGCAGTTACGCGGTCAGTGGCACTGCCATGCCACACAGTGCGGTTCCGACATTCAATCTCTTCCGCATTATTACTAGGGTTTTGCCCTTTAATTTACTGCTCTTGCAAAACTCGCGAACCTGATTGGGAGAGTTTAATAAACGTATTGCCATGCAACCCTTCCTGTAAAAATCGTAAAACCCAACGCTCGAACATACTACAACTAGTTTAACCGTTGTTTCATGCCCATTGCTGTGGCCACTATAGAATAAGCAATGTTGCGGACTCTGTCACCTTCCGTGCGACATATGTACTTCGTCCTAGCTAAGCAAAGCGTCACCAAACCCTATGCACTGGGAAGTTGCAACAAGAGACGATGACTGCGACGATGACTCACCTTTCAGCTCTGCATGCTTGAGCACTCGCCCAACGATCTCCCTCGTGTACGCGTACGCTTTCATCAGTAATCTTACCTGAAAAGATCGTCGAAAAAAAAAAAAGGTATGACGACTATGAGCTTTCGTGCAAGCTCACATTTCGAAGACTTGGGAAACGTTCTGGTTTTCAACTCTATGGGCACGGTTTTCATCGCAGCTTTGTTAAGGGGCGGGGAATTTTACTGCACCGGCTTTTTTACTGAGCCAACCAAAACCGGGTGGTGAAACGGTCATGAACGAAGATGAAGCAGGCACACCAGTTGTTACCTTGACACTCACTCCGCCTTCTGCATTGTAAACTCACTAGATCGACGAGAAGAAGCACAGCGGGGTTGGCGAGAAATGACCACGCTGTGATGACACTGCGCTGCTTACGAAAAAGGGGGTGCGAAAAGGGGGGAGCTGGAGTTACAAAAGTCGAAGTCCTCTAACGTAACCACATTCAGGACAGTGTGTCAGAGAATCGCTTTGCGCTTACACTCGAACGTCATCGCGGCGCAGCATCATGCCGAGTGCACATACAAAAACAAAGCTATGTTTCAACACAACTCTCGAAGGAACCTGGGTCGTTTTTTTTTTTTGTCATGTTACGCCAGTCCTTGCGACGATCAAAGTCGTCAGACGAGCAACTGGCCAACAACTAAATCACGTGCGGGAGGGTGATTTAAGCAAAGGCGAACCAATTTTGCCTTGTGGGCATAGGGCAATTGTACTGGCCTGCACACGTGCGTCGACTAACGGAAAAACAGTCATTGTACCTGCAGCTCTATACAGATTAAAGGAAAAAGAAAGGAATAAGAGCCGCTTTCAGTCACATTGGCGCTGTATAGGCTACAACGATTTGTGCCGTGGATCGGCCGAGAAGACTGGTTTCCCCGAGGTGCATTACAAACAGTCATCAGAAAGAGTTGCCAAATGCGCGCCGTTCGATGGCCTCTGCAAGGGCACTGTAGATCTCATTGGAGGCACACGAAAAAAACGTATACAATTGTCTTGTCGATTTTCCAGGCGAAACGGAAAGTTGCTCTTATAGTGGTGGACGTTACAGAATCGAGCTCGCTATAGGTGCATGGGAGTGAATGACGGCGCTTGCTTGGTCCTTCTAAAAGCCAAATTGGCACGAAATACGCGTAACACGGAGCAAGCGGTGCTTCTAAGGAACATTTGGCATTTGTTTCTTGTCAGAGATGTACGTTGTAGTGTAGTGCACCTTTTCCACTGCACGTCGCCATAGCAAGCCCTCACTATTGAGAGCACGTGTTTGCAAACGATATGAGAGCAGCTATGTCTTCCGGGTGTTTCGAAACACCCCAAGGAAGGCGTGCCTCGAGGCAGTTATATTAACCACGGTTAAAATGTATAATAATGTCGCTCGAAAGTTCGCCGCCTGAACTCCTGTGAAAGATTGCGCGCTGCGAGCGGGAGCCGTGGATTTTAGAAGGAAGCACGGGAACGACCTACATGTGCGCCCCGCTGCCGTCCTCGCGCGCTAGCAGTGACGTCACCGTTCGCTGCCGTCTCAATATATCGCCCGGTGATCAGCGAGCGGACGTCGTCAAACGCCGATTGTGCTCTCTCTCCGCCGAAGTTGGCCGGCGAATCCCAACTTGCTGCCCTCGCACTAATGCTAATGAAAAACAACGTCATCACTATTGGCCTCGAAAAAACTTCCTGCTTCTTTTGCTTCACTCGTGAACAGCTCACCTCGAGCCGTCCTGTACGGCTCTCGGATGCGGTTCGTCAGGTTTTCTGCGGAGCATTATTCGTGCTATCTGCGCCGAAGCCACAACTATTTCGACTCTCGACCATCCCGCATCGGGCGTTTCGCCTTTTACGTATAAGCCTCATGCCCTCCGTACACGAGGTGCACCGGCGTATTGCAGCATAATGTTGCTAGTCCGCCGCTGGTAGTTGTAGATTTAAACGGCGAGTCGCTTTATAAACGCACGCCATTTCTCAATACTGCGAAATGCGGCCGCATTTGCGTTACGGTTCAGTCTAGCACTGGTGCTCGATTGGACCGTAATGACAATATTGAACCGTAACCACAACCGTATACTAACATTCTCGACAAGATTTTTAGTACGGAAGGCTGTACTCAACTCGAATTAATCATTTTACTGCCTGTTGTATACCTATGGACCTCAATACTTCTCTCAGAGCCCAAACATTCATTCAATGAATGATTAACTAACCTCGTCGTTAACTAATTAACGAACATTCTGGTTACCTGCCTGATGACAGCTTTCAATTGAGACTGAACTGAATTCAGCAACTAAGTCTTGCGAAAATTCGCAAGGTGCAAGACGTTTCACGAGGAGAATAGGGATTTCCGCTTAACTCATTTGCCACATTTTTACTGTAACTGCGCCTCGAGTTGTCGATATTCGTCCTCGCCTTGCGATCTGCTAAGCCTCCTGGCTTAGCTCAAATAGTAGAGCGACCACCCCATAAAAGCATTGGTTCCGGTTTCGACCCGCCGGCCAGGACGAAGTTATTTTCAACAGCAAAGCTTTCTAAATAAGAAACCCGCATGGGTTTCCTCTCTGGGCTCGTGCCACTCTCGGGCGGATGACAATTTTCGCCTATGACCTTGATAAGCTATTTCTGACGATCTGCCTTATTCCCAGTTTGTGGGCCTATAACAAATACGCGAGTCGACTATCAACATTTGACTCGGCTATTTCTCAACGTGCCAAACAGCTTCCTAGTTAACTATACTTTGTGAAGTGGTGACATGAGAAATCGGCTACTTATGACTGCCTAAGCGCAACAGAAGAAGATAAAGGTATACCTACCAGGTATACAAACTCGTTTTGTGTATACAAACATCTCGAAACCGAGTTGATTGCGGCCTGTCTATATGCGCATCAACTTCCACGACGTATCTATACACGCCCTATACACGCACAGGCGTTTTCGTATTTACCCCGAACGAGAATGCGACCAGCGCGCAGAGAATCTCCTCGGCCGCCGGAGAAGAGGAACGTCTTAGTCGTTAAGCTGTACCGTGGGCTTCTTTTCCTTTCGTTCGATCCGTAACGATTATTGAGGGACAAAGCTAGCTGGCCATTTAGAGCAATCAAGTCGTTACAAAGTTTCCGCATACATAGACGACCCCGCCAAAGGCGGTTAGCAAACCGATGTACACAGCAGGACAGCACCGATGCGTACCTGTTCGAAGGCGAGGATGCAGGAGGACAGAGGCGGCAACTCGTTGGCGAAGATGTAGTGAACAGGAAACACGGTGACACAGCCCAGGAACAGCGCGAACAGGCTGCCGAAAACGGCGTCCACGGGACCTGACAGAGAGCGTGCCAAAACGCAAAATTTAAACGTGAACGTCAGTCACCATGAATAGCATGCCAGGCAGTCAGCCAAGGTAACATCTCCAGCTTATTAAAATCGATCTACGCGACGAATGAAACAATAAAGATTAGAATTATCTATTTGATTTCCGCAGGCGAGGTACGGAAATATATATATATAGCGGATGTCGCTATAGTCAAGGGGTGACGTTAAGTGTACTTGGAAAGTGCATTATATAATACACTTTCCAAGCACGCTCAACGTCACCCCTTGACTATAGCGACATCCGCGTCGGCAGTCTCGATTCACTGTGAGGTGAATGCAAGGTGCTGCTTACGCCCCGTAAGCAGCACGCAAGGGCTCTCAAGATTGGAGAATGGGTGTTGCAACGAAAACCCTGCTCGCCTCTCTATTCAGCCGCAGTGTTGAACAATATGCTGAAGGACGGAAGTTGGCAGGAGGTATACCGCCTCGCCCCAGGAGCTCACCGCTTTTGCCGAGCGCTCGACAGCTAGCCCAGAGCTGCAGCGATGGATGCAGGAGGAATAGAATGGCGAGGTTGATGGCAATGAGATGGCCGAAGACACCCACGATGCCGGTAGAGTTGACCACGATGGTCGACATGTCGTCGTGTAGCCTGCGCGAGATTGTGGGATTGGCGATCACAAGTTCAAGGTGAAGCAGACATTGACAAGTCTCGAGAGTTTATTAACCTTGCAACCCCACCGTCATGTCCCAGCGCGCGTAAGACGGCTTGCCTTTATTATGCTTAAAGATCATACGCTTAAGCAGACAGCTACATACGGAATTATATCCGACGTATTTTAGGCGCGCTACCGGTGCTGCCTTTTGGCTCTGTGCATTATTCGTATGCTCGCCATAATGACTTGTAACTTCACGGCAAACAGCCTCGATTACAGCGTGGGCACTACGGGACGTGAAAGAAGGATGCCGCGACATCTAATACACGTTGGAAATACGTCCTATGTGGGGCTATGCAGTTGAGGTGAGTGCGCGCCAAGCGCGCGTACATGCAGGTAGCGCGCCAAGGACATTCTCCCGTTAAGGAAAAAAAAAACAGCAACAACTTTAAATTCTAGATCTACCGTACACCCGGCATCACCCGCTTCGACCTCGCAAATTGAAGGAAATGTGTGGGACTCTCAGAGATGACACTTGTTTCATATAGAAGTTGAACCTTCAGTCTTCAGCAGTCAATACGCATGACCTTTGAAGATAAGCCATTTTTCTCTGAGTGCATTTTGGTTTTCCCGCCCTTTATCATTTCACGCAGCAACGTGTGTATCGTGCGAGTGGTTTTCGGTTGGAGGCGCTTATCTTTCCGTAGGCAACTTGAACCACCGAGCACAAGATATCTTATCCTGCCGCCCTCACGGCGCTATGTATCAGATTAAGAAGGCCCTTAAACTCGCGTATCACGGTGGTGTAGTTTATCAGTTCACTCAGCCTAAAGGGGGGAAAAATGTTTGAGGTCTTTTCCGCATTTCTGCATACATTGCCGACTACAGCTTTAGGTCTGGTGCTACAGATCAGCAGTTGGGGTCTGCATACAATCATCACTTGCATTACAGCATACGCTCGACTGTGTAACGCGACTTTTGAGTCCCTTCTGAGGGAGCCTGAATTCGCAGCTCAAGACTTTAGAAGCAGCGTATCGCCAGCGAATAAGTCGGGTAACGTATGCGCAGCGATGCTCATCTAATCAGAGCAGAGTTCTGTAAATAAAACGGGCTAAATGAACATATATATATATATATATATATATATATATATATATATATATATATATATATATATATATATATATATATATATATATATATATATGAACTCGCTGCTGCGACTCGAGATAAGCCTGGGCGTGAGGGAAGTGCTCGCTCTACAGAATACATTGACTTTAGCCTGTCTTCTCAACAGTGTTTGGCGAACTAACTTGAGACATTTGTAACCATTTCCCAACGATATATTGAAACAGTGCATTTTGTGATCACCAGGCACTTCTAGCGCGGCTGCTCGAGTTTATATTTTAAAATTCTTTAACCAAATGTTTCCATTTCTTCCTTGTTTTGAGCGAGCAGCCGACATCAGACGCCAACCTTCCAGAAATATTTATACACAAAATTAGGCACGCAAGAGCATGACATAAGCGATTACTTGTACTGAACTAGCGGGCGAGGCTGCGCTAGCCCACAAACTTAAAAAAAGAAACACTTGCCTTTGAGGATCGTAAAAGTAGGACGTGATCAGTATGACGGTGACGAGGAACAGAAAAGCCACGAAGATGTTGAACACTGTCCGGATGTGTTCGTTGGCCATAATTTCCCTGGAGAAAGACGACAGGAACAGTTTTAGAACGACGTGCTGCCACGTTCAGCGAGGAGAAATACTTGGGGTTTGTGCAAGAGAATCGTGACAGCACGTGGACTGCAGTCCTACCGATCCTTTGCAAAACTTCAAAGGTACAGCTTCCTCATGCACATCACGCAAACCATACCACCACTGAGGTATAGGGGCCATGCTGGAGTAAAAAAAAATTCGGTGCAGCGCGGCGTATTCCAGCGCGTGGTTCTTTCCTTGGATGCGCCTACCACTTCATAATTCGTGAGCGTTGACTGGTATCCTGCGGTGACAACGAATGCACCTGCCTTGGAGGCTGGTGCCTACGCTACGTCGTTGAACAAAATTTGAGCCTACCTCAGCAGTGCGGCGAAGTTGACCTTGAGGTTTTACAAACGTCCGCAGGGTCCTCATTACCACATTTTCAACAAGGGTTTATAAGAGAGTTTAGGGTATGTAGCAAAAGCGAACGACCCTGCAGTACTCAACGCAAAGAAACTTGGGAGAGGGAGAGATGTACTAACAGAGCTCCAAGTAGTGCGAACCTACCAAACTATTGACTGATTGCTTGACTGATTGATGGGTTTAACATCCCTAAGAACACTGGGGCTATGAGCGACACTCTTGCGGAAGAGGGCTCTGGATCGATTTCGTCCACCTGTGGTTCTTTAACTAGCGAAACTACGTGTTCGAGTATTAGTTCCTCATTATAAAGCGGGGCTGAACGCTAGCGCCTCCATAGAAAACAAAGAAGTAGCAAGCCGTACTGTTTTTTTTTTTGCACGTTTAGGCTCGGCTGTCAGTTATCAGTATTAATATAGAAGAGAACATGCGCATCATTGAAACGAGCATCAGTGACGCGCTGCCGACGACGATAGGCGAGCACCGGCATTGAAGCCGTTGTACTTGGCGCTTGAAATAAAAAAGAAAGACAGAATTATATATAATTGTTCTGAAATCTAATTAGTGGTATACTAATAGCGATTTTTGAGGCCGAATCGAATATCGAATAATTTTCGAATATTTTTCGAATACTGAATAATCGCCATCACAATTACTGTAAAACGACGTTCACATCCCAGTATTCTTACAATCAGCAAGTTTGTGTCATTACGTAGTGCGTTATGAAGCACTGCTTATTGAAAGCACAAATGGAGCACTAGGAGCAAACATGATTCTTCGCATGCACAGGGCTCTGCAAAGAGTGCGAATGTCCGTTGCACAGCCTGCAAAGTATGGCTACATAGGTGACGCAGCCTGCTCCACTACGCTATTTCTCACGTTTCATGCCCTTGCTATGCCCGCGGAGTTGAAAGCTTACCGCACTTCTGCTCCAATTCTCTGTTTATTTGGTCGCAGTTGACATTTTGAGATATTCGTAAAAGCTAATATTTTTCCGAACACTTATCGAATACGTAGTGTTCGATTCGAAGACCGAATTGAATAGGACGTTATTCGAAAGTTTCAATTATTCGCACACCCCTAAATCTAATTGACAATGTCCTTATGCTACATTAGGCGTGCTGACTCAATGAT
The DNA here is from genome assembly GCF_038994185.2 of Dermacentor albipictus. NCBI lineage: Eukaryota > Metazoa > Arthropoda > Arachnida > Ixodida > Ixodidae > Dermacentor > Dermacentor albipictus. The sequence continues at coordinate 58,592,706 of NC_091821.1, read as the reverse complement.
AAATTAAATTTCCGAAGACACACACACACACACACACACACACACACACACACACACACACACACACACACACACATAAATATATATATATATATATATATATATATATATATATATATATATATATATATATATATATATACATATGAGAGAGAGAGAGAGAGCACGAAACTCACACAATACGACTCTCCCGAATGGCGAAGAACTTCTCTGGAAGGTCCTGTCCAGGTGAGCTGGTGAGGAAACACGGTAAAATTTGTTAAATTTTTCGAAGCACTTCTGATAAGTTTGTACAGATGCCACAGAGGGAGAAACCAGTAGATTGGGCGAGAAAACACATCTGCGACATAACGACTTGCTGAAAATGTTTCAGTTTAGTAGTTGCGGGCAACCAACGGAAACACTGCTACGTCAATAGCGAGGCTAAACGCGTTTAGCACTAGCGGGTTCCTTACACGATATGTTTGACCAAATCTAACTTGAAAAGGGCGGTGCTTTGGCCCGCATTTCGAAGGGCATAAGGAGCTTCGTTCATACCTTGGAAGAGACGAATTTACTTCCGCACCCCCATCAGACCCTTCCAACGGCAGTAAATCAAACTAAATGGTATACCTATAGGTTAGTCTTTCGAACTCGACACCTCAGTACATTGTACAATGTATTGGCATTACGTTCAATACAGCAACTGTGGCCAGGAATTGGAACGGCCAACTTGTGCTCAGCGCTATTGCTGAGTACCATTGTCCCAGAAACGTAAGTGCTCCTTTCGCGTACACATTTCCTACAGCGGTGTTTTCCCTGTTTTGTGTTCACTGAGGCATTCTGACCTCACTCAACAACTATGTCTGCGATCCTGGGCACTGTATCACTTGCCTTGCCAAAATTTAGTGCGTCGATCCAAGCTCTCCTCTTAGTTTCAGCATGTTCTAATCAGGATGTTATTGTATTATTTTTGCACGAAGAAAACCAATAAAGCGAAGAAAAACAGTGAAACAGCAGACATCATCAACGCCCAACGAATTGAGCACACTACCCAAATAGAAGAAGACAGCGCTCAATTTTTCCGCCAATTTTACAGCGAAGCTGTTTATGGCTAGCCTATTCGTGCGTCCGTCCGTCTGTCGGTCGCCTGTAGGCCGAAATCCTCCGGCGCGACACCATGCGCATGCGCGAAAAAAGAGGCGCGCGGTTAGCCAGTTGGATTAGCTGCACCAGTAGTGACGTCGTTGCTCTCCGTCGCAGCCGAGCGCGCGCGCGCAGCAGTTTCTCTCCGGCTCGAAAATGGGTAGGCCACGTGTCAGTGTAGGCCACGAGTACGTATGACTCCTAAGGAGTCATACGTACTCCTTAGGAGCAGGCAGCTTTCAATCAGCAACGCCGCGAGCCGAACCGGGAATGAGCTCGTCTACGCCGTGCCAATGCTGCAACCTGGGCACAAGAACAGGCTCGTGCAGCCGAGCGCAAGCAGCTACTGCGTACCGAGGATCCAACACCCTACCAAGCCGTCGTTTAATTGACCATCGGGATTAATGCAGCGATAAACATTGGGACCGCACGTTTCAGCTTCGCTGGTTAACTATCTGTACGGAGTGCTTGAGTGGCGATTTTTTCAACACTGTTTCAAGCACAAGGATTGAAGATGAACGAAGTAGCCCAGATCAAAATGTTAGCGGGATAGTTTCGTGGGTTGGAGGACAATCGCACACCTCTTCTTGCGAAGCTGGGATTCGGTAGTGTGGCTGCCATTCACCCGGTTGTTGCGGTCAGTCTCCTTGTGGGCCAGTGTGTCCAGCACTGCGCTCAGGTTGTCCAGCTCAACGTTGACGCTCCGGCGCAGCCTCTGCGAAAGAAGCATCGCTTTTTAACAAGTCGTTTAGTGTGGCACAGATAAACCTACACGCCGCTACTCAATTTGAATGCTATTCTTACTGGGTTGCAACTGCATTTTATATACCTTTCTGACGGTGCGGAATGAACTATCTTCCATAGCAGCGTGAACCGAAAGGAAGAGTAAACGTGTAACCATGATAGCACTATAAAGCAAGTACTGCACAGCTATATGCGCCGGCCCCAAACCACCTGCCCTGTGAAATGAATTCGTTCGGGCCTTTCCCTTATGCCTTCTCTCTAGTTGATAAACAACTGGTCGCGTACACACGAACGCATTACCGCAACACTACTGCACCTTCAATGAACATATCATGACTGCTGGACAACGCTGGTTAATGAATTATACAGGAAGGTACAACAGGGATCAGGAAAATGCACACACAGTATAAAGCTGTACCATACATCCCACCTTGGCGAGACACATTCCGATTTAAAATGTATCCCACTGTCCCAACAGCTAAGTGGTTTGTCCCGCTTCAGTGCCGAGCCAGGCGCCAAGCTGGAGTGGCTCAATACGTCGCTACTAAATGCTAGAGCGAAACAGGCGATGTCACTCTGCTAAATCGCCAACGCGAGGTGTAAGCAAGATATAACATGGCAAGCTTGCCGTAGACTTCGATATTACTGTCGAAAGGCGCCAGGACGGTTTACAGTCGACGACGAAAGTTCAATGTCCGCTCAACAGTTGGCGGTCATGCCGACTTCCAAGGCAGCTTTAACATAGGATCTTTGGACTTTTCTCTTTGGGTTTTTGGACCACTGTGCTTCCGATGGCACGGTGATCCTCGAGGGCAGACTCCGAAGCTTGCCGCACTCTCGAGCTGGGGAAATTAACGTTATAATTCTTCGTGCATGTGCAACCATCGCGCTTTCGATATGCTATTTGAGCCACCAAGTTCACTTCTCCAAACATCGAATCAGCTCCGGCAGTGTTGCGTAAAAGAGAAAAATAAACTAGGCACTTCAATTCAAATTAGGATTCAGTGACCACGCGATATGCACGTCGATAACTGTCGGCCTCCTTTTCACATTTCTTCCTTTATCTACTACCTTCCTACTTCATGGTCCGGAAGATCATGGTCACTACAACAGAATCATGTGTAAAAGCTTACGCCGCGAGAAAAATGTTAGTTAAGCAAGAATGATGGCTGCATACCAAGCAACATTTCACAAAGTCATACTCGAAAGCCTCCCGTGCCACTGAGCCTTTATCGTAGGTGGCGTAACCTCATTGGTGGTTGTCATGGAGCAAGTTGCGGACAGGCTTCGTGAGCAACGTCAACTTTGGCGTCCAGTTGACAGGCCACTCGAATGCGCATGCAAAGTGGACATAGCAATTCACGGCCTCACCATATGCAGCACGGTGTTGATAGCGTGCGGATAAATTCTATAATGCGGCCGTTATCAGCAGTCAAGATTGGTTAAGTCGCAGTTTTACTCAACCTTCCCTACACACACACGCACACGATAATCACCCGCTGGCGCGGAACCACCCATCGAATAGATTCAACAACTAAAGAAACGGTAACTGACGCACGCACGAACAGCAGACATTAGCTACGTTATACTTCTATTTTAGCACATCGAAAAACGTATTGGTTTTACAGCTAAGCAGTAGCGATATGGTGTTTATGGAGTTATTGGTGCATGAAGCGCCGACATTACCGGCAATACACCAAACATTGAGGGAAAAAAATTAATAAAGGGTAGGTCGGCGTTCATTTGTGTCGCAAGTAATTAACCCCTTCGAGCAAGTTGCGCACTTCGCGAGCGCGAAGTTTCACTGCGACTTTTACCTCGATGCTGGTCTTGAGGCTCAGAAGCTGCTCGGCGCACCCGCTGGGCTCCATACCGGTCAGCAGCAGGATACGGGCAGAGTGCAGCCTGCAGAATAAACAGCGCACGCTCGGGGTCAGGTGTCGCAGTTCAGCAATTGCGAACGATTTAGTTTTCAGGAGAGCGATAGAATGTTTCTAGATCCAACGGTGACGGAAATAAAAAACAACAACAACATGGAGCTGCGGAAGTGTGCGGTACGATTGTGCAAATGTGTCGCAAGCATTTATATACCTGCGATAATAAGCGTGGAAAGGTAACCTTATACTGGAAGCTGAAGCCAGACGCTAACTTGCTCAATTGCTATTCCGCAAGATAAATTTTAAGAAGAACATTTAGTCAGCAGACTTCGTGGCGAGAACAATAATACCATTACGCCTGATTTCAGGAAAGAATGCGGTCTGCGCAAGCAGGTACAATATTGATAAGAGTGCAGTAAATGAAGAAACAGTGCAGTCCACGCGCTAAATTTCGAAACGGTGCCCGTGATTGGAAACAGTTCCACGGAGTCTGAAATCCTGAACTACAGACACTGCACGGCAGCTGCGCCTGCGAGGGCTTACAACCCGGAAGCGAGCGCTCACAAATTCGTTGGTACCCGTCGCGGCACAATGTTATACGTTTGCTTGTTTCCACTTCGATTATAAACGAACAGCTGCGCTCTAGTGGACTGCGTTTTCGTTCTCCCATTTCCACTGGAGACAAGAGGCAAACAAGACAGCCGCATCGAAAAAAACATGACTGCTTCCCCATCTATAAAAGACGCTCTAAATGCATACGATTTCCTGGGTCACCTCGCAACCTAGCTTGCCAAGGCACTTTAGAAGGAATGTCGAAGAACGTCTTGCGAAGCTTTCGTGGGCATATGAAAATATTTCCTGGGAATGCTTCAGAAAACATGGCACTCAATGTGGGAACTTCCACCTATGGGGGCAATCATCGTGCAGTGTTGCAAGCGGAGAGAGTGGTTAACGCTGAGTGGTTTTATCAAGGGAAATCGCGAGGGGAGGTGAGGAGGAGAATAGCGCATTCGCGATGCCAATCGCCTGTCACCCCTTATCATATCAGCTACACTGCTGCATATACCGGCACACTAAGCCGCGTGAGGAGACCGACATCCACTGCCTTCGTTTACCGGTGCGTTCAGACTGGAGACGCTTCGGACAAGATCGCTTTCTTTGATCCCCGGGTCGCAGCTCCCTCAGTTAATTTCTACAGCTCAACCACTCCGTTAAGGCCTTGACGTTTCCGTTTGGCATTCTACTCGGCGCGGTTTTCTAGGGGGTTTGCCGATCTCAACGCTACTTCCCATGTGAAAAGACGATCGATCAAAGTTGCATTTTTATTATCTCCAAGATCGAACGCAGCGTTTTTCGGAGGGTGTTAAACTGATTAGATAGCAGATGATTTTCAGAGACGCAGACTATTTTCAGAGACAGATTCTCAGACCGTGGCCCCACGCGTCGCAGGCTTGCAAAGCGACGCGGGCACTACGTTTCATGAAATCGACTGGCCTCAGTGACCGATTATAGGCGTGAAGTTATGGAAAACCACTCGCATTCACACAGATAGTACCTTTTCTCTCATTTTCTTCCCTTAAACCCCTTCCCATGTGTAAGGTAGCAAACCGTATGTACGTCTGGTTGACCACCCTACCTTTCCTTCCTTCTTTTCCTCCTCCTACTTCCCACGCATACATTTTCGCTTACAGCTAGTTGCAATGCCGCACACTTGATTGATAGATCGAAAGAACAGGTTGGAGGCAGTCTGACTCCGGCTGCTCCGTTTCACTTGTGCGGGCTCGCAGCTAAAATAGGGCACAGCCTAGCAAGTTATGCGCACTTACAGAGCGATCAAACCCCGAAAACATAACAGGTAACCAAGGTAATTATAACCGACACTTCAACTTATTCTGGAAAAAAAAAGAAAATGTATGACATGGCTCGTCAGGTCAGAAAGAAGAGTGTGTGTGTGTGTATATATATATATATCATAGAAGCCATCAAAGACATCAAGGACAACACATGGGAAATTACTTGCCCTTACTAATTGAATTAAAGAAATGATAGATTCATGGAAATGAAAGTGGATGAAAAATAAACTTGCCGCAGGTGTGGTTTACGCGTGCGATGCTCTACCAATTGAGCTACCGCGGCGCCGTTCTCCCAACCACTTTCCGGGGTATTTATGTGTTACTACTAGAACTAACGTGGGAGTGTTAATCCCCTTTCTTCTAATTCATATATGTTATTTTTTGCCCGAGGCTTGCGCACTGTAGTAAAGTGAAAGTTCTCTAAATGATCCTTGAAATTATAGCATTAAAATAAACAAGAGATCTAATTACACAAGCGCATAACTGCGCATGCACAACGCGTTTGACGAACTTAAATAAAAAAAGGAACAGATTCAACTTCAGTCGACATATACATAGTACGTAGCATTCATGATTTGATGTCCCATGAATGTACTTTGCCCCTGTGGGACTCGAACGTTTCCACCATGTGTCGTTTGCGTTCGTTGTCTCCGGACATACAGATGCACCTACCGCCTGGGTTACCACGACGTGAACAGACCATGCCGTACCGAGTGTGGCTGGACGTAACATTTACAAACTCTTACGCCTTCCTTACTGAAATGGCCAACACCCCCACGTGTGACACATGCAGCTGTGATGAGACGCTCGCACGCATTATGTCTGTCTGCCCGCGCTATAGTGCCGACAGACAAGTGATGTTCAAAGTGCTGGACCAATTGGATAATCGTCCACCATAAGAACCAAAAGCTCCAAGCCAGTGCCGCCAAAGAACATCCGCACAGAAGGCCTTATTCGCGCTACTAAGATTCCTGCGTTATAACGGGCCTTCACGATAGACTTTAATAACGCCGCCCCCTACAGCTCTATAGTGCATGTACGCGGTTTGTGTGTGCTCCATCTCTCTCTCCCCTCCCGTTCTCCTAATCACCTGCAACTGTTATCTTAATCACAACTGTTATGCAGTGAACGGTTAATGCTTTTGCGACGTGTTGCGAGGTGCTGCGGAGTGCAGGGCATGGTGCTTGATGTTTTGTGATACCCAGTGAGCCAAGTTCGCGTGAACTGATACCACCACCTGTACCGCAAAGTATCGGCCCACATTGTTAGGCTTCACTATATCCGGGATAGGTCCACAGAAAAGGCTAGACACAAATACCCGATACGGAAGAGTAGGAGTGATTCGCCAAGAAAAACATTGTCCTAAAGAAAGCAAAAAAAAAAACGAAAAGGAAGAAAGAAAAAAGAGAAATGTCCGGATACCACACGCAGTCAAACAAAACTCTAGACAAGCGTGACCAGACAACTAGGGCGCTAAGCTTCATTTTGGTGCATCGATGACGTGGTGAGGGAAGCGCCCGCCAAGAGCCGTAATCACCACGTCGAAATAAAATGGCTCGGTTTGCGTGGCGCCGAGCGGGAGATGTCGGAGGACGTCAACAGCTGAAGTTGCTTGTGCACGTGGTTCTCTGCGCTCCTCTAGCTATACCAATTTGATTCCCAGCGAAAGATTGAGAAACTTTTTCTTGCTGCAAGAACTACGAGAACGATTTTTCGCGCGATTTGAAAACTGGTGGATTACCTCGTCAGTAGCTACAAACAATTGTCAGTAGCCACGTAACAGTGTTAATATAATAATCGATATATATATATATATATATATATATATATATATAATTAGCAAGAAAATTAGAACATAACCTATTTCCTGACCTCCACCGTTCCCAATAACCACTGTTCTTTTTAAACATCTTTATCTTGAGCGCTGTGCTTTCCGGAATTTTCGGCAATCTCCGAAAAAAAAAACACCCGGTATGGCTGTAATAAGTGTTTCCCGTTAATTTATTTATTCATACACTTTCTTTTATCACCCTCCCTTTCTCCCTTTTATTTTGTTCCCCTTCCCTTCTGCCCCAACGTTGAGTTGCAAGCTAGAACACAGTAGATTACTAGATTACCCCAACCTCCCAGCTTTTCTGTTACAATAAATCCCTCTCTCGCCCTTCGGAGCTTCGTTTGAATCATATTGGTAGCACCAACTTTCATCTTCCGCAATGGTGCTTAACAGAAATGTGGAGGTCACTCCTAGCCCTTCACAAAAGCTCAGCAGCAGTTGTTCATCTGGTTTATTTCTGCGCGTGTTCGGGACAATTTCTGCATTAATTCAGTTCCCTAAATGTTTGCGCAATATATGGTGGCACGAATTCCTGTTGAATTTCAGCTCTTATGATATCATGCCCACAGCAACATGGCGAATCTTATGCAGCGACCGCCTCACACGTTACACATTTGCAGCGGTAATATGTGGCGTCGGCGGGCAGGCAGCCGACTCTGGGATTACATTGAAACGAATCTCTGCCCTTCCAGAATCTTTGGTGCCATTCAAACACACGGCTTTTGAATAATGAATCGTCACCATATGCTTGCTGAGTCATGTTCCATGTCCAATTTTTCTCTAGCCTAAGTCAGAACTAAATTTTAACACAATGCTAGCAAGTTGTATCCGCCACTTCAATCATGTAACGTCCAAATAAAGGTGTCAAGTAACCGAACACTGCTTAACACAGCCTGCTAAACACCGCTATGCCGCCTAGCGAGTATGTAAGCCCTTCCAAAGCTTGTCTGCTCTGACCCATTAACACCAATTCCTGAAGCTTTAGTATCATAGCAAAATGCTTTAATTCGGCGCTGGAATTTTTCCTACAAAGAGTATATCTTCACAGAAACTGTTGTTCATTAGTCTAAGGCAAAATTATATCTCTGATAGCCATATCTACAGGCCGCGGTAGATAAAGGTTTTATTTCTTTCAAGAATATCTGCGGCTTGCGCACGTACGTATATGTACGCGGTGCATGAGCCGGCACTGCTGGGGCTGCCTTTGTTGCACAGATGTGTATGCTTGCCTGTGTTTTCAGCGCATATTTGTATATGCGGTGAAATACATATTCATATTTGATTTTGATTTGATTTTGAATATTTGATTTGTATTTGAAATACATATTCAAATACATATTCATATTCATATATATTCATATGAAATATACATATTTGTATATCTTGCTATTACTGCGGTTAGTTATATCAGTGGCTCGTGTGATTAGGAAAATGTCCCGCTGGTGCAATCGGTCCAGCACAGATATACTTAGACTACAGTTCACGTTTCCGCTCGGACTGAGCCCCATTGCAGCATGATATCCACCCGTAAAATACTTCACCATTAGAGGTGCACCTTTGGCCTACAGTTGGAATCCTCGTTGTCGAGTGCAATTCTTTTTTCACGGTATGACTGCTTTTCTGTGGCTACTGCTTAGACTATAGATGCAGCTAGCATTTTTATCCCTTCACTAAGCGGCGACATTTGCGACATCTCCCAATAGTACGTTCACATTCGGAGAGGGTGAACTATAGAATACATTCACTTTTTCGAGAGGTTTGACAAAGTTTCCGTGCTGATACTATTTCTCTGTCAAGGGTCAACAAAATACGTTCTAGATATTGAAGTAAGTTTACATACCCCATGCACTCGCCGGTCCACATCTCAGAACAAGTGTACAAAAGTCAGTAAACACTTCAACACGCAGCCGTCGTCTCAAAAAAGGGCTCACGGCCCTCTGATACGCGGCGAACGCATAGCCTATCTCGCGGTGCTATTTTCGCGTGCACCGTCTACAAGCTCAAGAGAGTTTACACGTATATATCATTAATACTGTATTTCCGTGATACGTGGGTAAACTCTCGAGATGCATCCATGCATGCTCAGCCGGTTATCATCCTGGACGAGGGCTGTAGAAGAAAAAGAAAGGCTTGTGTCTGATAACCCCCTTGTACGTCGAGTTGACCGAGTTTGTAAGTCGTGTTGGAAGACGTGTTGTGTTGTTAAAATATGGCTCAAACACCGAGCGCCCTTTGTCACCTACGAACAAGTGAAATCTCGGTTTTGTTTTAACAGCGAAGCTGTTCAAGCTTGAGTTCCAGCCGTGCCCAGCGACCGCTCAAAGCTCTTTCATACTTAGGCCAATCCCGAAGATAGTGCAATGCCGGGCCGACCCGCGGCGGAGGTGAAGCAGGCGTTAAGCGCCCCCATACGTGGGCCGATCCCGAAGATAGTGCAATACCGGGCCGACCCAGGGGGGAGATACAGTTGGCCATTAAGGGGCCCACATTCACAGCTTCGCTGGTCATCCTTGTTCACGGAGTGGAAGGGCACTGAATTTATTTTTCCAATTACTTTACACTGTTGCGCACATCGTTACAGACTGCACCAGCTGACCACATCTCAAGGGCAACGTGCCGGCTATACCCTTATCAACCATTACTCATTTCGGAGTGCGTGGCTGCAGCAGTTCAAGAGGCCACACGATTAGTCAAAGTGTCAGCTCATTGCGTTATTCTAAGCAGATTTTCATACAGTTACTAGAGGGGACAGGGGCGCTAATGTCTACGGGAGCGGCAAGCGGGGCAGTTCAGCCAGTTTGAGAATGATGGATAGTACATGGATTTGCCTTAACTTCGTCCTGCTGGCTTTAAATGGCTTCGCGACTTTGCAAAGTGATATTTTTTAAGTGCTGCATTAAAAATAGTTTAATAAACATTATTAAAGTTATCCGACGGCAGGATTCGAACAGATGACGTCTAGCACAGAAGTCCGATATTGAAACAATTATGCCAAAGATGCATGAACAAGCGGAACCACAGCAATTAGCAGCGTTTATGCATGCTTGCCCAGTCTTATTACCTTCTGCATTAAACAAGTATGAATTGCTTTGAAGTTTATTCCCGTTTAAGCACAGATTAAGCCTAATACACGAAGCCACAAAAACGTCTGAACCCCCAAGCATGAAGATCAGGGAAATCCATGCACTACACATTCCCCTGGTGGCTGAACGATCGCAACGCCGGAGTTCCCAGTATTGGTATTGTACGAAACTACGCAATATGCTATTGCGGGCGAGCTCCACCACTGGAAAAGCTAACGACACCGTCGGCGTGACGTGGCATGAGGGATCACGTGGACACAGCGGCCGCGTCGGCTGCCTCGGAAGCGCCCAAGCGAGCTCAAAACGAAAGTTTAATGTCCCGCCTGTGCCACGGTTCTGATTAAGTGGTGAGGCTTTACCGCCTTGGGTATCTGCTTGACAGAATTTGAAAGTACTATAATTGGTAGTGGCTGCCTTTGGAGGCGTGCAGCATGGTAGGCTACTGCTCGGTGCCGCAGTGCCGGGCGTATACGCAAGGGAGCCCGGTGTCAGCCTTATTCACACGTAGCCGCAGGGCAAGGAGCTGCGTGAAGCTTGGCTGGCGAAACTTGGAACCGGCAGACTGCCATCGGCTACAACTCGGGTATGCAGCAAGCACAGACGCGAGGAAGATTTCTGCTACGGCGCCGGGACTGCGCGATGTTCGGTGAGTAGCAGAAAACGCGCACTGAGACGCTGGCCCGCGCCCGCTGCCCGGCTAATGTCATGACGGTTTGGTCAATGAACTTGTTGATGCTATATACTGGGAAGTTCACTGGAACGGAGAGGGAGCGGTAAGACGCACATTAAAGAAAGGCACGGCATATGGTCATGTTCGTGTTATGAATTAGTGCACTGGATTACGAAAAACAAGCAGAGGGAAATCGCACGCTGAGAAGACCGATAAACATACTGTGCGACGCAACTTGAGAAATAATATTGAAATGTCCAAGAATTTAGAAGACAAAAAAGATTGAATCGTCGCGACGGCACATCACAGTCGCCGTAGCTAGGCGTCGAAGTCTCTATAATGGAATTATTTTTTTAACAGTTCTGATAGGGTCCACGCAACAATGGTTGCTAGTGTACTGTCAAATGCTTATATGCTACGGCCTAAAGCTTACGGCATGGTGCGAAAACGCGCTCACAGCGAAAGCAAAACATTGTGCGTGGACATGCATGCAGACGCGCAGTCGGTCGCTGCGAACCCGGCCGTGCGATCGCTGGATTGAGGCTACATTCTGTTTGCCACATTTGGTTATACAGACAGCCCACTATAAGAACATATTTCACATAGTTTACTCTCAGCGTTTGCCTACCTTTCAGGCAAGAAGCCGGTTCGGGAGACTCCATCGCGGCGACAGCGCGCAGTGGCGTTCACGTATTGGACGTATTCGTTAAAGAGATAGCGTCTGTAAACGATTCTGTGCTTTCAGTTTGCCCAAGATTATTATATCGACAGTCAAAAACTTCCCTCGTTTTAAGAGTACCTATACATAAGTGTCCAAGAGGGCTGCCGCGTGGTGTTTTTATTGAACGCAGTAAGCGAAACCTATGAGGAGCGCGCCGCGTGATCCCTCATATTATGTAAGGGAGGCGCTTCCGACAGATGGCGACTCCGTAACTCCTCCCCTCCAATACCCAAGGTTGGCCACCCACACAAGGTTAGCCCTTGCTGCCTGGAAAATCGGAAGTAAACAGAAGGGAGGAAAAGACAGGAAATATTGAAAGTGAGAGGGAAACACAGATTGGAAAGGAGGATAGGAAAAGGGAACTACTGATTTTTCCGGATGGGTCAATCCGGAAGGGCCATTCACGTGAAGCTGAGACCAAAGCGATGTGTTGCCTCCACCGAGGGGCCTTAACGGTACAAACACTCAGCATAGGCGCAACCCCAGGATCCCCTTTTCATAAGGTGGAAGCTTGAGCGAGTTGGTGATTCAATATCGACATTTTTGCAGAGCGCAAAGGACCAGGACTAAAGGAAGAACAACACAGGCGCTGACTTCAAATGATCTTTATTTGCGAAATTGCCAGAACTACATACATGAGCAAAAGTAATGTTTTTCGTTACTTTTGCTCATGTATATAGTTCTGGCGATTTCGCAAATAAAGTTAACCACCAAACGCCTGCTGACACAGACGTCCCTGCGGGGTTCTCAACACAGACAATCACGAGCACTTCGCATGCGATGATACCGGCCTGTACGTGTGTCCGTCCACTTGAAAACCACGCGACGGGATATGACTGCGTCGTTAGCGGTTCCACAGAAAGTCAAAGCGACATAACAATGTTGCCACAATATACGCGACCAATCGCGGCCAGTCGGTGCGCCGCTGAGGTTTAATCTACCGTTTTCTGGCCGTCTTGCAGTAACAGCACCTACACGTATCGCTGCTATCTGCTTTTCGACCGACGGCTATCGCTTAGCTTCGTTCATTGCAGCAACTTATGCGAAGAGACCTTGAAATTAAAGAACGAATCCGCTCTTATTCGTCTGATGCATCTTCGCGCCTTGTGCACGCATTTCCGCTCTTTTGTTTAGTTTTGCATTTTTTCTTTCACTGTTGGTATCTTGAGGAACAAAATGCTCATTAATTGATAAAAGCTTTAATGCACCATACTGGCTATGAGATGACATAGGCTGCATGAGGGAAAGTTTTGAGCAGCTGGCGTTCTTTTCTTTGAGGTGTACACAAAGTTCGGTACGCAAGCGCTTCCGCATTTCACCCCCATCGGAAAGCGGCCGCCGCGACCTGCGATACGCAGCAGTACGACCTAGATAGTGAACCACCATGGTAGGCAATAAAACATGGATGCGGAAAAGTGTCTGCAAGGGAAGCTCACCCAAGATCGTTGTTTGGGGTCTACCCTCATCCGCAGAACCAAGCAAATGTTGCGAGCGAAAGGTATTAACGCAAATCGGGCTCGTGCTTATGAGGAACCGTTAGCTCGGGCGCAACTCCGATGTCGCCTATTCAAATACATGTAAAACGCAGAAACGGTTTTCTGAAATAACCACTATGCCGATCCTAACCAAAATTGGTGCATTTGAAAGATTTAAATTTTAGTGGCAGTTGGAAGCGGAATTTCGACTTGGGACCTGAATTTTTCTTTGTTTTTAAGTTGGTAAGTTTGCAAAAGATAGAAGCAAAATGTTTACTAATTGGCAGCTCTGCACTATAAAAACAGGTATCGCCGTTCTGTAAACTTAATCCATTAGAGCATCCAGAGTAATCTCTAAGATAGGGCTGCCAAAAAAATTAGGCAGCCCGACGCTGCTGGTCCCTTTAAGCAAGGGGTGACGCGATAGAGTGACGTGCGCAGTGAATCCACCCCTTTCTCACCCCCAACACGCTCAGGAAGAGCGTCTGACAGCCGTGAACTGGAGCTTGAATAGCCGTTGAACTTTTTACCAAAAACATCCAGGATGCATCCGATTCTGGCAATCAGAAAAGGATGAAATCAGCCAAATTTATCGGAAATTTATTTACACTTAATGTCCACCGTTATCGCACTCAGACAGCCCAATCCATCGCTGTCTGAACTAACTGCAACATGTCGGCGTTCGTGCGTTACACTGTGCGTTTGATATTCTGCACGTATAGAACGACTCCGCAACAATCGCAAACGAAATGGAGACCCATGCCCAGACTAACCACAACGCTTGTTCGTCGCTGCGATGCATTCAATTCTCTGGAACGCCGAAAACGCGTGACGTGACTTTGTTGCCGCTATAGATTAGCACGTAAAATAACTTAGCTTTGAAAAAGCTTCCGTAACGAAAGAAAGCAGATCGTCGTTGTCGCCCTATCTCACGCAAGAACTTGTTCTGTCGTCATCTGGTGGTAACGCCGGCTCTGACGGCATATATATGCTACTGTGAGCGTCGCGGACCTGGTTTGGTTTGTACCAGATGGCACTGCGCAATACATTTTCGGCGCAATTTGCTTAAATAGAAAAGCACACGTTTGAACCTATTAAATATGGTAATCATTCATTGTGAGCTGTCATCCTCGCTTGGTAATCTTCCTATAGCGCAGGTGAAAAGTAAGAGTTTTCGGCGGGTGATATCGTGTATTCGATGTACTTATTCACTGACCCCCTATAATATTTGGGGTTTTACGTGCCAAAACCACTTTCTGATTATGAGGCACGCCGTAGTGGAGGACTCCGGAAATTTTGACCACCTGGAGTTCTTTAACGTGCACCTAAATATAAGCACACGGGTGTTTTCGCATTTCGCCCCCATCGAAATGCGGCCGCCGTGGCCGGGATTCGATCCCGCGACCTCGTGCTCAGCAGCCCAACAACATAGCCACTGAGCAACCACGGCGGGTACACTGACCCCCTATAGCGCCACCAGGACAGTCGGTGCAGCCATTGCGGTCACGACTGGTGTCAGCCGCATTCGTGCCGACCAGTGAAGTTCCACTTATCTGGAGAAGACAAATTTCAGGGTCGCAATAACGCAAATTCGGGCCCATAAAAATGTACGGGGACACGTATATGTCGAATCCACGGCGAGAGGGTGAAGGTGGCCGTACTCAGTGGTGGCACAGTAGTTTCCTGCAATAAAGCTACTCGAGGAAACTCTGGCGCTGCAATCATCTACCGCGAAAATTATGGTTACTATACAGTCGACCGCAAGCGTTCACGGACCATGCGATCGCGTGCGAAACGGCTTGCCTGCAGTACTTACGCAGCGCTAGAGGCTGCAAATGTGTCCTGCTCGCCGGCGCGTCAATTTTTTTTTCTTCGCTCGGCGCGACGTTTCCCTCTTTGTCACGCAACGCGCTCTTCGACAGCCGTGGCCACGCACGCATGTCTCGAGAGCAGCGTCATTGGAACGTAATACCGCCGATACTAGCCGCGCGCCGCTTAGCTGCGCGCGAGAGCGACTAAATAGAAGAACGGGGTGCAACACGAGAAAATTTACACGCCAGGCGAAAAAAAGGAGAGGACTCACTTCTGGTCCAATGCTGCCCCGGACCGCTGGGTGGCGCGGAAGCGCAGTTTGGCACGGGCTCGCGCGGTCCGTAAACTTTCGCGGTCAACTTTACGTGATTTACCCAACATTCGTGCTTGTGGCTTCAGGCCCTTCACGTGGCTTTATCTGCCTTTATTGGCCCATACTTCAAAGCAATCTACGCTTTTATAAATGCTGAAGGCACTAAGACTCTGCCAACGCGCATACCAACATTGCAGCGGTTCTGCCTGTCGAAGCGGGCAAATCGAAACGTGCCAAGCATCTCAACGCGCTGGCTCGCCGCGGGAAACTCGTAGTGGTGTTCTATGCCGCTTGTCGGCACATGCGTCCGGGGCGTAACGGCGTCAATATGGGTTTATATAAGTACTATAGAACTACTCTGTTCGAATCCAGCCTTCGGACAACTTTATTAATTTATAACGCAGTATTTTTTGTTGGAAATGACCCGTTTACAAAATCGCGAAGCCGATTACAGCGAGAAGGACGAAGTTTGTGCAAAGTCATGTACTAACCATAATTTCCACGCTGGCAGCTCCCGTAGACGCTATAGCGCTAGAGTTTCCTCGAGTAATTATTGCAGGTAACTATGCTTGGCGGAAGCAGTTGCGAGACTCCGTTTATCAGCTGCCCCTGAAAGGACACTTTTGTACGAACTTTGCTTTCGCCTTCGTTCATTCATAGAATCGACGAGCGTCAGACGATATGATTATGCAAAGCAGTGGGAGGTTACACTTAGAATGCTTACCAGGAGCTGGCTTGTCCGGAATATTAAAAGTGTGTAGGTCCCTTAAACAGACACTAAATAGAAACACAAATCAGTTTAGGCTGATAACGTATTCTTGCAATAGCACATTTGCGTTACTTTCATGGTGATATGTCGATTAATATTATTAGATGAGGAAATGAACAACAAAGTTCCGCTTTCCTTTTTTTTTTTTAATTTCGCGCCCGAAACACCAGCGCACGTATGTCAGTGCGACGTACGTCAACGCGGATTTCACAATTTTTTTTCGTATATAGGCGGTGACGGCTCAGTAAACGTTCTCGAAACTTGGCAAATTAACTATCAGGCTCTGTTCAAATACGATGTAGTCCATGTTCACAGATGAAGGATTAACCGAGCCCCGAAGACGACGTCAAAATGCATGGCACCACGAGAACTACGGGAACTTGAAGAGCGTTAGCACTTTTTTTTTGGGGGGGGGGGGGAGGAAGGCGTTATAAATCTTCAATTAAAATGTGGGGTTTACGTGCCAGAACCAAGATATTGGGAGGTATGCCGTAGTGGAAGAATCCTGATTAATTTGACCACATGGGGTTCGTTAACGTGCTCCCAGTGCACGGTACACGGGCGTTTCTTGCATTTCGCCCCCATCGAAATGCAGCCACCGTGGCTGGGATTTGATCCCGCTACCGGGCTCAGCAGCGCAATGCCAAACCCACGAAGCAACCACGGAGGGGGTAGAACAAGGAACGTTGCTGAAGCAAGTAAATAAATAAATAAACGACGCTTCACTCAAAGTGCGAAACTGTAGTTCACGCACGCCAGGAAAACCGCACCCCCTTCTGCTTAATTACACGGTTGATTGAGTGACACTGTTGAAACTGTGCACCCCCGTACGAGAGCTTCACCACATTTTTCTTCAGAATTGTTCATTGCTGAAGTCTTAATGCCTCGCCTAGCAAGAGCTCCGCACGACCGGTGCAATGTTTGCAAAGAGGCGCTTGTAGGCCGCAACAATCATTACATTTGAAGAGACAATTCTACCGCTCTTATCACGCGACATGCGAACACCTATACTTTTCGGCCCGAGTTACGCCGGCTCTATAGAGGTAAGCGCACTCTGCTAGCACGCAGCGTATATATACTGAGCACGAAATCCCAAGGTGGAGTGCGATTCTTAGTTCTTTTCAGTCTGCAGCTACTAACCTCAGCTACCCTCAACGCAGTGCTACATCAATGTAAGCCATGGAAGAGCAACATCTATAGGTGCAGAGGGGAAAAAGAACTATTTCGGTCTACTTTGCGCATTCAAATATCCGTAGCAGAAGGCGAACGGTGGGTGTCTCCGATGCACCGCTGTAGCGACGAGTTTACTCTCCCCTTCGGCCATTTAGGATACAGGTAAAACACTGGATTGGAGAGCATGTGCAGAACGAGCTACAACAAGGCTATAGGAGGGTATAAGGTAAGCGTCGCTTACCTTACAGAGCCGTGAGCCCCGGCTGCCGTCAAGTCGTCCGCGCGCGGGGAGGGCACAGACAGTGTGTCCGAAGGGTTTCGCAAGTCCCCGCTGCTCAAGCGTACGACGCGTCCTGCATTGCCTTATCAGCTGGGCGGGTTTAACACATACCGCTTCGTCTGTGTCGCTTATCTCGGAATTCGCCCTCGGGAAGTTTTCGAATTGTGCAATACTGCGGCATATATATACTCGCGAATGACAGACCACGTATTCTACGTGATTCCTTCGCAAGGGCGACTGCGAGAAGAAATTAACCGCCTCCCCACTCTTCCTTTCCACTGTATTTTGTCAAGAGCAGAGAAACAAGAACATAAGTTACTTGGCGCACCAGGTACAACAATTACAGTCGCATTTAGAAGCTACTTGTCGACTGTGAAATGCATTTGCCGAAAGGCAGGAAGCGGAATTCCTGGCATTATGAGGAGCACGTGAGAAGACCCCTCCCTTCCTCTGACGTCATCCACCAGAGGCCTGCGACGCCGCGTTCACGGAAGCGTCACGACACACGCCCGGCTGCTTCGCTGTTTCCGGTTATTTCACTTAAAAAAAAGAAACGAATTCAACGATCAGGTGATTTTGTTTAGTGCTAAGAAGAAGTGAGTTCTACAAAGCGCGCTGCAAGATAAAAAGAAAGGAAAAGAAATACCGGAGAGAGGGAGAACGGGAGCCGGAAATTAGCAAATCAAGTGGAGAACCATGTACAGTCGACCGATTCTTTAACAGTACCGCGCGGACGTCAAATGGGCGCCTGGTAAACGCTTTCTAACGGCGCGAAGCAACGCAGTCAGTCAGAGCCACCAGCAAGAGATCAACAAGCTCTTGATGATCTGGTAGCTTCGCGCCCTTAGAAGGCGCTCACCGTGGCCGGCTAATCGACGCTCGCGTGGTGCTGTTAAGGAATCGGGCGACTGTACATGGTTCTTCACTTGATTCTCCACAGTCCCTAACTGAACACCACGACGACTGCAGACACAGTACAGTGTTTAGCTCAGACGCGCAGTCTTTCGCCGTCCTCGTATTCAGTTACGGCATGATCCCACATGTGCGCGGCTTTGCCACCGCGGGAAGCACTGGGACTGTGTGCGCTGTGATCAGCGATGCTGAGAGAAGGTGGTCGCTTCTTGACGCATTTACCCACGTGAATGAATTGACCGCTCCTCATTGGTCGCCTCGATCGGCGACGAGCAGTATGCCGGAAAAAAAGAAAAGAATGAAAGAAGAGGACCCTATGACCCAGCTTCGAGAATTATTCGCTCCACAGCAGGAAGACGTTACTGCTCGTGAGGGGCGCGCTCTGTCAGCTGTGGCATGCCGCGCGTGTCTTTCTGCCAGTGTGGACGTGCCTTTACAGCGTACAAAGCGCGACTCGCTAGCAGTTAGCTTCATTCACGGTACTGGTGGACGACAATGCAATAAAGATCCCTCATTAACCATGCAACGTTAGTGACGGACCCCGCAAAGAGAGAGATAGAGTGAGAGCGAAATGAAGAAAACGGTATTACAAGGAAAGGAAGAAGGTAATGGAATGAAAGCATATTTAGCGCCAGCAAACAAAGACGTAAGGAAGACGACAACACAATGCGCTAACTTCAACAACTTGATTTTCAGGAAGTACACCTATATAAACCATGCACAGTGGACAGACATACATGCACAGTGGACAGACATCGGACAGACAGGGAGATGTCTTAATGACCGATTGCGGGAACATTGCCAAACTGTGAAAAATAAGCAAAACGGTCATCTGCCATCCCACTGTCAAGAATGCGGCTGTGCGCCGGTCTATGAATCCTGTCGGGTTCTTGCGAAGCACAAAGATAAAGACGTGCGAGAGATCATTGAAGCGCAGGCTATCTGGCGGAATAGAGACACGTGTGTTAGTGCCCCTTCAATCGACCTATTAGATAAGGAGACGGCTTTTTTGGATGGATAAGATTTGGATAAGGTGGCGCCACTGTGCATAGTTTATATAGGTGTACTTCCTGAAAATCAAGTTGTTGAAGTTAGCGCATTGTGTTGTCGTCTTCCTTACGTCCTTGTTTGCTGGCGCTAAATATGCTTTCAATTTACCAACACGCCCAACAAATGGCAATGCTACAATGTAATGGAATGTTCTGGCTATCCGAAAATGTGCGTCCTATTACTGTGTGTTGCGTGCGATAAAAGCGATTGAGCGTGCAAGGTTTCCTATCTGCCAAACGAAGCAACGAGCTGAATTCATGCAAATGTGCTGTGACGTGCGCTTATGCCGCTGGCGCTGCACATTGCTCAATCGTGAATGAGGAGCTCATTTGTCCGTAGTGAGTGAGTGAGTGAGTGAGTGAGTGAGTGAGTGAGTGAGTGAGTGAGTGAGTGAGTGAGTGAGTGAGTGAGTGAGTGAGTGAGTGAGTGAGTGAGTGAGTGAGTGAGTGAGTGAGTGAGTGAGTGAGTGAGTGAGTGAGTGAGTGAGTGAGTGAGTGAGTGAGTGAGTGAGTGAGTGAGTGAGTGAGTGAGTGAGTGAGTGAGTGAGTGAGTGAGTGAGTGAGTGAGTGAGTGAGTGAGTGAGTGAGTGAGTGAGTGAGTGAGTGAGTGAGTGAGTGAGTGAGTGAGTGAGTGAGTGAGTGAGTGAGTGAGTGAGTGAGTGAGTGAGTGAAGAGCAGGCACAGTCGAACGTCTCTATAACTAACACCTCTACAACAAAATGTCGTCTATAAGGAGGAATGATTCTGTCCCGGTTCTCTTGTGAGCTGTGCAGTGCGCGACATTTGCAACTAAGTGATCTGTGCACTCAGTTATAAAGGCGTTCTACCATAGACTGAACAATGATCAAGGCCTTTGGTATATAGTGCAGTTCAGATCGTCCGAGTCGACGTCGCGAAACTGATACAAAATTAGCGACAAATATATACCTAACCGGAACGCTGATCTTTGTTAAATGTATGGCTCGGCCCCGCCAATGCATTTCCAGCGCTACATTCCGCATCACAAAAAGAAAACAGAAGCAAAAGTAGTGCTGCAGCTACAATACAGAGACGGGGCCCTTCATAAAGAGAGAGAGAGAGAGAGAACGGAATTTGAAACATGAATAGGGTTGTCACAAAAAGAGCTTCTGCTCGTTTTCTCGGGCTGTTTTGCGTACATTCGCTTGTTTGCGGGACTGCGTGTGCGCGTGTGCGTCGTTATACTCGCATATTTGCCTTCCTTTGCTCGAGTGGAATTTCGCAGACGTCCTTGATATTTGACTACATTTAGTGTGTGTGTTTTTTCGGTGCTTTTCGGAGTTTCAATTCTTTTCGCCGCATAGGGCCTCCAAGATCACACCGGCACCGGCGCGACTTCGGAGGCCACGTTAAAGGTCAACGAGACAGTCTCCGCTCATCATGACCGAGGAGGGCAGCGCGCCTCTTCGCACAATCAGTTCGCAAAATTTCTTCTATCTACGCTATTACTACACTCTAATTAAAGAACCTTATGGTAGGAGCTCCCTCGACGGCAATTTAGAACTTGCAGTGTATGACCAAAACATTCAACGGGACCTGGCGAGAAAGCTCTTACCGATTACAGTAAAAAAACGCCGTGACGCGTCAAAATTCTTTCCACCAGTATAAATGCGTGCAAAACAGTCGTGATACTACGCCTGATGGCGATGTAGCAAGTATGTATCTTGCTAGATTTTTATTTTATTTTTTTACTCAAGAGACTCGCTTAGCAACATCGGAAACAATGGCGCTCACACATTGTTTCGTCTGCCGATATAAACGAGATCCCCGAAGAATGCGACGAGCGCACATGCGTCCCTTCTTTGTATCACGCCACCGCGTGGTCTGACAGAGCACTTGCTGCAGGTCATATCACGTCACAAGTGTCAATGAGAATATTATCGCGCGCCGAAGATCAGCGGAAGCAGCAGTAATGCACAGAATAGCGGACGTCTAATGATCTGGCAAAACGCCTGCTAGGAGAAACAAAAAGAGAGGTATAAGCTCACACACGCTGAAATCATTCCTATGCTAGTCGATCTGCGGGGTATACGCATACGCGAAGCTGAAAATATTGCTGCGGGGCCGGCAGGACCATCTTGCGAACGCATGACGATAAAGAGTTTTTCGTGGTTCGCTTGCTCCCTCTACTCAGTCCGGTTAAATAATATTTCCGCGCAGACACATAGGAAAAAAAAAGAAAATTTACCGCGTCCAGCTATGAGGGATTCATTCATAGGACTTAACGTCCCAAAGCGACACTGGGGCTATGGCAGATGCCGTGTTGTGCAAGGCGGCTACGGATTAATTACGACACCTGGGGCTCTTTAATGTGCGCCTAAACCTAAGTCGAAGAGCACTTTCTTGCCTTTCGCCTCAGTCATCGCGTCCAGGAGACAAAAGGCTTGCGATTTTGCTGTAATATACCGGAGCCATTTAAGAGTACACTCGGGCGTCAATGCAAGGTTGTAAGAGTTCCTCTCTCTTCCACGGGGCCTCGGCTTCCTCGAGGGCCTCGCTTCGGCTTTCCGCAAAGAGCGCGCCTCGTCCTCGATTTTCCTCGAGCACCGCGAATGGTCGAGTAGAACCACCCGATCCCTTTCCACTGTTGCGTCATGCTTTACGCATTGTGTCAATCACGCGTTTGTTCGGTACCCGCGCCGCGTTGAGAAATCCGCGCTCGCGGCTGTTTTCCACGCTGTGCGCGGCGATAGCGAAGGCCACCGAGTCCCGCTTTTATCGGAAGAGGGGGTGAACGAGGCTCGAAGCCCGAGGGCAACTCTCTCCTCCCCCCCTGTGGAAGGACGCGGGTCTAGGACGAGGAAAGAAGGTTTGCGCGCGGCGCATTAAGCCGATTTGTAATTCGGTGCGCGTGGCCACGACAGGATTTCGGCGCGATACGATGAAAGTGCGACGGCGGTCGCATCAGGTGCCACGAAGCAAATATAGAAGATTTCCAAGGACAGTTTTTATTTATAAGGAAGGGCGCAGAGATTGCCCGCCTCTTACGCTGGCTGCGCAATATTTTTTTCACGCACTCAGAATCGTTGACGTCGATGCCTCAGAGCGAATTCTTTGTCTGAACCACCCGAAAGAATAAACTGGGCTGCGAGGATAGGTGGCTTCGGATTAAATTTGATTACCTGGAGTTCCTTAAGGTGAACCTATTGGCGTTCTATCAGTGGACGAACGCGAGCACTTTCCAGGAACTCAATGAGCCGCTGTTCACCATCTCGCAAGTTACATAAATTATGCACAAGCGTTTTTGTTGTCCGTTCCCAATGGAATGGGGCCGCTTGGAACGCCGACAAAGAGGGTGGTGCGAACGCAGACATGGCCGACGCGGGCCGCACAGCGGAAAATCTTTGAGAAAGAGGGAGGGAGAGAGAGAATAAACCTTTAATCTGAGTAAGCGCAGTCTGCGCCTTAGGTGGGCGGCCTCCTTATTCCGGGTAGCCGCGGGTCATGGCCATCTCCCGTGCCCGTTCGATGAGGTTGTGCTGTCTCTTCGGGTCCGGGTCCGATAGCTTGACATCCTACTGCTCTTCGGTTAGCATTTACGTGTATACGGTGCCA
The DNA here is from genome assembly GCF_038994185.2 of Dermacentor albipictus. Classification (NCBI taxonomy): domain Eukaryota; kingdom Metazoa; phylum Arthropoda; class Arachnida; order Ixodida; family Ixodidae; genus Dermacentor; species Dermacentor albipictus. The sequence continues at coordinate 58,569,443 of NC_091821.1, read as the reverse complement.
TTTTCCCCGACATATCACCATGCCGTATGGCATATAGGGTGTGTGGGACATTACGTGCAGAAGTATGGACGCTGATCAGGTGAAATTCGGCGCAATGGGATACCGTGGGCGTAGCTGTTGATTTGTAATTTCCTGAGGGTTACTGCCTCTTCCCTATAGTTAGGCTGGGGTGAGGTGGCGGGTAAGTGATGTCGAGAAGAAAATTGATTAAATTCTGTGGTTTTACGTAGCGTAACCACGATCTGATTACGAGGCACGCCGTAGTGTGGTACTTCGGATTAATTTTGACGTCCTGGGGTTCCTTTAGCGTGCACCCAAGGCACGGTACAAGAGCGCTTTTGCATTCCGCCCCCACCGGAATGCGGCCGCCGAGGCTTGGATCGAACTCGCGACCTCGAACTCATTAGCACGACGTCACAGTCCCTGAGCCACAGTAGCGGGTGATGAGGGGAAGAAAGGAGACACAAAGTCTTTGAGACTCATACTGAGCGAGGCATGTTGTTGGGCTAGTCGGTTCACAGATTCAGCTAAATTTCAAACTGCGCGACGAAGACGGGACATGAACGGAAACGTAGGCGCGAACAACACACTGCGCTTTGTGTGTGCGTGTATTCATGTCCTGTCTTCCTCGCGCAGTTTGAAATTTTGCTGAATCTACGAGAAACTTTTATTATCTACCTGAAAGTCGATCTACTGATATTGAAAATGGTGCCTATTTATAACTAATCTACTCGAAATACATATCTGAGAGACGCCGACGAGCCAGCTGTGGAAGGAGACGACGACGAACGCGCGAGCAGTGGCACGAGCACGTTCGCGTGGGACATGCGTATTTGTTGACGCGCAAGAAAAATACACGGAACCATGGCCATAAACAGCTTCGCTGCAAAAAAAAAAATCTCGCCTCAATAAATTTATTTAGATTTCGTATTCCTGTTTTGTACTTACTGGCCTCACGGGCCACTTCGCTTTCGTATAATGCCGAAGCCACGAAGCGATCATTTTCTGGCTACAGTCTTGGCATGCAACCATGGAGCTGACCGACGTGAACGTGCGTAGGTCGCACAGCATGGAGTGCGTGCCTCAGTCATCGGCTTAATTCAGTTGAATAGACTGCGATAAAATGGGACGCTTAGGGGTTTCGCCGTCCGAAAACGTTGAGCGGCTGTGCATGTATATACAGATGTCAACTGAAAAAACCGGACAAATGCATGTGCAGATTGGGAAGCAACACTCGTCGATTGTAGCAAACAAAGTCGAGTTGTGAACAATCTGTTCTCGCATCCAGGCAAACGCTGTACTTCTATCGACGTCGGGCGAGGTGAACATGCTGCCGAACGACTTTTCTGTTTATAAACCAGGCCGTGCCCGATTGAAATTGCCGTCCGATCACCACTTTGCGCCCACGCGTCGTCCTTACGGACACTGCAAGCGTTGCTCGTTTCCAAAGCTGCGAGACAGTGCTAACACCGAGAAAGAAGTATTCGCTTTTCCTTTCGTCTCGCGACATGTAAGAGTGTGTCGCCGAAGCATCTTGGCTCAGTTTACAACTCGATCCGCTTTCGAGCATTGTCGACCATGCGCCACTCCTTCGAAACTGAAGCCCCAGGGACAGCGAGGAGTTTCACATTGGAGAATTTTAGGTTTGGGGACGCAAGCGGCTTGCGCACGCAAGAACTAGGGACGACGGTACTGCGCATGCGCAGTATCGTGGCCCCTAGTTCTTGCGTACGCAAGCTGCTTGCGTGCCCTAATCTAAAACTATCCGTTATCTTTTCATGCATGTCTTGCCCGAATCCAAGTGTCCTCGGAGGGACCTTTCAATCGGCTGGCGGGGGGGGGGGGGGGGGGGGGACGCACGACACTCGCATTGCGCGCGCGGCTCTGTGTCGCGCACGTGTCGCCAACCACCCCCCGCCGACCAAGTTGGCATCAGTGCCAACGAGAGAGGGACGATGCCGGGCCTCCCCCATCGAGATGAGCGATGCGGTGCGGTTGTGATATGGACAATGCGGGCCGTACGCAGGCTAGCTCCGCTCTTTCCACCATTCTTTATCTTGCTATAGTTGGACGCCTCGCAATGTCGGCCTGCGTTTAGCCTCGACCTGGCATTAAGCAGTGCCACTCTAATCGGAACGCCACGATGACTTCTAGCGTAGAAACCGTAACGATTCGTAATGTTGCGAGGTAAACCCGTGCCGCAGCCTCGAATATTTAAATACTTTTGGGTGATCCGGCTTTAGCGGTGAATTACACCGACTCACGCCAGCATGACTTGTACCGTGTTTTGTGTGCTAATATACTGTAAAAATAAACAAAATAAAAATAAATAAAAACAAGAGCTCTGGATAAAATCGACTTATTTATTGATTAATCATTAAATCATTAAAATGGTTACGAATGATTAATCATTAAATCATTCGACCTTATCTAGAGCAGTTCACTGGACTCATCGGGTCGGGAAAGTCATACCGACCAGTATAACCGAAGTCAGTCACTCCGCATGTGTACATACACCTGAGCACACCCGCATCAAGTGTGCTATAAATAGGTCAGGGTATGCTATGTTTCGTGTAGCGTTTCCGAGTTAAATGCACACCATAAAAGGAAATATTGGCTTCGAACATCAGTGCTTCAGATTAGCTCCTTGTATAGCTTGATCGCGTTCCGCTAAGAAGCCAATGGTCAACTGGAGGTTATGGTAGACCCGAAAGCGCATTCGTCTAAAGGCTACAGCATATCCGCCGCTGCACAGCGGTGTAGTGCTTCATCGCATTGTATTCGGCATTTCGCCGAAACAAGATCACCGCGAGTTCTTGCCCAGGAAATAAAGAGACCTCGTGATCGTAACAGCTAACAGAGCGGGGAATCCACGACGCCAGCTTACTGCTCCGCGTATTCGCACGAAGTACCCGTACTGGGCCCGCAGCTTCAGAATTCAAAGCATCGACAAGGGTATAACTTTGCTCGAAACTTTTGATCGCCAGGAATGCCACACGCAGAAGCTCGACCATAGGAGCATGCCGGTATATATCAACAGGAGCCGTATTTCACAACCATCCATTTCATTTTTCATTCTTTTCGCTCTTCTTCATCGGCTCAGATGGGATTCGAACACCGCCGTGCCGTGCCTGTTGACGCGACGCATGATTTTAAAAAAAAAGTAGGAAGAAAAACGGGAATGTAAAAATGAAATTTAAGGTTACAAATTAAGGATCTTGAACAACCAGCTACAAAGTGACCTGTGTCGCTTTTGACAAAGGGAGTAAGTGCATAACGCGTTCGGCATGTAATCGGACGCGCGATCCTTCTGATCTCTCGTCGCTTGAAGGACATCGCCCTTTGGTAAGGCACGCGCTCTGTTGCTGTAATAAGGACGAGCGTGCGCAGGAAAGCCCGCGGCCGCCGAAAGCATTCGCGATAAAATATATAATCAGGGAACGCCTCCTTTGGAGTGCAATGACCGGACGCTTGTTACGATGGGAGCATGTTTCAGAAACCAAACGTCTACGAAGTCGAATGCGCAGATGCCTTCATTCTGCCTGTCTATGCGTAGAGAAGGGATTACGAATGGCAGAGCCCCTGATTTGGCCCACCGACATCATCCTTATAGAGTACGGCTGAGGTCGCAACTCATTGCTCCAACGAATTGTTGTCTCGCCGCCTTTATTTCGTGACACAGGACCACCGCGAAGGTAAAAAAAAAAGAGGCGTTTGCAAAGCCACGTAAGCTCACAGGTAGCGCAGCTGCGCAAGAACAACACGCAGGAGTGGCACAGTTATTACGACAAGTTCCAAGCTGAGGAGCTGTTAAGCGATGAACTTTAGCAGAACTTTTAAAGTATATACAGTTGCGAGGCACTATACTTCTTCGCCTGCACGGGCTTTCCCATTCACGTGTGTACAGTCGGTGCAAGCCGCAATACCCGTCGATTTTATGTTGTTCTTTTCCTTCCTGGGGGGCACCCTCGCTCCTGTGAAAGCTACCATACATAGTAACGTTTAGCAAGTGCAACTGTGTATCTATACAATTCGCCGTGTATTGCACAAGCACTCAAACCGACTACGCTTGATACTCCCGACGATAAGCAAGCAGATCAAACAGGCGCTCGATCGTATTGCGTTTCTGTACATTTGCACTGCAGGCCTGCAATACTTCGCGTATAACTACGATTCAATGTTCTCAGTCTAAGACCCCCCCCTCTCACCCTCACCTAAGAGAAAAAGAAGGTACGCCCGCTCCGCATTCTGGGAAAATGAAAACCGATAACGCAGGACCATGATACCCATAACGTATAACATAGCCCATAACAAAGGAGCGCGACGAAGCGGCGTATAAATGCGAAGAACAAGAAAAGTATAAACTGCATTTGTGCGAACACGCGCACTGGTCGTTTCATAAGGGCTCCATTTCGTCTACAACAACTGTGCACGTCAGCTGACGGAACAGCAATTTCTCGCATTTCTTGAGATTTCTGAACTGCACGTGGCAAAGGGCATCGCGTCGGCGGAGCCACTTCAAAACTTCTCAGCGGCCCGTTCTGCCGAAACCGTCGAAGCACCGCTGCCGCGTTCCCCGAGCTCGGCCTTGCACTTTGTAGGCCAGAGAGAGAGCAGGAAAGGAAGGGAGGGAGTTTAACCGGGTCACAACATTAGCTCGATGACATAAGACGTGTGCTACAAAGACGTACTTTTGTAACCGGCTGAAACTCGACTCGCGTTAACTTTTCCACAGCTTACCTCACATATATATGAAAATGATTTTCACATTAAATTAGTCCACTGCGGCGCCAATTTATTCTCTCCATTCAAAATTTACTCTCGTAACATTTCTTGTACCATCAGAATCATGAAAACCGTGCCCTTGCAGGGTCAATAGGGAAATTTCAATTTTTCAGTGAGTTTTCTCAACTTTGCAAAATATGCACTCCATGCGAGAACGCTTTATAGGAGATTCGATTTATAGGAGATACGAGAATAACAACTATTTCATGTCTAGCATACTTGGAAAGCACCTATCCAGACACTTGACGTAAAACAGTGCGAAAACAATGAAAGCAATGAACTCGTTCAGACAAGCTGACACTGCGAGGGCAATTAAACGCCCAGCCGTCTACCTTGCAACTCGTTTTACTAAAATACATTACACTTATCATTCAACCTTGCAGCACTCGTCCAATAAGGAGTGCTTCAAGATGTTTGCATTATAATTTAAATATTATAATTTTAATCGGTGCTTTTAATTTTGATGTACTACCTCCGCATGCACAATTGTGCACATAGCGCCTGAAGGGGTAGCTTCGCGGTAACGTTCCTTTAATGCTCAACAGTTTCGGTCGGTGGAGCGACCTTCGTCAGGGGTTACGGACCTACCGCGAGTGTGTCATACATATATAAACGAGAAGAAATGAGGTTAACCGAGGGGCCCGATTTTTATTAAGCATATCATAAGAAATATATTATAGATGCGCGTGATCCTACCACTCGGCCACGGCTTCCGGGGCGATATCATAAGAAGCCAAAAAACATTGACTCCAAGGACAACATAGGGGAAATTACTGGTACTTACTAAATGAATTAAAGAAATGATAAATTCATGGAAATGAAAGTGGATGAAAAAAATTATGCAGATCCAACGCACTGTGGGAATCGACGTAAGCGAAGCTCTCTGTGCTGTTTGCTTTGATTGACGATAATTAGCGGTGATGTTGACGGCGAATGTTTAATTTCTTCAAAATTCTGTCCAACACAAGAGTGGCAAGTTGATGTTCAACGTTACCTTGCGTGCACCATGCACTGCTGTCTGCCTGCGTAGTACACAAAAACACAAAGAGAGAGGTGTTTGCTTGAGACGTTGTCGCCATATTTCATAACTTCTGAGAGGGTTGAGCATTGTCATTGCCTCACATGGCACATCGCATCGTGGCAGAAGCATTAAACTTGAATTTGCCCGCCGTGGTTGCTCAGTGGCTATAGCGTTGGGAGGCTGAGCACGAGGTCACGGGATCGAATTCCGGCCACGGCGGCCGCATTTCGGTGGCGGCGAAATGCGATTTAGGTGCACGTTAAAGACCCTCAGGTGGTCAAAATTTCCGGAGTCCTCCACTACGGCGTGCCTCATAATCAGAAAGTGGTTTTGGCACGTAAAACCCTACAGTTTAATTTTTTAAAACTTGAATTAGATTATTGGGCTGTACGTGCAAAACCACAATCAGATTATGAGACAGGTCGTAGTGGCGCACTCCGGATTAATTTTGGCACCGTGGTGTTCTTTAACGTGTCCGTAAATCAAAGTGCGCGAGCGTTTTTTATTTCGCCCCGGTCGAAATGCGGCTGCTTCGGTCAAATCCACGACCTCAAGCAATGCCATAGCCGCAAAGCTATCGCGGCGGGCACAGAAGTGTTGATCTGACGTGCTACCGCTTCCGTTGTGTCACCTAGACCCTGCGGTGCGCTTTAATTAATGCGGCTCTGCTTATGCACGCCTTGCGTAAGTTGTCCGTTGGACATATTTGCATGGTTTTATTTTTCAGAAATAGCAGAAACCCACCGTAACGTACCTTGAACTTAAGTTTATCAAGCGTTCCCTTGCCTTCGAGAAGATAGGGGGTCAACCTAGGGGCCCGGTTTTTATTAAGCATATCATAAGAAGCCAGCAAACATTGACACGAAGGGCAACATAAAGGAAATTACTGGTGCTTAATAAATGAATGGAAGAAATGATAAATTAATGGGAATTAATTACCTGCGGAATGGAAATTACCTGCAGCAAATTGTTTTCTTCATGCACTTTCCTTTCCGTTAATTGATCATTGTTGTAATTCATTTAGTAAGTACAAGTAATGTTCCCTATGTGGTCCTTGTGGTCAATGTTTAAAAAAATTAAATTATGGGGTTTTACGTGCCAAAACCACTTTCTGATTATGAGGCACGCCGTAGTGGAGGACTCCGGAAATTTCGACCACCTGGGGTTCTTTAACGTGCACCTAAATCTAAGTACACGGGTGTTTTCGCATTTCGCCCCCATCGAAATGCGGCCGCCGTGGCCGGGATTCGATCCCGCGACCTCGTGCTCAGCAGCCCAACACCATAGCCACTGAGCAACCACGGCGGGTGGGGTCAATGTTTGTTGGCTTCCTATGATATATATATATATATATATATATATATATATATATATATATATATATATATATATATATATATATATATATATATATATATATATATATATATAAAGTGTCATTCACTCGCCGGCGGGCACCCCTGTCAGCGCATGCGGTAGACCAGACGCCATTTGATAGCCGGATGTTACGTGTATGCAACCACGGAATGCACGCAGCAGGCAATGCGAACGTGTGTAGGTTGTGACTTGCGAATCGTGGAACTTAAGAGAAGGAGGAGCACGCCTCCCGATAGTGTGCACACTCGCCTGAATAAGAAGGCGACGAGAGGGCGACGCCTTCCTGTCCCCCTTCCTTTGTTGTCAGCTCTCTTCCCGAACATGCGCTGACTCCGCGCAGCGTTCGACACACAAGCGGGCGCGATTCGGAGCGCATGCGCAACTTCGACGAGGCGTAGCAGCATATCTGTTGTCGTTGTGCGCTATCGAAATCGCCGCGAGGGGCGTCCTTCAGCCACGTGGAGGCTTTATCGAAGCGCGATACGTGTGATAGGCGGCTATCACCGAGCGATGCGGTGCAGAGGCACTCGCGAGGGCTCGCTGGGTGTCACGACAGCCACGCCGGTCACTCGTCTTTTCAGTTCACAACGCGGCACGCTACTCCAGAGAAGGCAAACTGAAAAGTAATTATAGAAAGTGTGCGCATCCAAAGCGCATGTTGTAAACCATGTGAATCGAAATTATCGCGAAGCGGGTAATTAAGAGCTACATGCAACTAGATGCCGACGCGTACAATTGTCTTTATTTCCATTTTGTGCAACGCGTAATTTCATGCAATGTTTATGCGCTGCACAGGTCACAAGTGTGATGTCATTCTATGCTTATACACTATACACTGTTCATAAGATATACGCCGATAAGTAACTACCAGTTTAGGTAGCTGCGCACTGAGACGTCGACAATGTTTGATCTTGTCGGGGGAAGAATGGTGAGGAGAGGTGCAGTGCAGACAGAAAAACGGCACATGTGTAATATATACCACAGTACAGGTGCAAGTACACTCGGTCACAAAATTTTACGGAACACAAAATCTGAGAAACAGCTGAATGTCCGCGCAGCCTCACAACGCAGCCTAGTATTCGCATTTACAGCCTCTACCAGTATATGTGAAAAACAATTTGATGTTCTGTTTTACTGACTACTGTTACTGGCTGCTCGGAAATTGAACACTTTCTGAGAACCCGTGGTCCGTAAACTTTTTGTGGTTGGCTGTACATTTCAAGGCTTCTACACCCCCTGCGTCACAATGGCACACACCCATTCTGCGGGATTCTGAGAAACACGCAGATCGAACGCTATGTTGGAAGTCTTAATGACGCGACGCTTGTTTGAGCTAGCGAAGTAGCAGCGGCAGCGATTGACACGCGCACGGTCTCGTTGCTGTTGGCTCACCGCGTCACGAAAGCGATGGTGCTTGTCAAGGGAAGAACGGTGATGGGATGCGTACGGCACAGAGGAGCACATCACGTGTCTAAGTGCATTTAAGACTTCTATGCCCATTGTGCCCCATTGGAGAATGCCCATTCTGGGGATTGTCCAAGAATGGGCACAACCCCAGTGGCGTAACAATGGTTTATAAACTGAATGTACCAAAAATCAAGGAAGCCGTTGAATATGCAGCGCCATTTCATTAAGAAGCCCGCGCGCTTTAGATACACACGCGACCACATTATATTTACAGGCTTTATGTCGCGATTTATTGTTTGATTACGCAGAACGGAGGCGCGCTCACTGGCGCTACGCTAGTCGAGGACCGGCGGAGAGGGGTGTAAGCAAAGAAAGCTTCGCTCGAGAAGGATCTCTATTGCTATTAGACGAGGTTCTCAAGTGAAGACATGCACATGCGAAGTCGTGAGGAGCAGTAGTGGAACAAGGCATAATGTTGCTACAGCCAACGATTCGACAAAGCGAGTTGCCTCGTTCAGGGCCATAATGGAGATAAGCATACCTTGAGAAAACGTCCTTGTTCCACTACTGGTCCTCATGTCAAGCCTCCATCTTACTGTGAACTTCTCGGTCTTGTTTTGATTACAGGCTATGTATAGACATGAAGAACGCCTCCTGTCTACTTCGTGTGCCTTAATTTGTGCCCCTCGACTATGAGTCACCACAACAAGAAGTGCTCCCAAGATCTTTATTGTGCAAAGGAGGGGTGGAGGCCCGCTAACGTGGGCTTCCACGATGACAATTTAGCGACTAATACCGGTGCGCAGCAAGACAGAACAAGGACAGACCGACAAACTTCAATAGTTCAGAACTTGTCTCGTATTCGTCCTTCGACTTACGTGTGCGCCGTCTTCGCTTATGCACTTTTGTTCCAATCATTCTCGTTACGACTTTTGCAGCTGTGTCGGCGGGAAATTTCCGTATAATTGCAAGGCTTCACTCGTTCACTTGAGCGTGTGAACCGTGCATTACTCCCAAGCCCAGTAACGACCATAATCATAGAAGCAGAGGTACCTGAAGAATCTCAAGAGGAACCAGGAGTTGAGTCTCCGCCTTGCTCTGTCTAGCTACAGCAATGTTTGTGTAGAGTTTGCCGTTGTGCTGAAAACAGTATTTTAGTTCGAGCAAGCCAGGTGAATAAACTAGTGTTTCTTGACAAAGGGTCAATTGATGAATCCAGAGAGATCGATATATATAAAAAGGAACAATTAGCTCTCCGCACATTAAGGTGCAAGGAGGCAAACGTAAGTGGCAGCTGTGCTTCAAGGAACAATTGCCGCACTGCCATCCTCCTTTGCATCCTTAGTACATGCACCTTCCCTAATATCTTCAGTGCTGCGGCTTCAGTTTGCTTACAGGGGTAGATTCTGACAAACTTAACGGCTCTAAAGTAATGATGAACGAAAAGACAAATAAAGCGCTCGTGTACCTAAGTGTGGGAATTTTCGCGCAGTCATCACACACACACACAAAAAAATGAATTGCGGGAACAGAAGAGCACCGCCTTATCGGGCAACAATCACTCTTCTAGTAAAAGGTGAAAAAACAGCTAAAGAACGCAACGCGCACAGGAACGGAAGACGACGGGAGGAAGCTGGACTAACAACTGAATTTTTAATGTATTATTTATTTGTTACTTCCTCAATAAATTTCATTTGTTAGTCTAGCTTCGTCCCGTTCTCGTCTATTCCTTTGCACGTTGTGTTTTTAGTTGGTTTTTCACCTTCAATCATTACCAACTGGACGAGATTTCGACCTTGTTGGATCGCTGTTCTTTTCGCACAGGAAGATGCTTTGCCACATAGTGCTAAGTCACTGATCACGATGAGCTTTTTCCCGTGACCAGATAGGCTGAAAATATCTTTTTTTTTACACAAGGTTTTTTCGGGCGAGTGTGCTGCACTTAAACTCGATTCCCGCTGCCATTGGGGAATCTACATTGTGCATACGAGTGGACTAGAGTCGTTCGGAGTGTCAGGGGCAAAGGGAACATCTCAGCGGCTCAAGAACACTCACACCATCTTCGACTGGCCATCTCGAAGCGTTCAGGAAGAGCTACGACGGACAAGAATTAGTGAGACAGCATTCACGAGGTAAGAGAGTTGTAGTATAGCGATAGCCGCTCTTCCTTATCGCCGTTATTGCCCACTAAGTGACATTAGAAACTTTCTTCGCGTCTGAGCGCTGCCTCCTACAAGGAGGGACTATTTGCAATCAAGTCATGGTGTGTTGTCTGTGACGTGCACTGTGCGTATCGTCTCATTTCTCATCAGCCCAAGCTGGAGTAGCAAGCCAGACAAACCGTTTCAGGATAAGTTTAAAAGCCTATCTCTCTCACTCACTCTCGTGTGAAGCCCTGCGCACCGTGGCAAATCTTATCGTTTGTTTTTAAACATGCGTGAGGCAGTTTCTTGCAAGGGCGAGAATATGAAATTGGCGAATGTGAACATCTTCAAAAGGCCGCCATGACACAGTCTCCCACCCCTTCCCTCGCTCTCTTTTCAGAAGTTTTGCACTAAGTACAATGTCTCGAGCTTTGGCAGAAAAACATTGTAAGGTTTAAATATCGGTCCATCGCTCAAGACGGGCAGTTTATGCTATTTTTTCGTAATGTATACGACGATACTCGTGTCGTGTTTCGCGTGTAATGTTGCTTTAGTTTAAACACGTTAATTGGGCCAGTTTCTACTTACTCAACCTTGCTAACCGCCGACAAGCATTGGCAAGAGCCTTGGCGCTTAGAGCCAGTCAGATGTTTGTGCCTAATTTGATAAACACCGGGGTGCTTAATTTACTATGGTAAAGATGAAGTGGTGATATCTGTATGAACAGCTACCTGCGTTTTCTTGGTTTTTTTTTTCGTTTCTCTTTTTCGACAACCGACGCCCATATAAAATGCAGGGCTATGGAAGATATGATCAAAGATAATTTTCTCTGTATTAACACTCTCCGAAGAGTGCCAGAACGCATTCAGAATAAGAAAGAAAAGAAACAGGTAGGCTGTTCCCCCGACCACCGGTTTCAACAATGATTCATTTCTCTCGGACCCGGCGCCGAAGGACGGAGTAAACCGAGAACAAGCTACACGGGTGCGAGCAATTTGCCTTTACAAAGCTCGAAATTCACTGCTAATGAGCACGCAAGATAGCCTGCGAAGCCACTGGAACAAGGAATAAAAACGACAAGAATTTTCTCGAATGCTGGCTGTGCCGTTTCACTCCTTCCTTCGGCGCAGGGTCCGAGAGAAATGAATCATTGTTGAAACCTGCGGTCGGGGGCGACCAGCCTACCTATTTCTTTGAATGACACTTGCGAACTGTTTGTTTGGCGCGCGAGAGCCAGCCTGACGCAACGGTTGCGCGAAGGGTGCCGTTGTTGCATGCGAACCTACCTGGCACGAAACTTTTGCCGCCTCGCTCGAGACCGCCGGCGTTGACTCGGGTGTCCCTCGGCGAGTTCGCGCTGAAGGCAACAGAACTGACACTCGCTGTTTGCTGGCCGGCTCGCGCGTCCGGTCGCTTGGCCTCTCGGGAGCGTCCGCGTGCTGGTGCGCTTTGCGGAGCGAGAGCGCGCGCTGCGTCTCCGGCAGCAGTCGGTGTTGAAGTGCCTGCACGGCGCAGCCGGCGTACCGCGGGTGCTCGCTCCCCTTCGGTGCGGACGGGCGGAACTGACGCGCTCCCCTTCGGCGTACGACAGATGACTAGGCGGCCACCAGTGCACGTGCACTCAGCGGAGACACAACTAACACCCTCCTCCTCCTCCTCCTCCTCCTCCTCATCCTCCACATCCCTTCCGACCGGGGCAACCCTCCCTCAACACCGATTGCCGATCAAAGGCAAAGCGCCGGCGGGTCGACAACGGCTTCCCCCGCCCCCTCTTCCAGCACAGTCGGTCGACTACCTTCCGTCACCCCCCCCCCCCCCTCCCACCTCCCACCCCACTGGAAAGACCAGCGACTCTCCTCAGACCGAAGGATATCCCCGGCACTAGCCGGCGCGCAGGAGAACGAGCAGCGGAAATTTGGCAGCAGCCACTGATTGCGCTCGTCGATTCCTTTTTCCAGGGGTGACAACTTTCCACTTTTGTTTCCCTTACGCAGCGCGAGGACACACTCGGTGACATGAGAGACGGTCTGGCTGTTGCCAGAAAGGCGTTGCATGCTCGAAGGCTGTATATAGTAGGGTCATCGTCGAATGCTTGTTATTGTATAAGCTTCTGTAACCGGTCGCCGAGGCTGCCTCATACAAGGAAGTCTGCGTCTCAAGAGTGTCTGCGTGATGCATACTGCCGTACGGTGAGAACGATCTTATGATAAGCTGAGCCTTTAAGACTGATCCGAACTGGGTCCAGTTCGCGAGAGCTACAATAAGCTTTATTTAAACGACCAAAACTCCGCGTCCAGGCTTTTATTATTATCTTTATTTTATTTGAGAGAGACAGAGAGAGAGAGAGAGGTTTTCTCTATGGTAGAGTGCATTAGCCAAACATATTTGTGCACTTACATTTCGAAGCGGCGAGAATGAACGAAGCCGGCCTGCGATCTGATGTAACACGAATACTGCTATAACGTTGCCGGTCGGCTCGTGGCAACATTTCTTCTTTCAATACACTTTCAAGGTCACTGAGTAGTAAATACAGTGAGATATTACGCCTTGGTACCTGCACAACCGATGTGACGTGCTTATTGAACTGCAGCTAAAATGAGTGTAAGCCGATACACGTGGACCAAGTATTTTTTTTTTCTCTCACATCAGGGAGGAGCTACACGTGACTGCGTTATTAAAAGCAAATGTCTCATGAAAAAAAAAAGGAACAAGAAGAAAGTAGAACTTAAGTTTGGCTCCACGGGGCGACGTTTTAAGTTTCAATTCACGCCTTCGAAGGCTGTTTGTACAAGACACGTGCACTCTAGACGTGCTGCAGATATGTGGAGGCAGCTCTGCGCAGCCGTTTGCTTTGCGCTTGCCAGGCAGTGCACGCTACACACAGCGAGCTGCGCCTGGAAATTACTTGGTATGCTGCGAGTTCTACAGACCGACGACACGTGTGCGAGAAAATAGGGATCCGTTACCTTCGATGTTGTGTCTGTCTAGTTCTTTAACGCGCCAATACGACGTTTTAGCATAGAACTGTCCGGTATCGCGATTCGCGCCAGCGCAAAGTCATCTGCACACCCGCAGCCATTCCCGGCCGCATGTGCTGATCGACCTGCGTATTGCAGCGGCAGATCGATCTGTGCGAAATCGTCCCGAGTAAAGTTTTGTTTGCGCGAACGTTTCCATTTCGCTTGTCAGAGCGGTAACGCTGTGGGAAAACGTTCTAAAACAACCGATTCCGCTTACAACGAACTGCAAAATGGCCGTGCATGCTCTCAGTGTGCGCCAGGCTATCCGCATGCAGTAAATGCGCCAAACTCGGTGCCAAGCGCACACAGTTTCACGCTATAACTATTTTTAGTGCGAAACTTTACGGATGGATGGATGCGATGAGTGTCCTCTCTGAAATTGGGTGGTGGGTTGCGCCACCAAGCTCTTTCTCTTATTTTACTTAATGTCCTACCTACATTTAAAAAAAGCATATACACACAAACAATTCTCAACATCAAACTAGCTGAACCACTATTGGGAACTTTGTTTCGGTATGCCTCCGTTGTTTGTGGTCTCCCTACTTTTCTGCCACCAAACCTCCGAACGCATATTATTATAATCTCTATCGCCGACATGTTTACTTTCCCCCCTGCTATCCCTGATTCCAAGGGCTCCAAGGAGGCCAGAGGAGCCTAAACCTCTGGTTAGATATCTTCACATTCTAATAAAACACGTTCATCGTTTGCCTAGCTTTACCGCAGCAAGCACATGCTTCTTCCTTGGTGTACCTCGCTTGAGCTACGCACGAGTTCGCGGGATCAAATCCTGGCCGCATTTCCGTGGGGGCGAAATACAAAAACACCCGTGTACTTAGATTTAGGTGCACGTTAAAGAACACCAGGCGGCCAAAATTATTTCGGAATCCCCCACTACGGCGTCACCCAGTGCCGCCACCCATGAGATTGTCTCAACCTCTCCGACGTTGCGTTTTACTTTCATTGTTGCCCTGTTGCTTACTATACCGGTCACATACTTGTTGGGAAGCTTCCTAGTTTTCTTCCTTCATTGTGAATCAATCTTTTTCCTGTCCTAATACCTGAACACTCTCGCACCCATTTACGTTCTTTAATATTCCTCAGTCGTTCTTCTAAATCAATTTGACTCTGAGCTTCCCTCACTTGAAAACTTGTCCAGCCCATATCACCCTGCGCAGGTTCGTTTGTAGTCTTCCCGTGAGCGTCCAATGCGAGGTGTCACACTGACCTTTGGTTCCCATCAAGTCCTGATTGTACCCCTAAATTAAAGCGAACAACCGACTTTCCAAATGTAATTCCTGGAGCCATTACCCCTTTCCACATACCACGGAGCACCTCGTATTTATTGTATCCCCATAGCGCATTGCCGCGTTTCTCTTCCCCTTTGCTATTACTGTGTTTTCCTGTGTTTTCATATATCTTTTGCCTTCGTTTACCCATATACCAAGATATTTCCTGGCCTTGTATTGACACTTTCTGTTCACTGTTTTCATTACCATAAGACCAGATTTTTTAACGCTAAATTTGAATTCTAAATTCTCACATTCCCGTCCACAGATATGAGCCAGACGTTGCATATCACTTCGCTTGTTAGCAAGCAACACAATGTAGTCCGGATAAAACAAACCTGGAAGCTGCTGCTCTACTATTGAATTCTGGGGAATCATGGGCCAAAACCATGATTATGAGGTATGCCGCAGAGGGGGACTTTGGATTAATTTTGGCAACCAGGGGATGTTTAACGGGCTCCCACTGCACCGGACATGGGCGTTTTGCATTTCGCCCCTATCGAAATACTGCCGCCGCGGCCGGGATTTGATCCCGCGACCTTGTACTTTGCAGCACAACACCATAGCCGCTAAGCCACCACGGCGGGTGCTGCTGAACTATTGTACCCGCCTCTTTGTATGAGAAATTAAACCCGTTATTGATTCCTTCTAGCGCCCTCAACTCGGTCACAAAGTCATCCGCATAAAACAAACCGGAAGCTGCTGCTGTACAACTGTACTCGCCTGTTAGTATGAGAGATTAAACCCGATATTACTTTCCTCTAGCACTATTTTCATCCTCACCATGAACATCATAAACAGCAGTGGGAATGGAGGGCACCCCTGCCTCAGTCCCTTGTTGATATCAACTTTCTCCTCGCTCCACATCCCTTCCCATCCAACGCAAACAGTATTTTCTAGGCAAATCTCTCTCGAAAGCTGTATACAGTCGCTGCCTAAGCCTTCGTCTCCCAGAATATCCCCAGGAATGTTGCGGTTCCGGTAATGCCTAAAAAAAGTAATATGTAGCAGTTTCCTTTCTTCTCTGGATATTTCAATACACTGAGTAAGGGCAAATAAGTTAGCATCTAGACGCCTACCGACTTTGAAACTATTCTGATGTTCTCCCTATATGCCATTATTTTTAATTTAATCGCTTTAATTTAATCGCCTCCATGGGTACCTGTATATTACCGTTGTGATGGCCAGCGGTCTACATGAGTGAATTGTATTTTTTTCCTTGCCTTTATACGCGTAAATTAAATTCATTCTACTTTGGCGTCAACTTTGTGGTATTCACCTATCTTTTAAGCTTTTTTCTACTGCTTTCAACAGGGCTTCCTTACTTTTTGGTCCTATAGTTCATTAATCAACCTAACGGGATCGAGCCTCGTCTAACCCTGTGGCCGTGCGCTTAGAAATTTTCTTTTCGGCTTTCTTCCAGCTGAAATTTCTCAGCACCAGCTCCTTTTCATCTGGTTATCTTTCATGCTCTTTTTTTTCCTCAAATACAACCTCGTCATTTCCTTGGAAATATTCGGGTGTTATTTTTGGGATGCAATTTTTTACCGCGTCCCCTTACAGGTTGTTTCCATCTTCGTCTAGGATACGTCGTTGTATTGTTCCACACTTTCTGCCTAATAAATTATTGTGGTTCAAGAATATTCCAGGTGTGACCTTCTTTTTCTAACGTATTTCTGACAACCAACGTTTACTTTCATTTTTAATGGTTGTTTGAAGCAGTATTTGAGCCATAGACTTTTTTCTCCCGGTATATTTCCCATTTTCTGTCTGCTTCATTCCGCAACAACTGCGATTTTTTTTTTTCCTGCCTGTGCTCTCGGGATGCTTTCTGTCGTTCGGCGATCGCTTCTTGTATCTCCCTGTTACACCAGCTTTTTGGTTTCCCTTTTCCTTTCCAACAAACGTGTTGCTCCTCTTTTCTTAATTCCCTCGTTATTAAGCTTAAAAGTTCACAACATTCCCACTCTATAATTTGCCAAATTCTCTCTCGACGCTCGACGAATTTGGACTGGACATTCTTCGCTCCTTGCTCTATCTCCCAACTACATATCCAATTTTCAAAATGACGCGTTTATGGTCCCTCCCTAAGTTGCTATACCCTTCCTCATCAATGACCATTTCTCTCTACTTATCATGAATTCCTTCTGTCCTCAGACAGTAATCAATGGCCGCGCATCCTCTGGACAGCACCAGTTTCGAGATATTAATTTTCAAATTGTCCAACGAAATGCATTGGCGTTCCAGTTACTTCTTTTAAGAAAACGCTGTTTTATGCATCGAAGTACAAAACTAACTGGAACACCTTTGCATTTCTCGGACACTGAAAATTAATATCTCGAAATTGGTGTAGTCCAGAGAATTCGTTCCAAGTGGATACGCCTTGCGAACTCACCGGGTATAATTCGTAGATTGAAATATGTGCCGTAAGATAATTAAATAAAATGTTAGGGTAGTTATGTTAATTATTGAATTTCTCGTAGATGTAATCGCCGCTCATCGAGTAATTTAGATCAAGGGTTAGAATTGCGCTAGCTACCACAGACAATTTAAAAAAATTGGAATACTCGAAAATAAAAAGAAAGAAAGACAGACGGTATATAGCTAATATAGCCGCCTCTCTATATGTAGTCGATGGGCTCGCCTATTCGCTTCAACATTCATTTTTGCTTGCGTCCCTCTATTGGGCTGCTGTTGTGACAATCATCTCTATTCATTCATTCATTTCTGTTCTGACATTAATTGGATGGTGTTGGGTTGCTGAGCACGAGGTCGCGGGATCGAATCCCGGCCGCGCCGGCCGCATTTCGATGGGTGCGAAATGCGAAAACACCCGTGTACTTAGATTTAGGTACACGTTAGAGAACCCCAGGTGGTCGAAATTTCTGGAGTCCTCCACTACGGCGTGCCTCATAATCGGAAAGTGGTTTTGGCAGATTAAACCCCATAATGTTTAATTGGAAATTTTCGTAACAAGCGCTATAAATTATATACGTCGCCGGCTTCTTCGCAATTATAAATGGACCGTCGCGTTATCTGCCTGTAGATATGCAATTCCGTTATACATTAGTAGGGCGCAGCAGGCGTCTTCATTAAGTTCTTTTGTCAGTCGTTCAATCTGCGCATTCAGCTTTTGACGCGTGCACTCGCACTACGTGCACTCGCAATACGTCACTCCAACAGAATGCCGCGCGCAGCCCATACGCACCTTTCATTTCGACTGATTTCATCTATATCTTATCGTAATGCCATTGAGCGCTGCATCGTACGCTATATTTAAATGGTCTCACTATATCTCTATTTCTCTCTCGCTTTTGTTCATGTTGAAGATATACGCGATAACTACATGTTAATTGCACCCGTAAGGCCGGGGTCATCGCGCAGTATTGTATCATTGTGTTGCTTTATCTTTCTCGTCCATTTATTGCTTACATTGTGTTTCGACACTCCTCTCGACCCCTCTGCGCACTCAGCACTCAACGACTACGTGGTTTGCTGGGGTATTTCAACGCTATGTATAGGAATAAAAAGAAAAGTTGGCGATACTTGCTGCTGACAGCGTATCGTATCCCGCGCGATATAACCTCTTTGACAGAGTACACAGGCGCAGTAGTGTCCCATCCAGTGAGTGCCTGCTCGCTGATCAGATAGAGATTCAGGCTGCGCGATGCAGACCAAGAGCCCCGTAGTTCTCAGCTCCGAGCGGCGGGCAGGGCAAGTCACGCAGACGGTTATACCATTTCCATTGCATACACCTGAATTCACTGTATAGCTGGCTGCGCTTCCACGACGACGACGTTGACATCCGGTGCTACGTCATGACTTATTGCTTCCGACACGCTCGTTCACAATTATTAAAGGCAAACGCGTGATGGTGACAACTAAATCCCTTTAAAAATTTTATGCCGCGCGCGCTTGTGTATATAGCCCGTGGTTATAGGCGAACGTGGCAGCTACCAAGGCGTTTTCCGCGTCGATGTGGCTGGCGAATGACCAGTTAATAATGGTCAGTCACGTGAGCAAACAGCGCACGTTTCGCAACGTCATCGATGGCGCGGCGAGATAAAGCAAGCAAGTGCGTTTTCAAGAACCGTCACCTCGACAAAGCTCACGCGTGCTTTGCACAGATCGCATGTAAGTTCAAGAAGCTCAGTGTACGAAGCTACGTTGATGCATTATACACGTTCCAGTCAAAGTTACGAACGCTGCTTGGCGATGTCAAGGCAGTGGTGGCCCATTTGTTCCCTTTTATGCCTATGGTGAGGCAAGGATTTTCCCTGTGCAATCGAGCGAGTGCGAGTAGATGAGAACCCGCGCTAAGGTAGAGCGCTTGCGTCATTCCAATTACGACTCTAATTAGAATGCAATTATAATACAAAAGTTCTAACTATATTGTAATCATAGCCCTTGCATTTCACCATTCTGGGCTCTCTCTACAAAAGAGATAGAAGGAGAGACAGGAAGAGAGGAAAGACAAGGTTATTAACCTGCAGATGCAAGTATCTGGTCTGCTACCCTGCACTCGGTTGGAAGGATAATGAGGTTAAAAAGAAAGGGAAGAGGAGAGAACAAATCTATTATGGAGTGCTACAGGCGTTCACTGAGTCCGGTGGATCGCAAGGACAGCCCAATAATGATTTCGCAGTCTTCTGATGAGGTATACTGTGTCACGCCTATGTTGCAGGATTATCTCTTCCGACAGAGGTCGGCCGTCTAACTTGTTTTTTTTTATTCCCTTCTTGTGCATCTTAGTATAAGTTGCAACGTCATTTTCGTCATTATTATTTCATTGTACGTACTTCACTATATTTCATTTCATTGTTTAAAAATTCATATTTTCTCCTGTATGTGAAATGGCGTAGCCGGAGGCGTACGGCTTCCAACTTCTCCGGTTGGACCCCAGTTAAACCACGGCATACCAGCATTTCGCGTTAATTTGAGTACTGCATGCACAGCGCGCGCCAAGTGTTAACGTGAGAGCGGTCGCCGTCACGTGTAATCGCTTTTTGCAAATAGCAAAACTTCCCATGAACAGTATCGCGCTCGCAGGACGCGCGGCTTTCACTGTGGGAAGTGTCTGAGGTGATTTACGCGTATTAAGGAGGCCAGAGAGCCACATAAGCCTAACGGCTGGATGAAGGGCTCAAAGACTGGCGAGGACAGGGCAAAGGCGAAAAAATCATGAGCCATTTCACTCTCTGACGGTGGTTGACCAGCGAAGCTGTTAAGCACACGACACGGAGGTCACACATAATTTTGAACAAAGGTACCAACTCTTTTATTGTCTCGATGGGTGGTCATCGTGACGAAAGGTACGCACACTCGTTTGTTGTCTTGATCGGTGGTCATTATTTAATTCGCAACTGCAATAACATTCTTTCATAATGTCAAATCAATGCACGTATGCCGCTGGGTGGTCGGTTGGGCTGGAATGGGTGTGGCATCGCAACGGATATGTCTGCAACACGGAACGCGTAAACTGCTCCCTTTTCGATACCGACACATCCACATTGAAATCACCGACAACGACAACAGGGGTAGTGTCACCGCAGCTAATTCACACAAAGTAAGTAGCCATGAACCTTACAGGAGTACTAGGTGGTCAGTTGGTGCGGATCGGTGTGGCATCACAAGGGACATGTCTGCAACACGGAACGCGTAAAACGCTCCCTTTTCGGCACCGACACATACACACTGAAATTACCGACAACAGGGATGCTGTCATTGCAGCTAATTCACGCAAAGTGAGTAGCCATGAACCTTACGAGACTATGAGCCATTGCATTTTTTTACTTGCTTACGGAGGTATGAGCCATTGCTCACGGGGGTATGAGCGATTGATGATGACAGCTTTCGATATGCTATTCTGTGTATGTTGTATGCGTGTTTAGAAATAATTTAGCCACTGTCCGCTGCACTTTGCTGAGTGCTTATAGCCTCTGGCTTACGGGGCTATGAGCTATTGCATTTTTTGCTTGCTTACGGGAACATGAATGCTTACGGGGGTATGAGCCATTGATTATGATAGTTTTTGTTCACGGAGAACAAACATGTATGGAACCTTAGCCATATACAGCTTCACTGTGAAGCTGATAAAGACTTGTAAGAATTACTCTTGCACGTCTCGGAACTCACGGATGGCGTGGCAGGAAGCCCGTTTATTCTCGAGCCGGAAACGGGCCAACAGGAAGTTCGATCAGTGACTTCTAGAGAAACCTAAACAACATGCACTGCGCTGCACGCCCGTCTAAGGTTGCGCTCGTGTTGAAAAAGCGTCTACCATCCGGCAGCGCGAGAAATGTTAAGAATTCGATTTAAAACACGTGCGCAGTGACCTGTATTGGCGCCAGAAAAAGCGGCTTTGCTGTTTTGCGCCAGCCAACAAGGCAAACTAGACTCGTGGCGGTAATGTTATCCTCAGAATTAGACGGCAGAAAAAAAAAAAACTTGTGCTGTTTAATTGCACACGTATTGGAATCTATGTAAAACGAACCTTGCGTGGAGCGGTCAATCATAGGTGAACTAACATAACATTTCTGAGTTATCATTTTCTTGCGTTATATGACGGTCCTCGACTTGGGACCGTGATATAAAGCGCCCTAAATAATTTATTACAATAGCTTTTCTACGACACGAACCAGCTTCGGTTTAGGTATTTCGGTAGGATTAAGGGAAGACAACTGGAGAGGTTAGAAGCGGAACACCTCCGGCTATACCATTTCACTTCTGTGCGAAAAAAGAAAGATGCAAAATAAATAAATAAAACTGATAATTGAAAATAACACTTCAGCAAACCCAAGCACACATACAAACGTAAAAAAAAAACATAACAGGCGACACATGACACTACACAAAATCGTCCCTATACTATTTCGAGCACATGTCCTTCCTTATGAAGAAGTAGTTCACTGCCCTGAAAGCTGTTCTTCCAAGGCCACTAAATGGCCATGGTGCAAGTATTGCACCTAGGGATAATGCAGGGAGAACACGGGGAATGCGGGAGATGGAAATTCAGGGCGACGTATACAAAACGAGAACACGGTGAAAGCAGGAGCCAACGTTTCGACAAGTGAACGTCTCCTTGAAGAAGACAAGTTCACTTGTCGACATGTTGGCTCCTGCTTTCACCTTGTTCTCGTTTTGTATACGTCGCCTTGAAGAAGACAAGTCAACTTGTCGAAACGCTGGCTCCTGCTTTCACCTTGTTCTCGTTTTGTTCGCCAAGGGATAATGTATGATTGCCCAGAGCCTCAAGTTTGAAGCGAAGCTGTTGCCGTTGCCGAGAGTATAGGGAGCAGTCAAGCAGCGCGTGGCCTGGGGTGCCTGAATGGTCTCTCGCTCGCCGCCGCTCCCTTGGCGAGGAAGAGACCATTCAGGTACCCTAACGTGGCCTTTACGTGGAATATCAACCCAGGTTTTACGACACATAAAATTGATTTTTTGCATTTTTCATCGAACCATGCTGCAGATGATCTTCTCACTGAAAGTTTTCGTAATGCATTTGTAAACTGATGGTTTCATTTTTTTTGCTTAGCAAACGTTTCAAACGATAACTTCGTTGCTGAAGAGCGGAATTTTGTATTCTTCTCCACGTTCGTGCGCACGTTTACTTCCAATTATGCCGCTATGACTGGGAACCCACTAAAACGCAATTTCATGAGTTTGTATTCGAGTTTATCTTGAAGTTCCCAAGTCGACGTCAAGCACATTGGTCGTCGCAGAAGCACGACAGCCTCTAGTCACTGTGTTCAGAGAGAGGAAGACATCATGGCATTTCTTTCGTATACTTACCCAGCTTAGGTTTGGTTTTCCAGGAGGTGTGAACGTTGTGACGTCATGACTCAGAAGGTGGCCGCGTCGGAGCAGAGCACGGGGACACTCGGACACTGGATCCGTCTCTCTGAGTTGTCTATTTCAAACCGGAGTGACTGCCAAAACGTCACGATATTCCGCTCCCACACATTCCGCGTCCTGACGTGATGACACACGACGTTCGTCCTTCTTTGCTTCAAAAATAAAAGCTACCGAGTGATTAAAGACTAGCGTACGCAAGTGCGCGCGCGCTATGTGGTACTCTTACGAGTTATCCTCTGTTGACACTGCTGCGCTGTATCCACTCTTTTATCCTGCATTTTCCAGTTCGCTGACGGAGAGGGTTAACTTATAAATATCACTGCACTACCGAAAAGGTTTAGGTGGTTTTGAAGACAAGTTTTTTTTTTGTGACTTCACACAGGCACGTGACATCTCGGTATCGCTCTGGCCTCTTTGTGAAAAAATCGTCTCATTCGCGCATCTAGAGCATAGTAGCGAGTGACAGAAGGTGTAGAAATGTAGGTCTCAACGAGACAAGCAGCTAGAATTAGTCGCATAGTAGATAAAAATACCACAACGGGCGTAATTAGTGCCACTATAGTAAATAATTAACGACATCGAACAATAGACGGCTCTATCTCCGGAATCTGTCTCCCTGGACAGTTGATCAAAAAAAAGAATAGCATGTCAAGAACACATCGATGTACGTGCGCGTAAAAAAGAAGCGAATGAAAAAAATATTGTCCTTAATAATATATATATATATATATATATATATATATATATATATATATATATAGAGAGAGAGAGAGAGAGAGAGAGAGACAGAGAGAGAGAGAGAAATAAGCTTTATTGATGGACCAGGCTTCTACGCTTTGAGCCCAAAGCTGGGTCGCTTCAGTGCAGGTAGCCACGGCTCGCTGCCGCCGCACGAGCAATGTTCCCCAACAGCAGCTGGTTTTCAGGACCTTGCGTCACCATGTAGAGCCTCCCACTGGTCTTCCGATTTTGCCTCTGGTTCCGCTTCTTTCTGCTCGTTATCGCGTAGGGGTGGTGACGACGGTGGTACGGCTGGGTTATTCCTGCACCCCAGCACCATGTGGCGCAGTGTGTTGGGCGTGTCCGGCGGGCAGAATTTGCATTCCCGCCCGTAGGTACCCGGATACATGGCCTGCAGCAATGGCCCATGCGGGTAGCTTCCAGCCTGGAGTCTCCGCCAGGTCACCGCTTGTTCCCTATACTCAGCCTCTTGTGTGCCGGGAGTAGCGACTCCTCTGCTTCCTGTAGTGCACCAAAAATCTCCAAGTACTTCTTGGGTGTCCGTTCATCCTCTTCGTGACAGCCGTGGGTCCGTGTTCTCTGCGTGCCGGAGATGGCTTGGTGCATGTGGTCTTGAGCTGCGGCGTGCGCCGCCTGGTTCGCCGCGAAAGACTCGTGTCCCGGTGTCCAGAGGCCTTTCCGATCCTTCCGTTCATGTATCTTCTGCATGCTTCTTGCAAGTCCATCATCGCGGTCACCAGGGTCTTCTTGCATGTTACGATGACCAGGGCTATCGCCATCTCTACCACTGTGCTCGCGTCCTTGGCACCCATGGACACGGCTGTCAATTCTTCGCCCTTCTCGTCGACCACACTGACTGCCAAATCGGTCGCTCGTTCTATACGCCGCTGCGTCCGTGTACCTCACGTTTTCTTCTTTGTTGTTGGTTCGTTCGACTATTTGCTTGAGAGCTTCTATTCTCACCTGTCTCCTTCCTTTGTCGCACTCGGTATGCATGTTTCTGGGAATGTTACTTATGTGTAGCTTGCCTCCGATCTCGCGCAGTATACACTGAGCCAGATCCTGAACTTGGTAGCCCAAATCTTGGAGCAGGGCCCTTCTCGTTTTTGCCAACTTTCGCATCTCCAGCTGGTTGACATTGTGCGCTTCCACAAGCTCTTACCAAGTGTTGTGCACTCCCATTTTGAGTAGTTTCGCTCTGGACGTGGTGGGCTACAGCTCGACGGCAATTTTGTAGTCTTTTCTTGTGAGAGTTGATTTTCTCTCGTTTACTGTTCTTCATGTTAACGTATGAGGTCCCGTACATGACGATGCTCGTGATCAGCGCTTGCATCTTCCTCGTACAGTCTCCTTCCTTGAGTCCGTGACTTTTGCTCGTCACCTTTTCAATCAGGTGGGTTACTTGCTGCACGTTCTCTGAATATTTTCCAACTCTGCTACTCCAGCCCCGTCCTTTTGAATCAGAAGTACGAGTGTGCGAAACGTCGTAGCCTGTGGAATCATAATGTATCATATCTTTACTTCCGTGTCGTGAGATTGTCGCCCTCTTGTGTGCTTTCTTAGCACCAACAGCTTCGACTTTTCTAGTGGGCACGTCAGTCAGGTATTTTTCCGTTATGTCAACCGCTTCTTGCACAGCGTCTTTCTGTCTGTCTGTCGACCCAACCGTAGTCCAGATGTTGAGGTCTTCAGCATATATTGCGTGGCCAATCCCTTCTATTTCTTTCACATCTTTGGGTTGCGAGCTCATCGCCAGATTGAACAGCATCGGCGAAATGAAGGAGCCTTGTGGCGTTCCCTTCCGTTGTATTTCGAACTTCTCGGAGCGCAAGTTGCCTTTTCCCACTGTGGCCGTTTTTTTTTCTTTCAGAAACTCTTTGATGTAATTATATACATTTTCTCCGCAGTTATAGACGTTGAGCTGTTGTAGTATTACTTCGTGTGACACGTTGTCGAAAGCTCCTTTCATTTCTAGTGCGAGGATGGCTCTCTTGATGTGCGTGTCAAGTTTGTCCATCACTTTTTTCTTGTTCCGCAGTAACACGTCTTGCGTGGTCAGGGGAGCTCTAAATCCAAACAGGGCGTTTTGGACGTGTCCGTTGTCTTCGAAATGTTCGATCACGTGGTTGAGTGAGTGAGTGAGTGAGTGAGTGAGTGAGTGAGTGAGTGAGTGAGTGAGTGAGTGAGTGAGTGAGTGAGTGAGTGAGTGAGTGAGTGAGTGAGTGAGTGAGTGAGTGAGTGAGTGAGTGAGTGAGTGAGTGAGTGAGTGAGTGAGTGAGTGAGTAAAGAAACTTTATTGCAGGTCCGGTGAGGACGCGAACTCGTCGCGCACCCGGCTTAGTCCCACGTCGAGACCGGCAGGTCTAGCCCACCGGCCCGGTCGTGGGCACGCCGGACGGCCAGGATTTGCTTTTCTAGAGCGGGGCTACGCAGAAGCGAGTCCCACTCTTCCTTGATGAACCTGGGGTATGTCGACCCGTACTCCCAGAGCATGTGCGCTAGAGTGGAGGTCTGCCCGCAGGAAGGGCAGGCGTCGTTGCGATACACGTCGGGGTAAGCCTCGTGGAGAGTGGACAGACACGGATATGTGCTGGTCTGCAGAAGTCTAAGCGAAACGGCTTGCGCCTTATTCAACTTGGGGTGAGGGGGTGGAAAGACCCTTCTAGACATGTAAAAATATTTAATTCGTTGTGAGTAGCAGGAGCATCCCTGTGACCGTAGAGAGGAGGGGAGTCAGCGCTCCTTATAGAGGAAGCGTGGTCGGTGAGGTCACGCGCAGCCTCGTGAGCAGACTCATTGAGGTTCGGGAGAGCACCCTCGACCGACCCTACGTGAGCGGGAAACCAGTGAGTTGAATGGTTTGTGAGAGCATATGGACTCGAGCTGCCAAGAAGACGAGCAGCTTGCTTGGCGATGCAACCCTTCTGAAAAGCCCTAACTGCCGTTTTGGAATCACTATAGATCTCGGACCCACGACCGTCTAGCAGGGCGAAGGTGATGGCGGCTTGCTCGGCGACTCCGGGTTCTGAAGTGCGAATCGAGACGCTACTGGAAATCTTGCCGCTGGAGTCGACCACAACGACGGCGAAGGTCCTCCCGTCGCTGTACTCCGCGACGTCGACGAAGCTTGCTCTAATGTCGTGTTGCTTGATCTGTTTGAGGATGGCTGCTGCTCTGGCCTTGCGTCTGCCCTCGTTATGGACGGGATGGACGTTTCGGGGCACAGGGGCCACTACGAACTTGTCTCGAATGTACCTAGGGATCGGGGTACTGACCATCGAGAATCCCGCAGTGTGGTAACCCAACTCTTCGAGGATGCGTTTACCTGCCGCTGTGGTGGTAAGGCGAGTGAGTTGCGCGCGTTCTTGGGCTTCGGCAACCTCCTCGGCGGTGTTATGTACCCCCAGCTTCAAGATATCCTCGGTATGGGTCCTAACGGTATGGGCCTGAGAGCCCTCTTGACTACTTTGCGAATGAGAGCGTTGAGCTTGTCTCGCTCCGCTCTCAGCCAGTTGTGCATAGAAGTCGTGTACGTGAGCTGGCATAGTACGAAGGCATTGATCAGCCTGAGGAGATTGTTTTCCTTCATGCCTCGGTGCCGATTTGCGATTCTGCGAACGAGGCGGAAGGCGTTGTCCGTCTTTACGATGATCATGCGGAGAGCCGTTCGGTTCCCGCCGTTGATTTCGACAGACATGCCCAGGACCCGAATAACGTCGACCTTGGGTATCACCCCCCCGGCACAAGTGCGAAGATTGATATGCTGCTTTAGGAGACTGGCTTAATCTTTGGGTCTGCCTCCCTTCTCTTTTCTGTAAAGCAGAAGCTCCGACTTGTCGGGGGAGCATCGAAGTCCAGTGGGGCGGAGATACTCCTCGATCACGTCGATCGCCGCCTGCATAGCTTCTTCGACTCTGCCCTCGCAGCCGCCGGAGCACCATATGGTGATGTCGTCGGCGTAGATGGTGTGCTTGACGTCCTCGACGCGCGCCAACCTCTAGGAAAGACCAATCATACAGATGTTAAACAGTGCTGGGGAGATGACGGCGCCGTGAGGAGTGCCACGCCCTCCGAGGGGCACATCTTCGGAGCGGAAGTCCCCAATGCGAAGCTTGGCCTTCCTGTCAGTTAGGAAAGAGCTGACGTAGTTGTGGAATCTGGAACCGAGACCCAGGTCTGAAATAGTGTTGACGATGAAGGTGTGAAGAACGTTGTTGAAAGGCTTCTCGAGGTCCAGACCGAGCAGAGCCTTGACGTCTCTGGAACGGCCATCCACAGTCTGATGCTTGATTAGTTTCACCGCATCCTGCGTCCAGATTCCGGCGCGGAAGCCGATCATGTTGTACGTGTAAACCTCGTTGTCTTCGAGGTACCCGTTAAGCCTGTTGAGGACGACGTGCTCCATGACCTTGTTGACGCAGGAGGTTATAAAAAGCGGCCTCAGGTTCTCGATGTTCGGGACCTTGCCGGGCTTTGGAATGAGCACGGTGCAGGCCGTCTTCCATTCTGCAGAAACAATGGCGCTCTTACAGGACTCATTGATCTTGTCGGTGAGAAAGACAATCGACGTGTCGTCGAGGTTTCTCAACATTCTGTTGGTGACTCCGTCCGGAACTGGCGCATACTTGCGGTTGAGCCCGAAGATGGCCTGTCTGACCTCGGCAACGGAGAAGTCTTCGTCCAGCTCGGGGCGTGAAGGGTCTCGGTAGTCCTGGAGTTGGGTCGAAGGATCCCCGTCACGACGTACAGGCAGGTACTTCTGCATGAGTTTTGAGACGAGTTCATCGACCGTGTGAGACCTGCTGGCTTCGTGAAGAGCTTGGGCCAACGTATACGTATATAACTTCGAGCCACTTTCGTGGAGAAGGTGCTTCAGCATACCCCAGGATTTGCCGTTGCGCATCTGTCCGTCGATGGATTCGCAGAGATCGTCCCACTGCTGCTGACATAGCGCCTTGCTGTGGCTATCGATGACCTTGTTGAGCTCCGAGATCTTCTTTCGGAATCTGCGATTGAGCCTTTGACCATTCCATCGGCGGAGCAGGGCGTTTTTGGACTCGATCAGGTGGGCGAGTCTGCTGTCCATCCGCTCGACGTCGAGATCGGTTTCCACTTTCTTGGTGGCCGCGGAAGCGTCGTTCCGGATGCCTTCACACCAGTCTTCGAGAGTGGCGATTGGGACCGGGAGAGCCAGGGCACCCATCACGTGGTTGTTCACCATGTGCTCATAGATTTTTCTAGCACACGAGGTGAGAGATATGGGTCGCAGGTTCTGAACGCTCATGGGCTTCTTGGGTTTAGCAATCATGGTTACTTCGGCATATTTCCATTCCGGTGGTAGTTTAACCTCTTCCTATTTAAGAGTGTGTTTATAGAGGGTCTGTCTAGGTTCCAGAGTGTCTTGTTGTGTATTCGGACGTAGCCCGGCACCGTGTTGCGGGTGAGCTTGCTCAGGGCCCTCTCTGTTTCTGCTACTGTGAGTGGTCGATCCATTCATATATGTGCATTGCCTCGATACTCGTGAAAGTGCGAATGTACAGCTATGTTCCACTCCGTACCGAGGAACTTCTCCTACACTTCTTTGATAATGTCTTCCTGTTTCCCCAGGTGGTTGCGTATGAGTCTCTGTACTTTCTTCCTTAAGGCGCTCTTGTTCGCCTTCATGGTAGGAGAGTCTCGAGTAGCGCACAGGTGCGCTTGGTGCTTAAGGTCCTCTGAAGCTTGTTGCATGTTTCGTACCAGCTCTTTCTTTCGAGTTGTTCAAAGTACTCTTTCGCCTACTTGACCAGCTTGGAGATTCGAATTTTCAGTTTGCGCTGCTAACGTTTCGCGAGTCCCTTCCGCGCCTCCCACAGGTGGAGTACGTGTGGGTCGACGCGGGCGTGTCTTGCGACAGTTCGATTGTCCCCCTTTCTACGACTCTTCTGATTCACATATATATGTCGTCTATTGTCGCACCAACGGCACTCTCGCCTTTGCGAAAGGCCTTCCAGTCCGTGATCTTGGCTTTTCCGATCTTCGTCGCCACCTTGTGGTGTGGGATGATTGTTCGCGCTGTATAATGGTCGCTGCCCAGATTCTCGTCCCTGCAGCTCTGCTCATAGTGTTTGAGTTCTTGTACGAACGTGAGGACGGAGCTGATATTTCAGTACACACTGTTGCCGATGTGTATGCGTGTCTGCGGGTCACTGAGTAGAGTGAGGTGTTGTTGGGCCGCACTATGCACATCTTCTTTTTATTTGAGACCGCGTAACCCCAGGCCACATGGGGAGCGCTAAAACCACCAACGACTATCAGCCCGTTGCCCTTGCTGAGTTTCTTCTCGCACACGAAGGCATACACGACTTTGATTGGAATGACCGGCAGTGCTGCGTGCGACGTCTGTGGCGGCGAAGAGAACATCCAACATCTATTGTGCCACTGTAATCTACTTCAGTCGGAAAGACAAACATTATCTATCTCATTGCGACGGCTGGACGATTAGCCGTTGTCCGTGCAGGTGCTGCTTGAAGACCGTCCCCGTCGCTCGTCAGCCCAAAAAGCTGCGAAGGCACTTTTGTGTTTCTTGAGGGCGAGATTTCGGCAGGATTTGGTAAAGGCTACTCAACAATAGACCAAATTCACACTATCAATCGGGTTATAGAGAAATGTGCGGTATATAACGAACCCTTATATATAGCTTTTATTGATTATGAGAAAGCGTTTGATTCAGTCGAAACCTCAGCAGTCACGGATGCATTACGGAATCAGGGTGTAGACGAGCCGTATGTAAAAATACTGAAAGATATCTATAGCGGCTCCACAGCCACCGTAGTCCTCCATGAATAAAGCAACAAAATCCCAATAAAGAAAGGCGTCAGGCGGGGAGATACGATCTCTCCAATGCTATTCACAGCGTGTTTACAGGAGGTATTCAGAGACATGGATTGGGAAGAATTGGGGATAAAAGTTAATGGAGAATACCTTAGCAACTTGCGATTCGCTGATGATATTGCCTTGCTTAGTAACTCAGGGGACCAATTGCAATGCATGCTCACTGACCTGGAGAGGCAAATCAGAAGGGTGGGTCTAAAAATTAATATGCAGAAAACTAAAGTAATGTTTAACAGTCTCGGAAGAGAACAACAGTTTACGATAGGTATCGAGGCATTGGAAGGGGTAAGGGAATACATGTACTTAGGGCAGGTAGTGACCGCGGATCCGGATCATGAGGTTGAAATAATCAGAAGAGTAAGAATGGGCTGGGGTGCGTCTGGCAGGCATTCCATGAACCATGAACAGCCGGTTGCCATTATCTCTCAAGAGAAAAGTGTATAACAGCTGTGTCGTACTAGTACTCTCCTACAGGGCAGAAACATGGAGGCTTACGAAAAGGGTTCTACTTAAATTGAGGACGAAGCAACGAGCTATGGAAAGAAGAATGATGGGTGTAACGTTAAGGGGGATAAGAAAAGAGCAGATTGTGTGAGGGAACAAACGCGAGTTAATGACATCTTAGTCGAAATTAAGAAATAGTAATGGGGGGGGGGGCATGGGTACGACATGTACTGAGGAGGGAAGATAACCGATGGTCATTAAGAGTTACGGACTGGATTCCAAGAGAAGGGAAGCGTAGCAGGGGGACGGCAGAAAGTGAGGTGAGCGGATGAGATGACGAAGTTTGCAGGGGCAACATGGCCACAATTAGCACATGACTGGGGTTGGAGAAGTATGGGAGAGGATTTTGCCCTGCAGTGGGCGTAGCCAGGCTGATGATGATGATGATGACGACGACGATGGTGATGAGGGCGACTGGCCCATGTGAACGCCTTTGACTTTCTCAGGTCCTCCGCGTGCGTACGCAAGCGCACCGCGTCTTCCCCCTCCTCTCTCTATCTAAATTTTCTATTCCCACTTTCCCCTCACGCAGAGTATACGGGTAGCCAACCAGACGCATTTCTGGTTAACATCCCTGTCTCCTCTCTTTCTTTCCTCCTCCTCCTTTACTTGTCGCATTAGCTTGTCTAGGTCCTTTAGGTGACTCTTGACAGGCTGTACATGTTTACCACAAAGAGGCTTTGCTGCTGTTTTTATTGCGATAGCAATTATATGGACACCCCAGGCGCATTTCTGCCGTAGGCGTCGCCGTCGCCATGAGGTTCCATATAAAGTCCAAGGGCCGTAAAACCGTCGCCGCGCACCATACGCTGTATGTGCGAGTGAAAGCGTGCGAGGCTGATCCAGCGAACGCGACTCAATCTCGCGTGCGCGAGCGAGAATGGCGGGCCAGGAGCGCGCCCTCTCCTGTCACGCGCGAGGCACGGGGGTGTTCCTCTCCGGCGGCTGCTGCTTGCGGCGGAGCCGTATGGGCGCCGTATCTCGAAAGCGATCTGCGACGTTGTCAAAATGCGCGCCCGCGCGGGTCTCATCTTCAAAGCTATCTGCGATGTTTGCAGAGTGGGTTTAGTGTCGGTGGCTTCGTATGCGCTGTGCTTTCGACGTTTTGTTCGCCTTGAAGCAACAGATGCACGAAGATCCGTTCGCTCGCTGCTGCTGCCGCGATTGCTCACTCCAGCGTTTTGAGAACGAGTTTCCGCGCTCATTGAGCGAGATGTGTTCATGCTTACCTGTGTGCGCGTGACACCGTGTCTGTTAATTTAGTTAAAACACGCTAGCGGGCTAGTTGGTTTGAATCCATGTTAGAATGTGTAAGTGCGACTGAACGAGGACGTAGAAAGAAACAGACTCACAGAGACAGCGCTGTCTCTGTGTGTCTGTTTATTTCAACGTACTCGATAAATCGCACTTACACACTCTATTATTGTTAATTTAGTTAGTAAGCGAATGTTTACAAGTTTATACGGCCGATAAAACTACTATCCTTACTTCGTATAGCTATCTACTAATTCGCTAGCGCAATTGGTGCTTCGCCTTTCGGGCGAAACTGCGACTTTTCATTGTGATAGCAATTATATAGACACTCCAGGCGCATTTCTGCCGTCGGCGTCGCCGTCGCCGTGAGGTTACGTATTAGCCCCGAGAAAGAGGAATGGCGCCCTCTCGCGAGTGACGTCACGGCCAGGACGCCGCTCGCTCCGGCTCGCTCGGCTGCCGCGCGCGCTCGTTCCCTTCGTGTATGCTTGGGGTATAGGTGGCTCGAGCCGTACGTATTGAAGAATAAGTCGGCTTCTTTCAGCTGCAATACCTTAACCACAGTTTCTACTTCAAAAGCGTGTGAGTCGAGAAACTTTGCGGCTTGGATATCGCAAGCTAAGCAGCGTTAAAGGGGTCTACTAGGTTTTGCAATGCGTATATGCGCCGTGTCTATCGGTAAATTTTGACTAAATAAAGAATATCTGCAAATTCAACGCGCGAAGTTGTGTATGATGCTTCGCTAAACACTTAACATTCCTTTAGTATTTAGCTATGAGAGGTATTGCATTTTACGTGGAAGAAAAATTTGGTAATTGGCGTCAACATGTTATCCGATGTTAGAAAGACACTGCCCAGCGAAGCTGTCATCATGATTTCTATTACTCTGGTGTGTTGTTCTATTCAAATATGGCCATTCATTAATGCGTAAAAAAATAGTTAGGCGCGCATTTCTTATGAAAATATTTGCTGCTACTTTCATCCCCCTCTGAAACAGGCCTCCAAAAAACGAGTTGCTCATGGCTGCTAACACGACGGCGTGTCATGTAGAGTATTTACATAGTTAAATCACAAACACCATAGTAGCAATCACCTGAGAGAAAAGTTTCGTTGTTTAGATCGACAGCCACTCAATTGAAAGTGATGAAATGTATCATAGTGGCCCTCAGTAGCCTTTATCGACAATATGGCACACCCCTGATCACGTAACGGTAGCAATCGACTGTCCGTATGGCGAGGCACGCTATGTTCGCGAAACCCATCAGTTCACTTCAACTTCGAATTAAAACCATAAAGCATTTTTTTTACAGCGCCAACTGGAATGGCTAAAGTATTCTCGAGCTACTACTACGCAGCTTAGATTGCCTACAAAAGGAAAATTCAAGCACCTTTTGTCTCACCATGTCTCGATCCAGCGTTATTTAATTATACAAACGGATAACTATTCGCTTCGTCGGTACTTAAAAGAGAACCTTGCAGGCTAATTTAAGTTTGCTCCAATCCAATCGCAAACATTCATAAAGAAAGCACCACAAGCCTTGCATATACTTTCACTTGATTTCTGACCCTCCACAGCGGGAATTTCGATATCTTCAATATGTCCCATACTACTAGTCATTGACGCTTGGACTGCTTTCTGGCTGCAGCTATGTGGTCCAGCAGGCATACTTCACTAAAAGAATTGGGCCGAGCAGCCTGTGTCAGTTTGCCAAACAGATTCGTCATGTATATTCCTCAAGCAACAAGCACCAGTAAATTTCTCAAGTGAGTTTGATTTGATTTGATTTATTAATTTCCATTTACACACACACATGTACAGAGGAGTGGTAAATGGAGGTGGATGAGGGAAAAAAGCCGCACAGACGCGGCTTGAGGTAATCTCACCCTCTTAGGTACAATATGGCTGCATGGGGTAACACATCAAGCGCCATATAAATTACATTTATATAGTGGCCATAAAACATTGCAGTTATACAATATATGAAAGCACAGTGAAATATTTCCACGATAACAATGCAAAACACACTGCGGCATTGAAATAAATAAATGATATACACTTGGTAACATAGAAAAAAAAAAGAGGAACAAAACATGCATTATTAATCATTAACAAACGCGCTCTAAAGAGGTGAGTTGAACGTGTAGCACGGAAAAGGGAATATATATTGGTACATTCCTATTTGTACTCTGTAAATAGCTGTAAGCCTTCATTAACTTTACTTCAAATTTCCGCCGCTTAAAAAAAAATAAACACGTGAAGAACCGCCTAATGTTGACAAGCAGTTAAAGAAGCAAATGAGGCGTGTAGAATCTAAGCTCCAGTATTAGTTAAGTCACCGTGCTACTGCCGAGCGTTTCTGTGAGGAAATGCAAAAATTCGATATTATACCATGAACTACTCGTCGTGAGCAAACCTGTTTTAGCGGAATAAAATCAACGTAACTGCTGCAGAAGTCATATATAGCCAGCTTTGTGACATACTTGTTGCACCGCGGCAGGTATGGTATCATAACTGGATTCCTATAGGCTATGCTTTTGCGATTGTCTATCCGCGTATGAAAAACCCGCAATGGGCTGGTCTGCGTCGCTTCGGCTGGCACTGTAGCGTTGCCTTCGAGAGCTGCATTGTTGTCTAAGAAATTAGCTCTTTGAATAAATGTTCGCAAAGGAAGACGTCATAAAAGTATATTTGAGACGACCACCATAAGTACACAAGCAGAGAGAACGAGGGCGAACAAACGAAGACACCGCAGAAAGCGCCCGGACAACGCCCGAACTGTAGCAGACGACAGGCGCGAGTCCGTGCCCTGACGTCACGCGAGCGGCGCTCGCAGCGCCGCTCGTGTTCGTTCTCGGGGCTAATAGAGTCCAGGGGCGATAAAATCATCGCCCCGCGTCGCATGCGGTATGTGCAAGTGAAGGGTTGCTAGGGTGAGCCGGCGATCGCGGCTCAATCTCGCACACGAAAGGTTGGAAAGCGAGTCGGAAGCGCGCCGTCTTACGTCGCGCGCAAGGCTCCGGGGGTAGGTGCGGGGAGGGGGTGCGCCTTCTTCTCTGGGCGGCCCGGGCGTCCGCGCCCGCCCGCCCGGGCCTCTGTATCTTGGAAGCCATCTGCGACAGGGACAGAGTCCGCCGCGCGATTTGTTTTCGCGGCTTAGTTCGCATTGCTGCGAGACGCAGCACGAAAGCCAATTCACTCGCTGCTATTACCGCGCTTCCTCATTCCAGCATTTTGACAGAGAGTTTCCGCAACGATCGGGTGAGATCTGTTCATCTTTGCTTGTGCGCGCGTGACAACATGCTTGTTAATTTAGTTTAGTATGCCTTTGTTTACAAGTTTGTGCGGAAGATAAAACTACTATCCTTACTTCGTATAGCTGTCCACTAATTTGCTATCGCAAACGATGCTCCGCCTTTCGGAAGAAACTGCGACTTTTTCTCGTGCATGATTTCCAAAAGGGTGTGCTCGATGCGGTGTTGGATGTCATGTCGCTGAGCGTTGATGCTCTTGGTCAGGATTGCTGTCCTCATCCTACTGTCGGTGACGTGAGCGATGTAACCGCTGATCATGAAGTCATCAGCTTCGGTTTCTTGTAGGGCTATAATATCTGTGTCAAAGTGCGTGCATAGTTGTGCAAGGTTGCTTCTCTTACTTCGGATGTAATGACAGTGCCGTTGCAAAATTTTGAGCTGTCGGTGTTGCTAGTAGTCTTCTTTCTCTTTAGTTAGCCTCGCCATCTTGTTCGCTTAGGTTCTGCAGGATCCTGGCTTCTCTCGCTGGGTACTTAGGTTTATTGCATGTATCCTTTGTTTCTTTTAGTATGTGGATCCGTTTACTGAAGTTTTCCCCCGGTTGCGTCTTTTTTTACTCTAGTGCCTGAACCTGGTTCTCCATTTCGCTCTTGAGAGACTGAAACCCAGTCTGTATCATCTGTGTTACCATGGTCTGTATAACCTGCGATACCTTGGACATTGTTGTTTCCATCATTACGGTCACTTTGGCGTTGATGTGGTCTCAAAGTGTCATGACGTCGTTCTGGGTTATCACCGTTTCATTTGCCGGTGTTGCTGGTTCTGGACGTGGCTGCGATGACCACCGCCGCGGTGGTGGTTGTTGCGGTTGTTGGGTCTGTTCTCTCCGTAGTTCTTCTATTTCTCGCTATGAGATATTCGAGCTGCTTTTCTGTGCTGGCTTTCTTCTTTTGTGTCTTCTTCTTTTGTTGTTCCAGCTCCCGCTTTAATTCTTCATTCTGTCTTCGGAGAATCGTTATCGTGTCTTCGTACCTCGAGTGTCTTATGCTTTGAACGCCCTTATTCTCCTTCGACGCCTGACTGTGCCTCGTGACGACGTTGGAGCACCTTACCTTGCCCTGCGTGTTGTCGGGTTCCACGCCCGTTGCCGTTGTCCTGGGGACGCTCTGTTCTTTTCCCCTCGATTGCGATCTCGACTTGGATCTGGATCTTTTTGCCTGTTTGGTCTTAGTCGGTGACTGTGGCGGCGGTGGCATCGTCATCGTGGGCTCGCTGTCGTTGGTACTTACTACGCTGGGCTGGTAGCAGAAGCTTCATCTTGATCGCTCCTTCACTATCGATGGTGGTGAGGCCAGTTTCAGCTTCCTTCGACAGTCTCTACTTGCCGTTTCATTTGGCTTTCCGCAGAGCTTACATTTCCGCTTGCATTGGTGGTTGTTTGGGTCAGCAATCTGTCTTCCGCAGTTGTCGCGTAGTTTGTCATTTGGGTTAGGGCAGGCGTCTTGTCTGTGTCCTATCTCCTCGCAGGATCTGCAGTACTGGACTTTCTTTAGGGTCTGCAACGGGTGAGCGTACATCCCACTTTAACCTAGAACGGCACGTGCGGGCCCACGAAGGTGATCACTGCCGACGTCGACCTTCCCAGCATTCTAGCGTATAGGATTTTGCAGTTGTTGGTCATTGCTAGCAGATCTAGCTGTGCGTCAGTGATCCCTTCTTCTATTCCGTGAACAACGCCGCATACAATGCTCGGAATGCGCTTGAGGTACGGTGTGACTTCGTATGTGACCTGCCTTATTGGGATGCTTGTTATTTCTGCTAGTTTAAGCGTGCAGCCACGCTCTTCGGTACTTGCCAGAATTAAGTTTTCTTGCCAATGTGTCTGTATGGTCACTTTGGCGTAGAG
Source organism: Dermacentor albipictus (assembly GCF_038994185.2). Lineage (NCBI taxonomy): Eukaryota > Metazoa > Arthropoda > Arachnida > Ixodida > Ixodidae > Dermacentor > Dermacentor albipictus. The sequence continues at coordinate 58,532,019 of NC_091821.1, read as the reverse complement.
TTCCTGGGGTGTCTCCGCATGATCGGGATAATCCTCTTGCTATCACTCCGTATTTCCAATTTCATACTTTCATACCTGCTGTAGGTCTGTGCACGATCTTGTGACGCTTCTCTGGTAGCGGTGGAGTCGTTGGCTAGCGAGAGCGTGGCCTGCTTGCGTTGTTGTGGCCCCATAGTTTTTGAGGCGCTGCTTTCGGTTTTCCATCTTTCGTGTTCTGCCCCTTGCTGTGGTCATACGAGAACTACTCCTGCGTCTTTGGTGTCGCTCTAGAATCATCATCCACGGTCCTTTATTGCATAGTTCCTTTCCCGTGTTACTGTCGAACGCCGAACAAGAAAGGCGTGTCAACCAAGTTCGATGCGAAGGAAGACAAGGTCGACGTACATGATACATGTACTGAAATGGAGGGCAGTGTGTGTGTGGTGGTGGTGGGGGGAGGGGGGGGGGCGTGCATCAAAGATGATGCAATGTTGCATGATTGCGTGACGCCTTTGCATTTTTCCCGTTCATTTTCAGATCTGTCATTTTTTTGACGGACCCTCTATTTTGTTTACAAATACTGAAGCAGAGATGAATAAAATAGAGGGTGCGAAAACAAGCACTAACATGAAACTAACATCCGAAACATGCAACTAAAGAAATGCAAATAATGTAAAGATGTCATGGAATCATGCAACATTTCATCATCTTTAATGCCCCCCCTTTTAGTAGATACAAATACATATACCATGTACTTCGATTTGGCGCTTTTTGTTCAGAACTGGCCCTTGCATTATAAATACCCAATCATCATCATCATGCACGACAACCTTGTCTTCGTTCGCATCCGGTTGACGCGCCTTTTTTTATTGTTCTGTTAAGATGTTCAGATAAGTAAAAAAATATGGCCGAAACTCCCTTAAGGGGAATGATCGTGGTGCGAAGCATTATATAATGCGTCCTTATTTAAATGACCAGGCACTATATGGAAGGGTCAAATGGTATCACCCATATAAAGCCACGATACATACAGGGTGTCCCACCTAACTTTAGCCAGAATTGAAAAAATATTCAAATGCCACGTAGCTTGACAGAACAAAGGTAAGGTTATTTGCCGTCGCTTGGGATACTCAAACTGTCTTTTTTATTCCGCCTAATTAGATCATTATTCTTAATTAATTATTCAACTTCTCAAACATTAAAATTAGATGAAAAGGGTCAATGAGGAAATAGTAGAGCGACATGAAAAACCACCGATACAGCTTTCTCTTCCTCAATAAGTGCTACATAAAAGTGTGTTTTTCCAAGCGTGAAAGAACGCCGCGAATACGCGCAAAGTGCCTCGAGCGGTCAGTCACGCCGCAATTTTGCGTCCATTTGTGGGTTTCTTTAACGCTAGGAAAAACACTTTTATGCAGCACTTACTGAGCAACAGAAAGCTGCATCGGGAGTTTTTCATGTCACTCTACAATTTTCTAATTGACACTTTTCATATAATTATATATGTGAATTTGATTGATTAATTAATCAAGAATAATTATATCATTAGGCGGAATAAAAAGATACTCTGAGTATCTCCAAGCGGCAGTAAACAATATTACATTTGTTGCGTCCAGCTACGCGGCAGTCGCATATCTTTAAGCTCTGACTAAAGTTAGCTGGTATACCCTGTATATACGGACGGACGGAAAAAACTTTAATGGAAAAAGGACCTGCGAGGTTGCCAGCCCGGGCTCAGGCCACCCGGGCATTGTGTGCGGTGAGGCATAGCCTTTCCACCGCTGCCCGAGCCCGCTGGATAGCCCATAATTGGTCGTGTAATTCTGAGCTAGTCAGAGAGCTTAGCCATCGCTCCTCGAGAAGGTCCGGTTCTATCTTGTCCTCTACGTATACTGAACTGATCTGTGTGCACTTCCACAAGATGTGTGCCATGTCTGCGCGTTCGTGTTTGCAGAGCTTGCAGCTTGCGTCTGGATATTGTGTTGAATTTATTCTGTTTAAGTGTACTGGGTTTCGGAACGTTCTGGTTTGCAACCTTCTCCAATCTGTTTCTTGAGACCTGTCGAGTTGTTTGTGGGATTGTGGGTATGCTTCTCTTTGTTTCGTGTAGTGTGTCAGTATGTCGTGGTACGTGACCAGTCTGTCCCTGTCGTCTTTAATATACTCGTATTTACATATGTAAAATATGTAATCTTCTTTGGTCAAGCCATGTTTGCAGTCCGAGAGCAGGAGCAGCTGCGGAGAGTAACGAGCGGCGCCCTGATAGATATTGCCAGAGTCCTTCCATGTTTTTGGAAAAGTGGAACGACTCTGATATAGCGCTCTCCTCCTCTCCTATTTTCGTATGACTGCACCAACGAGCGTGCGAATCCGCGCGGTACCTGAAGGGGGCGGAGCTTCGGACTTTGTTGCGGGGGATGCGGCCTACGTGCGCAGGGCACGCGGATTATCGTACGGTCACGTGAGTCAACTTAAGTGAACCGTCGCTACACAGGTAATATAGATTGACTATTTTCAAACTGTTAGGTTAGCTTATCACTTCACACTCATGACAAAGCCAAGATTCGGCCTCGTGCATGGTTGAGTTTTATTCTTCAATTTAAATAATTAACTGCTTCATGTATCCTCATGTATATTTTTTGATACTATAGATAGTATTGCGCCCAGATTAAGCTTGTAGCATTATTTTGCCGGATTTGTAAGCGGAAAACTGATTTTTAAGCTGGACCGAAAATTTTTAAATTATGGGGTTTTACGTGCCAAAACCACTTTCTGATTATGAGGCACGCCGTAGTGGAGGACTCCGAAAATTTTAGCCACCTGGGGTTCTATAACCTAGATCCCCGGTGCACCTAGATCAAAGTACACCGGTGTTTACGCATTTCGCCCCCATCGAAATGCGGCCGCCGTGGCCGGGATTCGATCCCGCAACCTCGTGCTCAGCAGCCAGTGAGCAACCGCACCATAGCCACCGAGCAACCGCGGCGGGTAGGACCGAACGATTGCCAACGACTATGCTGAGAGCTTCCTATATAATGTTTATTATTAAAGTTAAATTCTGGGATGTTAAAGGGAGGCTGAAACGGTTTTCAATTTCCATGAATTGCTGGGGTTGGGAAGAACAGACCTATTCATTTACGGTTCTCATTTTTTTTTCTTTGTTTTGTTAATATAAGGGGCAGAAATAGCTTTCTAAATCCCCCCCGCGGACACGCCCCCGTCGCTTCCCGGTGCGCCGGGTGAGGAGGCAGCCGGAGGAGAGAACCGGCGAGAGTGACGTCATTCCCGGGGAACGTACTGCCGGACCGGCGTGCTGGCATGTGCTGGCATGTTTCTTTCCGTCCTGCGCTTTGCTAAACGACGCTACGAGAGATGTGCCGCCGCGCACGTTTGTTTTCTTTTGCGATTTTCGTGAACTGTGCTTCCTTTCTGTGCTGCGTGAGTGCCTACAGCCAAGGGCGCCCAACATGCCCTCGTTCTGTGCAGCATTCGGCTGTGCGAACACAGGCGGGCGAGACGATGTGGTGTTTCACATGTTCCCGAAGAACAAGAAACTTGCAGCGCAGTGGGTCCGTGCTGTAAGGAGAGATAATTTTTTGCCGACGAAATCAACTGCGCTGTGTTCGGACCATTTCCGCGACAGTGATTATCATCGGAGCTTGACAACGATGCGGGCAATCGGTATTCCAATTAAATCAGCGCGACTGAAGGCCGGCGTTGTTCCGTCTATATTCTCGCACAAGAGAAACACCTCGCCACTTCCGAAAGCGGCCTTCGCCAAGAGGAGAAAGGGCGAGGTAAGGGTTTTAATGTGCACACGGGCAATTTTTTAAACGGATGATCACCTGAGTGTCGAACAAACGGCCTTACAGCGGCCTATGACGAAGCGAGGTGGAGGCACAGCCGGGAATGTGCACATGCGTGCAAAGTGCTTGCCGTTTACATCCTGTTTTTCCACTCCGCTTTGTCACGGAACACTGTACTACGGCTGTTTGTTCGGCGTTGTTTTGGTATGGTGAATTAACTGGCCGGAGGTACGCTTGCGCATTCAGTGATATTTGCTATTTGTCCTACAACGCGGTGCCCGCAGGTTTAGCTGTTCAGCATTCGTGTTCAAATCGCACGACATAAGGCGTTACGGTAATATTTTCATGCTCGCGTTAGAGTAGTTGAACTCGTCGTGTAAAAACTTCGTTCCGTAGATTTCGCACTCACAGCTTGCTATACCAGCAGCGCAATGCCGCAAAAACGAACGTCGGCACAGCCGCGCCCGTGGCAAGGCGAACGGGCTCAAATAATGAAGTAACGTTGTGAGGTATTGAACTTGTCAGCGTTCGACGTGGTCTAGCCCAATACAGGCATCGCTGCTGGACAAAAAATGTTTTCTTGCCTTTAACTAGCTATGTATCACGCATGACAAAATTATTATTTGAAAGTAATTATATTACATAACTCACTACTTTCTTATTACGCTCATTGATTTGAATTACATTACCAATTACCGCTTTGAAAAAGTAATGGTATTACTTTACGATTGCTTCCAAAAAGTTTTCATGCACACAAGAAGCAATAAGCAAAGTATAAAAGGACGCCAACCTTTCTTCAAGGTAACATACACTTGCCAACATTTCATGCCCTCTCCCCCATCTGCCTCCACAACACCTCACAACACTACCAACGTTCTGGAGCCGTACACAGCTTACTGGTGCATATTTAACGCAATTAATAAATTACTTTAGCCATGAAATTACAGCCACCAAATAATTCACATTACTAAATCACTAGACAACCAATCCATCACAAAATTTACTGAAAAATTATTCCAATTACTGTAAGTAATCCAACTGTTGTCATGTTTGCTGATATGCATGATATGCTGAAAATCAAGGTGAGGTTGCACTCACCTCAAGAGTGCAAAGGTTGCACTCTTTCAGGTTCTAGCAGAGCACCTTGAGAACCGAGCCCTTGATGAACCTGTTCCACCACCATCACCAATCGAACAGTTTGAAGCAGCCAGTGTGACACGGTCAGATAATGTTGAAGAGTTTGAAGTAGCCAAACTCGGCACTTATGTTCGCGATCGTGTATCAACACGAAAAAACCACGGAACATTAGACAAGCAGCGGCAAGGTGCATGACATCGCGAAATTGCACCCGTGTTTACAAAATAATGAGATGTTAGTGCTTCGGCATTCTTCCAGCAGCAAGTTCCTAGTGACACTTTAGCGCGTTTTTTCTCCCGTCATTGGAACGAGCAGCTACGTGAAAAGACATATGTAGCAGCTAAGATTTCCAACGCGCGAGAAGGTGCACACATCGCTCTCGCTGTTGGCACACTCGACATCGTCGTTGCCCCCGTTGCCGCCATCGTTTATCGGCTGTCGGTTCGAACATGTACGGCGAAAAATACAAGCTCTCCGAGATAGCGAGAACGTTCCATAATGCTTACAATTCAGCTGTGAAGCCAGAACAGAACAGCGTGCTACGCTCTGAAACGGCGGCGCCGACTGGCGGTCCCCGTGAATAACGTCAAAGCGGTCCCGACCAATCACGGGCAACAGCGGCGTTCGCGCGATGCCCTGAGGCGCTGGTGCGCGTTTTCTTGCAAAAAACAGCCGCTTGCGTTTGTTTCCGCCCTTTTTAAACCATATATTCGTGTTCAGTGGACTTGAAACTGTAGAATGCCGCAGGGGACTCATTTTTTTTTTCGAAAAGTGTTTCAGCTTCCCTTTAAGTGTCGAAACCAAGATATCATTGTGAGGCAGGCCGTAGTGGGAGACTCCGGATTAATTTGGGACCCCCTGACAGGGGTTCATTCCCACGCACCTAGGTACCTAAATCCAAACATACGAGCGTTCTTGTAATACGGCCCTGTCGAAATGCGGCTGCCGCGGTCGGGATCGAACCCGTGACTTCACGCTCTGCAGAGCAACGCCATGTTCACTGGTCTACCGCGGCTGGTCAAGGTGTTCAGACAAGCTCTGTTAAACTTGCTCATTCTTAAAGCTAAGCTTGGTTTGGAGCGGGGAGAGGGCATATTCTGAATGTGTCCACCGAGTGGACACGTCCATTTCGTCCGCTGCTGAAGTGCTGATTGGCGGGGGGTGCCTGTCTCCTTCTGACGCATACTCCAGCCCAGCCAATCACAACTTCAGCAGCAGACGAAATGCCCCCCCCCCCTCCCCCAATGTACACTCTTGTGTCACTGCAGAATAGTGAGCAGAGTAAGGTTTAAGTGTGCTTGTTTCAGTCAAATCATAAGAAGCCAATAACCTAAGGCACCAAGGGCAGCATAGGGGAAATTACATGTACTTATTAATTTAATGAAACAAATGATAAATTAATGCAAATGAAAGTGGATGACAAAACACCTGGCCACATATAGGGCACGAACCCCACGTCTTCGCCTTGCGCGTGCGTAGCTCTCAACAATTGAGCTACCAAGGCGCCGTTTTCCCCTCCACTGTCTGGGGTATTTATTTTGTTGGCTTCTTATGATATGGCTAATAGACCCTCGGTGTCCTTTCTTTTCGTTCGCACACACAGTGTGTGTGTGTTGTGCAACGATCCTATTACAATTCTTCTCCTTGCCGGTGCTCGCTCAGTAATCCGATCTGCGCTCCGTCTACGCTATCACCAGGATCGGCCGGTCGTGGGAAGTGCATGAGAAGAAAGAAACAGAATTGAGGCGAAAGAATTCGTTACACAATACTGGCCCGAGTTTAGTTCTGTTCTGCCATTATTCGCGGTCACTCGAATGTGTCTTACTCGCCTTTTTAACCGCCTCTCCCCAATAGCTCTTGGGTGGAGGCTGTTTTCTTCGTTTCATAATTTCTGTAGAAAGACAACTTACCTCCTAAGTTCGTTGCTTGTTTTTACGTGTAGCTTTCACTGCATTGCGCAAATTCTTTGCGTGTCGGTAGCAAGCTCGTGCTTCTTCAAGAGTCCGAGGTGATTTTTGCTCATTGACTTCAACACTAAACTTTAAGTGCCGCATTCTTTACACGGGAGGGATGAGAGTAGAATTATCAGTGTAAATTACTTGATGTTTTACTCTGGACGGCTCCTGTTATTCGTATATGGATGATCGTGGACCCGCCGTGGTTGCTCAGTGGCTATGGTGTTAGGCTGCTGAGCACGAGGTTGCGGGATCGAATCCCGGCCACGGCGACCGCACTTCGATGGGGGCGAAATGCGAAAACACCCGTGTACGTAATTTTAGATGCACGCTAAAGAACCCCAGGTGGTCGAAATTTCCGGAGTCCTCCACCACGGCGTGCCTCATAATCAGAAAGTGGTTTTGGCACGTAAAACCCCGTAATTTAATTAATGACCGTGGAGGAGTCGGGTTGCAATTAATGAGAAACGCATCGTTTCTGGGGTATCGTAAAATTTCACAGGAAAGATAGGGCATTCAAATCATACTTTTTTTTTATTCGACCTTACTGTGCTCTTTTTTTTTTTGCAAAGTGACCCATGGTCATGTTCACTCTAGTTCTTCAGCTCTGTGAGCATGCATAAATGCTGATGCAGTCTTTGGTAGTCTGCAAGTGAAGCTCTGCCTTTTCCTTGTTTAGAATAAAAATACGTCGTTTCATTTTCCGTTATTATGGTTATTTTCAGGTCACGGTAGCTTCGGATTTTCGAAATTGTCTTATTCACGCTTGAACAAGCAGCGGGCACGAAACTTTGAAAACAATTATTGTTGTAGAGAGAGAGAGAGGGGGGGAAGGCAAGGAGGTCAACCAGACGAGCATCCGGTTTGCTACCCTACACTAGGGGTGAGGGAAAGGGGGAATAGAAAGAAGAAAAGTGGAAGGAAATGTTGACTGGGTGCAGTGAAGCACCGCAACACCAAAGTGGAGTTCTATAGCTGATGATGTGCGTTGATCACATCTGTGACGACCGAAGGGCCAGTGGTCGTTGCGCGAATAGGAGGCTGCGGGTGAGCTATGGGGCTTACTCGAGAGTTGTAAGAACTGTACAGACACAATTAACCTTGCTATGGAGATGCTTTGATGTAGAATCTTGAACAAGCGAAATTATTTGCCTAGCAGTCTTTTGAAGAGTTAAGCTGCCTGCTCTTTGTTGCCTTTCAAAAAGGCTAGTTTACATACTATTATCTGTGCTTATCCTCTCTGGTTTTGCGCGAGACGATCGAATAGAAGTGGCATGCCTTTGTAATGCGGCTTAAGTACACAGTTACTCCACAAGAGGACCCTAGGAAGGTCACCAACCTCACGGATTGAAACCACACTTGGCATGTACCAATTGAGTGTCTCCTATTAAAATGATTTGAGCAAATCAAGGCGTGTTCATGAAAGCAACTCTCAAACGCGTCGCTATACAGGGCGATTCGGGCTTCAGCTAACTTGTGCCAAGCCTTTTAAAAAAGGGTGTATCATCCATTCTTTATAAAGGATTGGTGACGTTAACGCGATTAGCAATCTGTCCTATATTATGGGTGTGTAACTGGCGATATGTTTTAAATGTTACGATGATTATTGTGATGATTAAGATGACGGAAGTAACGAGACAGCGACAGACTTGAGATATGTATACAAGTGCAGAGTTTTTACTAAAATGTTTGACGTGCTATCTTTAATTGTTATACATACATACATACATACATACATACATACATACATACATACATACATACATACATACATACATACATACATACATACGTACGTACGTACGTACGTACGTACGTACGTACGTACATACATACATACATACATACATACATACATACATACATACATACATACATACATACATACATACATACATACATACATACATACATACATACATACATACAAACCCAGCGACCCAAGTTGCCTTCTAGGCCATAGAGCAGCCAGCAGCAAGTGGTCTATTCGGGCACTTACCTATAATGACCCGTGCTGTCTGCTCGGCAGGACAGCAGCCACACAAACCTAATGGTCCAAGCTAGAAGACAACTTGGGGTCACTGGGGATGCGAAGGAGGTTATGCACGGGCAAACAAACACACCGCAATATGTTTATTGTTCACAAAGAATGCAAATCGGGTTAAAAAAAAGATGCAGCGTCATATGCGCCAAGGTTTAGAACGAATAATCTGTGTTTCGCGCAGGCCGAGCGTAGGAATGGAGCGCAAGCAGAAATGACGGTAGAGAGACGAGGCCGTGACAGTCGTTTGGGACGCATCGCCATCCGCCGCCAGCACCTCTTCAGTCTTTGCGCAGTCTGCCAACCGCAAGAAAGTTGACAGAGTTTCAAGAGTTGCCATGCGCTACTTATCGCTATACACATGGCTCGAATCGCGCTCCATTGCTTCAGAGGATAAGATATCTTGCCAAAAGTGGTAGCCACTATCGCTATCTTCGATGCATCTCCGGCCTGTTCATTTATCTTGTCTGCTTGCAGCATCGATCATTAGATGGGGGCATGTTGAAGGGCCCTTACCCAAGTGGTATCTTTTTGGTCTCGCACGCTTTCTTTGAGCCCGGAAAAAAGGAAAACCACATCGGCAGCCTTCGTGAAAAAAAAGCCAAATATTTGTTAGTAGTAGCTGCAACTTCTTGCGCACACACACACACACACACACACACACACACACACACACACACACACACACACACACACACACACACACACACACACACACACACACACACACACACACACACACACACACACACACACACACACACACACACACACACACACACACACACACACACACACACACACACACACACACACACACACACACACACACACACACACACACACACACACACACACACACACACACACACACACACACACACACACACACACACACACACACACACACACACACACACACACACACACACACACACACACACACACACACACACACACACACACACACACACACACACACACACACACACACACACACACACACACACACACACACACACACACACACACACACACACACACACACACACACACACACACACACACACACACACACACACACACACACACACACACACACACACACACACACACACACACACACACACACACACACACACACACACACACACACACACACACACACACACACACACACACACACACACACACACACACACACACACACACACACACACACACACACACACACACACACACACACACACACACACACACACACACACACACACACGCACGCACGCACGCACGCACGCACGCACGCACGCACGCATATATATATATATGGCGGTAACTGGTGACACGCGCGTGGTAGAAGCGAAATGCCATACCAAAACGCTGCTGCCACGCACGGAAGTGACGTCACAGTTATGATGACGTTGTTTAAACAAGTATGGCGTGTTCCGGTTTATAGTTTTGCGCGCGCTGCTGGAGCTGCTTCAGCGTTTCAGCTTAGCTAAAACACAATTTTACGGTTTCTTACTGTGTTGTGTGATAGAATGTTGTTCTAGTTAGTTGCGCTGGAAGAACCGGATGGTGTTCGAGCTTGCGATCTCGAGCCACACTTGGGCGCAACGCTGGAGCAGCTCGTTTCTTTATGCCTTGGAGCGCGTTTTGTGGTTGGTAGTGTGGTCTTGTGCAGCCCCTGTTATGTTTTTCAGTGCTGTTGCTCTTGTTTGTTGAATTTACTGATGTGAATGGAGCATATGTGGGCTCTCAGTTTGGCAGAACTTTTTGCTGTTATGGTAAAAACGTTTAAACTCGTTCCAAATGCTTGTTGCTGCAGTTGCCGCTTAGTGTTGTGCATCGATCGCGGAAAAAAAAAACAAATGTTTCATCCTGAAGGACATCCTGAAGGACCTGAAGAGGGCCTTCGATAACGTTCGCCACGATGCCATATTGCGACAAATAGACAATCTAAATCTCGGCCTGCGCACGTACAACTACGTCCGAGACTTCCTCACGGGAAGAACCGCTCGCATGCGAGTGGGGCAACTACAGTCAGAGCAAATCAACATCGGCAGCTCGGGCACCCCGCAAGGCTCGGTGATCTCGCCAATGCTCTTCAACCTCGTCCTGCTGGGGTTGCCCGACCAACTGTTTCAAATCGAAGGACTGCATCACACGCTATACGCGGATGATATTACGATCTGGACGACAACGGGCAGCGACGCAGCGACGGAGCGATCGAGCAACGTTTACAACAAGCCATCCAATGCGTAGAAAACTACCTCGTGGGCACGGGACTCGCCTGCTCGGCCGAAAAATCCGAACTGCTGCTGTATAGACCAGTCAGAAAGGGGCGCCCACCTAAATGCTACACCCCCCAGGAAAAGCAAAAGATCCAATTAACGGCATCAAATGGCCTACCCATCCCGATAGTAGAGAAAATCCGGGTACTAGGAATGATGATAGAGCATAAGGGTGGCAATGGCGAAGCACTTCGCAAGATAACGGCAAAGGCCACCAGCACGATGCAGCTCATTCGACGCATCACCAACAAACACGCGGGCATGCGCGAAGGCAGCGTCATCCGACTCATCCAAGCCTTCGTCATTTCCCAGATAAGGTACACGGCAGCGTTTCACAACTGGACGGTTGCGGAAAAAAACAAGCTCAACGCGCTCATACGCAAGGCGTACAAATGTGCGTTGGGACTTGCGCCTGGAGTCAGCACCACCAAGCTCTTAGAACTAGGCCTACACAATACGCTCGAAGAACTCGTGGAGGCGCAACAAGTGTCCCAACTTGATCGCCTATCCAAGACCCGCCCGGGCAGACACGTGCTTGAAAATCTCGGCATCACATACCACTCGCAACATGGCGTCAAAGTAGACATTCCAAGACCCATACGCGAGCAACTATACGTACCCCCATTGCCTCGCAACATGCACCCCCAACACCACACGGGGAGGCGTAAAGACAGGGCACAACAAATGAACAAAAGTTACTCTAACGACAAGGATGCGGTCTTCACCGACGCAGCCCGCTATCGAGACAGGAAGAGTTTCGTGGCAGCAGTTACTAGCCACCGAGGCAACCACCTCACGAGCGTCACCGTGAACACGGCACATGCCGAAGCGGCAGAGGAAGCGGCCATAGCACTGGCCCTGTCTTGTTACTGCGTGCAAATAGACCGTGTCAGGGCTCCTTATATCTATGAGCCGATATTTATTACACCACCTTAGAGCCGAACAGGCTTCCGTAGCTCGTATTCTGTTGTGAATGTATATATCAACGCCACATATATAACAACTAATTTTCTTCACTTTGTGAGACAAACAATGCATGAATGACAAATACCTTCGTCACCTTACTACCCCTGCGGTCGGTCACCTTGTACTTGCTGCCTGGCTTAACCATCCGCGCGAGGCGTTCAAAAAACCGTGGATGTAGTGATAAGAGGGAAACCAGCTCAATTCAGATGAATGACATGACGAATGAAACTGGAGTTCATTAAGCGAGGACACGCCTTTGCGATGGGAAGAGCTCAGGCACAGTCACAGTAACATCATTTTTTTTGAAATATTCGAGTGTTTTGAACTGATATTTAGAAAGGGTCCTGACTGCTTAGGAGCCTATTGCCAGCGCATATGTTAATCGCGAAAAAGAAAAAGAGCACGGTGATATTCAGGAACGGAATTTCAGCTTCACTTGGCCTTTCAGGCATTGAGTTCAGTCCAGCTACTTCCATTTTGAAAATATCAGTTTAAAAATCATACTGGCACCACCGTGCTTAGATGTAGAAACCAAATTATCATCGGCAGATCGAAATATCTTAATCACGGAGGCTTCCAAAACACGTTGCACCCGACGACCAAGTTCACTCAGGAACAGATCACTTAGGAGAGGGGCAACCGTAGATGCTATACAGATCCCTGATTTCTAAATGAACACGCCATCTTTCCAACATGAAAGGGTGGACTTCAAAATTTGTACAGGACTTCAAGGAAACACCCATCACACGTCTAAGGGACAGCTCATTCCCTGGCCTGCACTTCTACACACTGTATCACAGACCTGAGCATGCCATCATGATGTAGAGAACTGCTTATATTCGTCAACCACAATGCTGGTCGCTGAGCGACCTGCCAGTATTAGTTTCTTTAAGAAACTCGGCGAGTGCCCCAGGATTTGCGACGCGAAAGGGATCGCCCAACTTTCGCAAAGATAGACACTTCTGCTACGGTGAGACCACGCGTTCAGGTCCCCTTTTCCGAGGCTGTGGATAAAAAAAAAAAAAGAATGCCTTCCTTATGAGACTTGGTTGAGAGAGAAAAAGCGATTAAGTAATAAGCGACTTGGCATCATTGTCAAACTTCATTTCATTTTTCGCATTACCTGAGAGTGTGAGAAAAAAAAAAGAAGCTGCGATATAGGCAGCTTGACGGGTTCTCAGACCCCGTACATAACGGGCACTTTAACAAGTTACAGGTGTCCGAGAAACGAAATAGTGTTATAAAATTATTGTAAAAGAGATGTGCCGATATATGTTTATACAAAAGAAAAAAGATATATTTACCAGAACAGAACATTTAAATCTATAATTATACACTATCGGTATATAACACATACGACACATCAAGTATTTGCAGTTATCTAGACATACAAGTACATGTATGTAAATAGAAACACGTAAAAGCTAAAAAAAAAACATCATACTTGGAACACTGTAGTTTATCACTTGGCATGCAAAGCTTTGATTATTCGAATGGACTCATGTAAAGTGTAATTGGTAGACAGGTTGTTTAAGAATCAGGGAACTATATTACGTAACTGATGCATGCCCACAGGCCGTTTCTTTTTTTGAAAAGGATACTGTCCAGTACTGTCCAGTGTTCAATGTTTCGGGTAGGGTAAAAATGATTGTTTACAGCTAGTTGAGCCAAACTTGTCAAAAAGTTAGTCTTTCAACTATTTTCAGCAATATCTTGTGTAAGCAAAACCCATTCTATTTCTCCATGCTAATTAAGCCGAACTTTGTAACGAGAGGTCCTGCTGAAAATCATGGAGACAGTTGTAAATAATTCTTAAAACCCTGTTTTGAACCCGAGTGATGCTGTCGATATTTGTACGTGTTCTAGTATCACACACGAGGAAATGGTAATTCACGCAAGAATTATAAGTGACTGGTATAGAAGTAAAAAAAGAACAACAGTAATTTGCGGTGTTGGAACAGCGTTTAAGAAGTGTTGGTAGCCGGATTCAATGTTTGCCTCTCTCTGGAAAAACGGAGTTCTTTTTTTTCACATTAATAATCAAGCAATTACTAGAAGACCAAACAGGTAACTTGGATAAATTTTTCTTTCCTGGATATATGATAGTTCTGTAGTTATTATCTTCAAGGAATAAACTCGTATCATCTGCGTAAATTATATACTTTACAGAGTAGTCTATTTTGACGACGTCGCTTATAAACATGATAAATAGATACGGTTACACTATGTTGCCCTATGGAACACCAAAGGGGTGTTTTTAGGCAAATAAGAGTAATTCCAAATTAAATAGTCATAATATGACTTTACGATTTCAAGCACCAGAATACGTATGCCGTAGGCTTCCAAATTCCACAGGAGTAAAGGGTGGTCAATAGAATCGAAGACCCTTCGAGTAATCAATAAATATTCCAAACAAAAGGTTCTTTCGCTCAGAGTCCTGCAATATAAGTTCGTTTTGAGCGGAGCAAGCTCGATAGAGCGATACTTTCTGTAATAAAACTGCGAATCTGTCATTTATTTATGTTTATTTGTGAAAGACATTGAGCGAGAAAGAATAACGCTTACGAAAAGTTTCTGAAGTACAGGCAAAATGATGAATGAATGAAGACTTGAAGAAATGAATGAAAATGAAGAATGTAATTATTCAAATTATTTGTGTCCTTTTTCTTAAAACTGATGCTGATATTAGAAATTTGCAACTGGGAAGGAAAGCACTCGTTGTCAACCAAACGTTAAATAAGTAAGTTTGTCGACCGGCAGTAATGTTTGCTACAATCGTATTGGCCGAGCTTGCATGCAAAACCAATTGCAAGAGCTACTGTGTTTTAAATTGATAATCATCGCTAAAAAAACTTCTAATTCTGACCCGTCGCGAATCCGTTAGTGGCTATGGAATTGCGGAGCTCGAGATCACAGATGCAATCCCGGCCGCGGCGGCTGCATTTCGATGAGGAGCGAAATGAAAAAAAAAAAAAAAAACATACGCTCGTGTACTTAGATTTAGGCGCATGTTAATGAAACCGAGGTGGTAAAAATTATTCCGGAGCAGCCTGCTGCGGCGTGCCTCATAACTAGGCCCGCAAAACATCAGGATTATACTTTTATAACCTCTGATTTAGATACGGAACTCGAAAAAGATTTAGCCCACACCTATTTCACGTACCGCCTTGCAGTCCTTGGTTGCTGTAGGAAAAGAAAGATTCCCGAGATAATCATTAAATGCGTTTGCCGGTTTGCTTCCTGTTACAGTCCTGCCAGCAATGTTCAATTTTAAACTTCAGTAAGGTTTCCACTTGGTCTTGTTGGTTTTTCTATACTCGAAAAGCGAATTAATTTTTTTCGGAGTGGCTGTATTATTGTGCGGCGGCGGCGACAGAAAGGCATGGTTAAAGTACTCATTACTAACACGTTTTATTTCCTTACTCAGACGATTAGGGAATTTTTTTAATTTCTTTAATAGGTCTGGATCATGATGCGCAAGGAATTCAGCATACATTGAATGTTTTAGCTTTATAATTGCAGCTTTATGATATCTTTATAAGTTTCAAGAAGTATGTATAAAGCTGTATTTGCATCGCGTGAGCTAAGTACCTCAGCCTGTGGCATGCTATTTATTCTTTGCCAAAAATATCAAGATTTTGAACTAATATGTCCCGCAATAAGAAGGCGGATCCGGGCTCTTTATGACGATTCAAAAGGGACATGAATATTGGAAGGTGATCACTAAGGTCACATGATAAAACCCCTGCTTTTCTATTGCCCGTTGCGGAGCTACTAAGAGAGATGTCGATTAGTATACAGATGACTGCGTAGTTACTCTTGTATACACCTTGATGTTATTCGTAAAACTAAACCTTTTAATCCACGATTTCTTCTAATGTGACGCCGGGGAAGTTTCCAACATTATTAAAATTCACGTCACCGCCCCAAGCCACGTGCAATTTCCTTATGTTTACGTAATGAAAAATACCTTCAATGTGCTTAAGCAAATAGGAAAAATTAGTATTGTGAGGACAGCACGCTACTCAGCTGGTACAACAAACATTTTTATTAGTACATAAAGAGCATTTGACAGTCACTTTGTGAGTGCTTTGAGAATGTCACAGCAGTACATATCCTTTACAAGTAATGACACCACCATGTCTTCCGCAATGTTTGATGAAAATACGTTATAACCGGATAAAGACTTGATCATCCTACGTTTCAAAAATAGTGATGACAACAAACTGAAAGCTAACCTGGTTGAAAATCATGTCTCGCACTGCGTGTTTATTTTTGCTGATTGCACGTTTACGAATATATATATATATTTATATATATATATATATATATATATATATATATATATATATATATATATATATATATATGTGTGTGTGTGTGTGTGTGTGTGTGTGTGTGTGTGTGTGTGTGTGTGTGTGTGTGTGTGTGTGTGTGTGTGTGTGTGTGTGTGTGTTGTGGCTGACAAGTACTTTTACCGATATACTCGCATAATTTATTAGGTGCGATGTACTTTGTGAAAAGGAAGCTATCTACACTGTCTCATGACACTTAATGAATTGGGGCCAGACCATCTTTTGATTTTAAAACTATCACTAGCTCACCTTTACGTCTTACAAGGATGCGTCGGCCTATGATGTGCCGTAGAAATCGGAAGTTATTTTCATGTGCCTTCTGTTTCGTTACCCAGAGTCGAGATCGCACACGCTTTGCTATAGAGTTTCTTGCATGTATATTTCAGACTTAATTTCCACCAACTGCTTGCTCTTTTCGAGCCATATATCCCGTACTGACTGATAGGCAAAGCGAACGCTCACTCCTGATGTTTTCTCATGTTCGTCCAGTAGAAGATAAATGGCAAGAACGTCGGTATCCTTAAACCAGTATGCCAAGTGCATGTCTCAGCAGCTCAACAGCCCGCTCTTTCACCTCAGACGTCTTTGCATTCACAGGCTTGAAATACATGATCTCGAGCATGATTACGACGAAAATTTCATTATGTTGCATTCCCGGTCTAAGGTCATTATCCACTAAGTAATTAACTAGGGCACCAAAAGTTGCAGACGACGCAAGGTACATGACGTGGTAGGGCAGACGGCAGTAAAAAGTCAATGGTAAACTAAACATTTCCTCTTAATCCACTGCAGCGTGGACTGTAGTTTTAGGAACTGACCAAAATACTAGCTGCATACGCTGATAAGCTGATTCTACGCGTCTTTTTTCGCTAGTTGCACCTCTGCGTGATTATCCTCAGCTGAAAACTTTTTTACTATGCAAAGCATTCTTTGCCTCATTCTAGGAACGTTGCGGCAGGTGGTAGGCAGGCAGGCAGGCAGGCAGTTATTTCCTGTCTCGCCACACTTCAGACCTCTGTAATAAAAAAAATCCAAGGACACTTAAGTACTTCTTGCGAGTTGTGAATGCGAAAGCATCAATGTCCAATTGAACGGCGCTGAATGGTCCTTCGAGTTTTGTGCTGCAAGTAATGTACCATCGGTACGTGCTGCGACAGCCAGCAAGCAGCAGCAGCCTGCGGTGCCAACGCCGCATGCCATCGACGCGGCGATTCCCTCTCCCCACATGCAACCCCTGGCGCGCTAAAGCAGCAGCAAATGTTTGCGTTCGCCAGCTCTGGCACGTGCTGGCTCTGCTCCGTCGAGGAGCGCTCGTGCCGCCAACAAGAGCCAGGGTGACGTGGCGTCGCGGCGATGCCCTCTCCTGTGAGCGGCGCGCACTCATAACTTAGCCGTCACGCATTTTACGCCGACATGTCAGACAGCGTGCTCCACCGCCGCAATCCCGTAGATCACGAGACGCCCCGCATGGTACTTTGCTCCCTTCAAGAGACCCTTGGGTAAACACGAGGAAAGACTCTTCGCACCGATGCCCTGCCATGTTTCCTGGGACTGTAAGCTAGAAGAGGCCAGCGAGTAGACACGGGGGTTCGAGCGAGGCGAGAGAGCCGAACCGGAGGAACGGCATGGGAGACGCACGAGAGACGCGGTCGAGGAAGGCAGCAACACGTTTCACGCCGACGCTCTGCAGATAATAAACAGTTTTCATTTGAGCAAGAATCCAGCCTTTTTCATTGCTGTCACTCCCCTCACGCAACATCTGGCACGCTAAAGCAGCAGCAGATGCTCCCTTTCGCCAGCTCTGCCATATGTGCTGGCTCTGCTCCGTCGAGGAGCGCTCGTGCCGCCAGCAAGAGCCAGGGTGACGTGGCGTCGCGGCGATGCCCTTTCCCCTCACGCAACATCTGGCGCGCTAACGTCGGCTCCCTTTCGCCCACTCTTGCTCCGTCGAGGCGCAATTCGCGACTTGGCGTAGCAGCCAATGGGAACTCCGTCGAGGCGCGCTCGTGACGTGGCGTCGCAGCCACTGGCAATGTGAGTTTAGTTGCCGTTTCGCGGCTACAGATGAGAGACGCCGACTTTTTTCGCTCAGTGGACCATTCGAAGCTTTCGCATCAAAACTATGCAAAATCCATCGACGATGATTGTCAATGTAATCAAATAGCCTGAACGAACGGGCAACCCCGCGGTCTTTGCAAAGTCTGCCGGGTGATTTAACCGATAGCTGCAAGAACCCCACAGCACCGCCATCGCAAAAATTGTGCATCATTTCGCACACAAGGACACCGTTCAAAACACACGACATTTTTTGCCGAGTACAGATGCCGCTTATGAGGAGCTAGTCAAGGAACCGACACAGTTAAAGCGTCAACAGATAAGAGCGTTTTATGGAAAAAGTGTTTTCGTTCTGAAGAAATGCGGATAGGGTCGCGATACCGTCGCCACGCTTATGCAGACGTATAACTCGGAATTTTGGCGCGTGTTTGTGCCGCTCCTCCACTGCAGTAGTTTCGTAGACGAAGCAAGGATTCATAGGAAGGATTACCGATAGCTAGAGTACAGGTTCCAGATACAAAAATTCTAACGGCCTCACATTGCAGGTTTTACTAGAACAGGAAGCAAAACAATCAAATATGGTAGCTGGAACGAAGAGCGTGATTCGCTTAATACTGAGCTGTTTCACGTAAATAAGTAAACATTAGATGTGGGCGAAGATCAACTTTTTTCGAATGCGAGTCGAATACGAATAGCAAGTATCGAGTAGATACTCGATACTTGCTATTCGTATTCGTATCGCATAGCGAATAGTCAAACACTGGTGAATATATCTACAGCAGGACTATTCATTTCGGTTTGTAAATGTACCATATCTCTACTGACTAGTGCAAGAGAGACGTAACTATCAATGACAAAGGATCTGCTTTAAACACAAGATCACCGATTGTCATTAAAAGCTGCACGAACAGTCTCTCAACAAGAGCAGAGTGTGGTTGCAAACAAGCTTTTCAAGAAAGGATTGCTGCTGTACGACAACAGCTTTCCAAAAACGCTAAATAAATGGTTGCCGAAAAAAGATGAAAGCTAGGTTGTGGAAAAAAAGCTGCTGCAGGACTTGTGCGCCGTAGACAGATGTAAAATGGGCCGTTGCAAGGAAAACATCACAGACTGTGGCCTGAAAGACAAAACTGCTACACGACTAGCCTGTCAAAAACACTGCATGACAGACTAGAAGCAAAATCAGAAGTTGCCATGCAGGCTTCCGCTGGGAAACCAAGAAGAGAGCTTGCATTATCCAGTTTGTCCCTGCATTGCTTCGATAAATTTTGTCGTTGTCTGATTTCTGATAGTTTGCGATATCTTGTTCAGCCGACGGAGAAGAGTAACCATACTTTAACATTCAGTTGTTGGGAAAGATTTGGTAAGTTTTGAGTATTCAAAAATGCCAAATTCTTATTCGTATTCGAAATTCATTTTCGAATACGAATGCCAATAGTTGTGTATTAGTCCATTCGCATTAGAAGCTAGCCAAGCAAAAGAAAACTGCTGGTTCGCATATAACTCTCCAAAGCCGCCCAATCCTCGTAAATATCTTGTTCGTTCCGCATAGAATATAAGCAACGCTGTTTCATCTGGAACGTATGTGGAACAAGATTAAGAGCGTACGAAGCAATTTGTCATCAACCGACAACGTTCGCTATCATGACTGGCCATATAATGCTCATTGACTATCGACCACAGCGTATACGAACTGCTTCGGGGATACGGATCCAACTCACGCATTCTACAATTAAGCACATCTGAAGAGGTTGTATGGCAGGACGGCCCGTGAGCTCCATGCGGGCCACCAACTTCGTACACGCGGTCTGCGTGGCCTTCGTCAACGTTTAGTCACACCATCATCCATATGTTCCCCTGCGCCCCCAAGACACGATGCGGCAATGCGGCTCGACGCCTGCCAGGGGCTTGAGGCCCCTGGTCCGCGGTGTCCCGGGCCCGTGGCGTCGCTGCACGATAGCCCAGTGGTCTCAAACTGCGTGACTGGTTATAACTCGCTAAATTTCCTTCAGGAGTCTGTTTCGTTCACTGTGTGTTTACGAAAGACTCGTGTAATGTGTATTGTGTGGCGTTCTCTTGACCATTTCATTGAAATCGTACTAAAGTCCCATACGCGCTGTTAACTTATGATCCATATTTAAGAAGAGGGGAAAAAGATGCCGGCTCTCCCCTAATCAAGAATAGATGTAAGCATGAAGTGGCTACCAGCAAAGCAGATTGGTTGGAGTAATTAGGACGATTACTCAAAACCATCTCACAACCATCCAGGCCGGCAGCGCCGGACGCTGCCGGCCTAGTGACGTAGCGAGGCGCCATCTCTTGAAGACGGCGCAAAACCCGCGCCACGGAACTCACGGATCGCTGGCGTTGAAAAGAGCGCAGGCAACCCTGTGTCAGCGCCAAAAGATTACAATCAAGTATATGGTGCACTGTATCTGCCTTTTGAATGCCGCCATTGGAAATGACAAAACTTGAGCGTACTAGAAGTTACAGCTTGAGTGATATTATGAACAAACATAAGGAAAAAGGAGTCTTCAACCATGTCGTCTGCTACGGCGGCGCGCTGGCCGCATTGTCGGGAAGCGTGCTACTTTAAGGAGCAGTGCCCGAATTTCATCGTTACTGTGGGAACTGAGCCCATATTGTTTACTAAGCGGTGTGCGACGCCAACCTCTGAGACTTCATCGGCGATAGCGACGTTCTGCAAACTTCTTTTGACAGCATGCTTCGTTTGTTCTTTCGAAAGGCCGGGGTACTGAGTGCATGCACGTATATTTATTCACTGTAATACGCTTCGTCAAGAAAGAGACACCAAAATGTGGGCGCAATGTGCTCGGTCTTTATTTGACGCGAAAGGCACTCAACAATAATAACTATGCAGGTCAAATACGATGAAACAAACAGATACGAATAAATAAAGAAGACGACGTGGTTCAAGACTCCCTTCCCCGAGCGTCTGCGCCTGCGCGAGCTGCTGCCGCCGCCCGACTCGAGCGCTCGCCGCATCGTACACCAATGCACACCAATGTAGCAAATGTACACTTTTTGGGGTGTATATCTGCTGCACAACGATAATCGTCATCTGCCTTGCTTGCATTTCCTTTCTTGAAAACACCGCGCCCGCTACTTTCCTGTCGGGAATGCTATGTCATGCTGATAACACGCATGCCGTTCGCTACTGGGAAGTACCGGGCTCGCAACGTTAAAGGAAGGAAATGTGGACAAGACAGATGACGTTTATCGTTGCGTGGCTCGATACGACTCAAAGGGTGTAAACTTTTCTTATGGTATCTTCGACTGGTCGCTTCCATCTCCCGAAGCAGAGTCGGTCAGATCCGGCGTTCCCCGAGGTCAGAGGTAGAGAACAAGCGCGCAAGCCGAACGTGCGACTCGCTCTCGGAGGAGGAAATGGCACATGCGAAACCACGCGACTGCTGCCAACGTCCGATGTTTAGTCTATCCAAAGCTACCGGGGCTCCCGTAAGCGCGCGACCGCAAGCGTGCGGTCGCGCGAAAGATTGCACGTGTCAAACACTTGTGCACAAATTTCGGTTTACAATGTGTAAAGTATACACTGTGCACACAGTGTAAATGGTAATTTGTGCACAAGTGCTGGATACGGGCAATTTTTCGCGCGACCGCAAGCGTGCAGTGCGGCTTGCGGCGATGGGCGGCTCGAGCGTAAATCGGCCGACCGGTGGACGCGCCGGTGGGACGAGCGTTCGTCGAGACGCCCGCATGCAGTGGCCTAGGTTGACTATGTATAGGTTACGGTGGGCCGTCGCCAACAGCAGCGATGCGACGCTGTGATGACGTTCCCATCTCGACGACTGCTCCGACGACAGGGCTCGGAGCGCCTCAGAGCGCTCGAAGATGGAAAAGAGCAATCGAGAAGAACCAGCCGAACGCAGGGCGCGCACCCTGTTTCAACCAGCCGAAAACAACGCCGCTCGCGAGAGCGCTCCAGAGCGCTCAGAAACGACCAGCCGAAGATGGCATTAGAGTGTAGAGTGCACGCTGATAACGCGCGTGCCGTTCATGACTTGGAAGTACCGGGCTCGCAGCGTTAAAGAAAGGAAATGCGGGCAAGACAGATGACGATTGTTGTTGTGTGGCAAGATACGTCTTAAAGGGTGTAATTTTCCTTATAGGGCGCGGGAGGTGCGGTAACCGCGGCGGCACTTGTGTCGGCTTTGTGTGCTGCCGTATAAAAAAATTATGTCATAATGTATGCAATCCTTGTACGCAGCCTAAAACGCTTCGCTGGTAATCCATCCCCGCATGAACGTTGCGACACCACGAATTTTTTTAACGCTTCTGATGCTTTGATTCGCAGATTCGCAGCAACGAAAATACCTTTTCTTTTTGCTTTTCTTTTTTTAGGGCTTTGTTGTCCTGACAATCAGTACTTGGTTAGATTTTGGCTATGCTTAAATTGGAGAGAATACCTTAGACGGTATTTCTGCCGAAGCAGCAATGTTTGCAACTTGGCAGATTATTTCGAGCTGCCCGCATGCGATGCGTGTACGTGCAGCGCCTGCACAGGTGAGTACGTGAAGGTATTTTGCTTGCCTTAATATGCAAGCCCAATCGCTCTTGTTTACGGCAACTCAACGTCTCGCGCTGATCTGCGTAATTGCGTCTGTCTTTGGACTTGTGTGTGCGAAAAAAAGAAAAGAAGAAGGTGAAGCAAAGGAAACTAGCGGCTCGGGCCTCGCTTGCTTACGCATTCAGAACGCGCAGTCCGTAGCGCAACTCGCTCCGCCGTTAGAGCAGCAAAGGAACTCGTGACGGGAAGCGCGCTTGTGCAAGCAGAAGCCGAGCGCATATTTATAGGAACCGGCCGCAGCGAGCGCGGAAGATACGGAGCGGTTTTTAGTATATTTCTTTTCTCTCTCTCTCTCTCTCTCACTCACTCCCTTCTTTTCTATGCAAGCGCTTCGACAGACCTCCGGAAAGAGGGAAGACAACGTAAAGTTTTGTTTTTCTTTGGCAGTCTTCAAAAATTAAGGGCATGTCACCGGCGCACTCGCGAACGTGCGCGCGTACAAATCGATTATTGAAGATAACCTCGTGAGGAACAGGACAGCTTTGATGCATTGTAGCTGTATAAAAGCTGGTACGACTGAGTCAATACAATCGATCAATTAGTCAATGTTTATGACTTAATGAACGTACCCTGGAATAACTGCGATGTCTAAATAATAATAATAATAATAATAATAATAATCCATACAAATGCTAAACAAGAGAGAGAGAGGGAGGTTAACCAGAGTTAGAGCCTCTGGTTTGCTACCCTGCCCTAAGGGAAAGGAAAAGGGAAGTAAAGATAGGAAAGCAGAGCGGGGACAAAAAGAAAGGCGTGAAAAAGAAAGAAGGACGGGATCATTACAGTCTTTCTAATAGGCCACTGTCACGTAAAAGGGTCAACAAAGCCTTGACCGATTTTCGGTGCGACGACAGTTCATGTCGGCATTCCAAGACTGTCTGTTCTGGAAGTGGCCTGTCGTCAAGGCGTGCCAACACGGCCGCTGGCGACAGCCGGTGCGCGCTGTATTGAGGACAGTGGGAAAACACATATTCTATAGTGTCCTCGCCGCCGCAGCGACTGCAAGCCGCGCTCTCGTCCATACCGACTCGGAAGGCGAAAGATCTTGTGTAAGCTACACCAAGCAACAAATAACCAATTATACTAATAAATCAAAGAGCGGAGTGACCTAAACCTGAGCATTTGAATGTCATTATTGGCCTTCATCAAGCCAGCCTTTAAATGCGCGCTTGAGATTATCCACAACCGTGGCTCTCAATTCGTTGTCTCTAATTACTCTAATGGCATGTTGAGGTTTCTGCTTGACTTCCTACTGTTGGCTCTCGTCGTAGAATATATAGCGCACCTATCCTGTGCCTTTGTCATTTGATTTTCCTATTCCTCGACACCAGGCAATAAATTCATGAGACAACATGGAATGGCATGAAGTGTAGCGCAGCAAGAACAACGACACGAGAAGAAACGAAACACAGACCCAATTATCCTTGCTGCGCCACACTTCACGCCATTCCATGATGATCAACCAACAAGCCCACGTCTTTTGTGCAAAGGGGAGCGCAGAAACGTTGCGGAGAAAAGGAGACCTGGACAGGGTAGATGGACAGACGGACAGGATAGATATCCTAAAGCCCACATCGCCACTCTCGTTTACATCAGACAAGCCCGTCGGGAATTTCGCCACAGCCATCCAAACACCGCATACCCTGAACGCACCCGTAAAAAGTCCTTCTACAAAGCTTTTTTCCCCACGTAAACGGCACAACACTGGGACGACCTTCCCACCCACCACATAGCACTGATAGCAGAGCATAGCCAGTTTAGAACAGCCATCGAGAGACACCAAACATATGTTAACCGAAACCGCAATGTTTAATTAAATTCAATTTCACTTCAATTAAATCTTTTATTTCGCGTAGCTACTGTCCCGGAGCCTGGCACTAAAGGCATTCTATACAGGCCCGACGTGGTCCTGGGCACCTGTCGACACCCGTGTGATACAGAGCACGAAATTGTCAAAGTGACCTGAGGGGCGCTGGCTATCACGACCAGGATTACACATATAAGTACCCAAGAATGTGGACGTTGAAACATCCGCCGCCGTAGCACAATATGTAGGGCATCACACGCGTAATGCAAATTTCTTGTGTTCGGCTACCATTTCACACCTTTTCAAACTCCTTGAAGGTAAAATGTGTGGTACGTCAGCACACGCGATGTTACAACTGTAGAGGACGCTGTTTTTCGGGTATCTGAGGTACAGCTTACCTGTACTGAGCAATACCTGCAGAAGTAACATCCGCACAATCGAGAGTGCACAGGCGCAGGTACTTAGGATTTGTCTTGGATTGCCGCGCTTCAAATCAGCAGCGGAGACAATTGTGATAGCTCGAGATTACCCAGTCACAACTCATATGACATTGGAAGTGCCCAGAGCACACATCAGGCGCGTTGCGCGCGCCCCTCTCCACCACCTCCTCGCGCTGCCGAAAGACCGGCCCAGGGCCTCTTTTTGCCAGGAGATATCGGCGTACCGTGGCTACCTCTCTGGAGATTATATGCCTGCCGACAGGCTCCTTGCACCTCCTTGGTGATTGGCTCGCCCAGAAGTTCGATTCTCAGTACGGGGAATTTGAACGAAAGCAGGACTTTCGTCGCCTACTCTTAAGCAGCTATCTCTACTCATGCTACACGAGACATACAAGGATCATCTCTAGACTTACACTGGTAGCACGACAACTGTGGGCGGATCTACATGAGCTGTGATCTTTCCCGAAAAATACGTGCCCATTCACTTAAAAACAACTCACCGGACAACGTCGACTGCTGCGGAGCTTGCTGCACTTCGCAGTGCACTTCGCATGAACCATGAAGATCTACCTCGAAGATGGAGGAAATTCACCGACTCGAAGGCAGCCCTCCATTATTTGCTCTCCGCTCTACGCCGTAGACCACAAGACCATCTTATGCTAGAAATATGGCAGTTATATCACCAGCTATAGCAGAGAAAGGACATGACGTCACTTTTCAGTGGCTCCCGGGCCACTGCGGCATCAAGGGCAACGAAAGAGCCGATGAAGCTGCTAGGAGGGTTCACGAAGATGTCGTGAATGAATCCATCCCCTTATCAAGAACTGACACAGCAGCGAATCTTCGCATACTAGCGCGTGATGTCACACGATCCATGTGAAACACGCCAGCTTTCCGACATACTCTACTGCAGCGCCTGGACCCATCCCTCCGACTACACATTCCATCTGGACTATCCCGAATCGAGACAACTATTCTCTGCAGACTATGGCTAGGAGTGTCTTTAACGAATGCATTTGCTTGCCGCATCGGAATGACTGATAGTGCTACCTGTGATAGTTGCGGCAGCGAGGAAACAATCGAACATATTGACGCGTATACTTGTATATTTTTTTTTTCTGGTGACCGCTTTTCACCGTCTAACAAATGCTATCGCTCAGCGCGAGGCGCGCCCGCATGTATCGGAAGAAGTTTCTCGAATGTTATCGATGTTTCTACCCATTGTCTGTTGTCACCCAAGCTTGTGTAATGTGGTTGCGTGTGCGACGCGAATTATGTAGAATTTTCTGGAATACACGCGGGCACCATCGATTACTCTGGAACTTTCGATGACCCATGTATAAAAGCCGACACGCCTGACCGGCAGATCAGATTTCGACGATCGCCGACCGTGTTCGCCTCTATCGCTGTGCTTTGAGTGTAACTTGCTTTTCTAGGCACAAGTTCGCCCAACAAAAAGTTAGTTTCGTTATTCACAGTTTTGCAGCTGTATTATTCACTGTCACCACTGTGTGACAATATCCTCTGTCATTGTCCTCGCTACAGCTCCCAGAGACAGTCGCTAGCGCGTGAAGGCGTTGGCACGCCTCACTGACCTGCCGCTTTCTGAGCAGACGATCTTCGAGTGGCGGCTGATGCGACCTTCACACCAGAAGGCGGTGAAGGAGCTACTGAGGTTTCTCGGGTCAAGCGACCTGCTTGAACGATTGTGACACTCCTGCGTTCGTTTGTGTGCGTGTGTTTTTCTGTTTTTCCCTCTCCCACTCTTGCCGTGTGTGTGCACTTTTTTCCTTCTTTTTTTAAAGATCTTTCTGTCTCCCGTTACCCCTTCACCAGTGCAGGGTAGCCAACTGGATAACTATATTTCGGTTAAATTGCCTTTCTCATCTTTTTTATTTGTCTCCCTCTCTCTTTATCTCTCTCTCTCTCTCTCTCTCTCTCTCTCTTTGGGCAGGGTTTCCAACCGCGGAAAGTTGTTCTTTCACCCAACTTAAGTTACTTTTAATTTATCATCTCCACACTTCAATTAAAACTACAGATAATTTTCCTTGTGCTTTTCTTGGCATCATTGTCTGTTGACTTCATGTGGTGTTGATTAACAAAAATAGGGCCCCTCAGTTCCCCTTCATCCTCTCGTTCATACACCAGCAGTGAAAAACTCTGCGATCCCGTAGCTATACAAGAGAACAGCACGGTTTTGCTAAGAGCCACGCAAATACAGAGGTAAAGACACATAAATGCGAGCATAAGAACGGGTAACAATAGAAAACATTTTTAAGTTGGCATACATATCGGTATGTACATATTAATAATTTATTCACAAACTTGGACTGTCTTGACATAAAGGACTAGGTGAAAAATAAAGAATAACTTGTTCAGAAAGGATGCGATTGCATACTGTGTAGCTGTGATCCATACTGCGATCTATAACACGAGGAGTAATAAAATGTAAAGCTCTAAAGTTGTAAACGTCTTCTTTTACAAACCGATTGTTGAATGCTACAGGGTCAGAACGAACTTGTTTATGAACAAGCAATGCAAGCTTAAGTTTTATAAAATTGATTAGGGGCAGTACTTTAGCTGCAGTAAATCTAGGCAAAATGTGATTAGTTCGTTGCATGTAGCCCATAAATGTTTCGAATTCCACGTTTCTGCAGCCTATGCAGTACATGAACGTTACCTGTGAAGTAAAATACTACATAAGGAGGCAATACACAGCAGACAGGACTGCATAAGAGTATAGCGCTATCTTAAGCAGTAGCACGTAATTTTTATGTTTGTACAAGAGGCTTAAGGATTCTGAGATGAATGGACGTAAGGCCACCACGTGTGCATTCCAGCTAACATTTTCGTCAACAACTACATACAAGAATCTTCTGCGATGAAACCCGCTTGAGAGCACTGGCGTCGTAATGCAGGTTGAATGACGTATCATTTCTTTTTGCTAGAAAAAGAATATAATTTGTCTTACGAAAGTTAAAATGCAGTTTGTTTGTGTTTATCCATGCAAATACTAACGCGAGCCAGGCGCTGCATTTTAGAAAGAGAAAACCCTTTAATGAAAGGCAGATATTTTAGCCGGCGTACAGACATCGCTCACATGCTACTCTGCGTGGGGAAAGGAATTGGGGAGAGAAGGGGAGAGACGCAAAAAAAAGGAATAAGTTTTTTAAAAATTGGCACTGAGTTTTCTGACTCATGGGCAACGGCGTGCTATGGTAAAGTCCTTCAGTGTATGCACCGTCCTACAATGAGGTGACAGAATTCGCTGCGTGAAAGGTACATGAGGGTGACAGAGTAGAACTAAAGTTTGTCGAGTTGACCAACGTTTTTTAAGTATGTAAATAAAAAGTTCATCGCACGCCTCTGTTGAGTGAGGCAGGCTAAACGGCCTAAGACACAGTCAAATGACAAAGGTATCTGTGTAAGCGAATGCATGCAATGTTCATAGAACGCACGCTCGTCGGCATGCGCTCGGCACTCAAACAGGATATGCTCCACGGTTTCAATTGAGCCACAATTGTTCAGTGTGGACTTGTCACTTGACCGAAGTGGTACCGTATGTCGTTTCCATAGGCGGTGTTCAGCGGAATACGATGATATAGAGTTTCCAAATGGCGAGGAATGTTGGAGTCTGTTTCTGAGATTTGGGTCGATTCAGTAAAGGAAATGGTAATGTTCGGCGGCAAGGCTCCGCAGCCGGTCCTTTTCTTCGGAAGCAAATCTTTTAGCTAGTTGGGAAGCATTAGATCTAGTGAAATTAATCCGCTTATAGTTTTGGTGTTGAAGGCCTTTGCATGCCGCTTCATCTGCCTTTTCGTTGGGGAGAATAGCACAGTGAGCAGGTATCCACTGAAATTTGATACAGTGGCCTGATGCAATGGCCAAGTGATGTAAGTACGCAACGTAGAAAAAACAGGCTGATGATTGTTTTTTTAACAGACTGTACAATGTTTGTAGTGCTCCTTTAGAGTCAGTAAAAATAGCCCATTGATCAGGCGCTTGGCGCAGTATATAGAGGACAGCTTCTTTGATGCCGTGAAGCTCTTCTGTCGTCGAGGATGTCCTCCGCTGCAGCCGATAAGAAAGCATTTGTCTTGTTGAGGGCACATAAAGACTACAGGAGGAAATCTCCCGAGCGGTTGAGGCATCAGTGTATATGTGGGCGTGTTGAGTATATTTCTTCGCTAAGTAGAAGAGAGTGGTCTGCAGCAGCGCGGCCTGTGGCATGCTACTCTTTGTCCCATTTACACCGGGTACAAACTGGTTTCTATCTAGAGGCAAAAGTGCCCAGGGAGGAAAAGTCGGAGGCAGTAATTTCTGTGGCTGGATAATCGGAGGAAGGTGCAAGATTTGCACAGCTTGGCCAAAGCCAGACTTACTGTGGGTTACGTGGACACGGTACATGAAGTGCTTCTTCCATTGGAGCACATGCCGAAGATGGGTACCCTATTGTTTCTTGGGAAGCGATGGCATCTAGCGGTAGACATCCTGCTCCCGCTACTGTTCCCGAGGCTGAAGAGCCCTTCGGGAGGTCCAGACATATTCGCAGGCAGTTGTTCCGCGCGGCTTCCAGAGTCATCTTGTTTGCTGGTGATAATCTCTGAAACACCGGTAGGCAATAGCGCAATGTGCCTTCAATATAGGCTTCTTTAAGTAGAACCAATGAGCGGCAATTGCAGCCCCATCGTGTTGCTGCCGCGAATTTGAAAACTTGCAATGCTGCAGCAATCCTCGCACGTAGCTTTTTTACCAGAGGTGATCAAGATAGATTTCTCTCTATCGCAATTCCAAGGAATCGTTGAGACCGTACGTACGGCAGCGGTCGCCCACCGAGTAAAAGCGGATATTAGGTCGTAATCTTTCTTGTGAAAGCCATGGCTGTGATTTTTTCTGGTGAGAGGTGAAGACCTCGGGGAGCCAAATACATGGAGAGCTTCAGTAACGCTTTCTGAAGTCGTTGTTGGGTGATATAGCACGAACTTGATACGTCCCAGATGCAGATATCATCGGCATAGATAGTGGTGTGTGCTCCTCGCGGCAGGTTTCTAGTTATGTGTATAAGGGTGAGATTGAATAGGAGCGGGCTGAGCACCGCACCCTGGGGTACGCCCTTCACTGCGTAAGACTGTGCAGGTCCGTTCGGAGTACTTATAAATATTTTCCGCTCTGTTAAATAGTTTCCTATCCACTTGTACAGCTTCCCTCCGAGGCTAAGGCTAGCCAAAGTTGCGAGAATGGCGCGGTGAAAAACACAGTCAAAAGCTGCCTTGATGTCAAGGAAAACGGCCGTCAGGATGCGCCCAGCGTGAATGGCCTCTTCAAGTGAAGAGACGAGGGCGATGACATTATCTATAGCAGACCTGTTTTGGCGGAAGTCGTTCATTTCTTGGGGAAGCTTATTGTGGCTTTCAAGGAACCATGTAATACGTTTGTAGATCCGCTCCATGAGCTTGCCTACACAGCTCACTAGAGTGATGGGCCGGAAAGACGCGTAGCTTGTTGGCTGCTTTAAAGGCTTCAGAATCGGCACGATTTTCGCCAGCTTCCATACCGTTGGGACCGCGCCAGACATCCACGAAGAACTATAATATTCCAGAAGTCGTAAGCGGGAGGCGCGGGGCAGCTTTGCGATGGCTTCATAGCTCATTTCGTTATGGCCCGGAGATGTGTGGCTGTTTGATTCAGCGATAGCAGTGGTGAGCTCTTCAATTGTGAAAGGCAGATCCAACGCTGGCACGGCCGCCTGTGGGATGCCAGACTGACTATCTGTGGAGGAAATCGAAGGCCTTGAACCCGCTGATAGTAGTATGCACTATTCATCTGAGATTTCTTTGAAGGAATTTCGTTCATGCAGAGAGAGTGCAGCAAAGGGGTGAAGCTGTTGGGGCGGCGTGCGCAAACCTCTAGGGATCCGCCAAATTTTGGCTACAGGTTGACGTACAAATAACGTGGAACAGAAGTCGTGCCATCTTTGCCGACTAAGTTTATCCGCGTATCGCCGGATATGACGTTGTGTCCGTCGGAGTCTTCAATGCATTTCGTGCGTAAAACTTTCCTTTCAGCTTGCCTGCGAATGGCACACAATCTTACAAATTCTTCGTCATTTGGCGGTAAACTGACTTTTTTAGTGGAAATTCGTGTGCATTTCCTCAGACAATGAGCCATTGTCATGAATAATTCCTCGTCCGGAGTTACAGCAGTAATTACCCTTCCAGCGGCGTCCTTGTATGCATGCTAATCTGTAGATTTGGTAAGAAATTTTCCTGGTGACAACTGCATACAGACAGCTGATATAAGAATGGCGTAATGGTCACTCCCGCGTGTTTCCAAGTCGGTACACCAGGTAAAGTTTCGGGCAACTGAACTTGTTACGAAGGTCACGTCAGTGCTGCTGGTAGTCGTCCAGCCTCTGAGGTAGGTTATACTTCCGTCGTTTAGAGGTTCAATTGAATAGTTTGAGAGAAGCTCTGCGAGCTTGGCTCCTCGTGCACATGTGTTGCTGCCCCAAATTTAATTGTGAGCATTAAAGTCTCCACAAATAATATGTGGAGAACGTGTCGTTGCAATCAAGTTTTCAAATGTCGAAGCGTCGAATGGTCTGCCTGGCTCCAGGTATATTCCAATGAGAGTGCGTTCTTGTTGGCCTATTAATGTTATGGCACACACATATATTCATCGTCACTATTAGGCAGAACATCAACCACGGAGGCTGGAATATCCTTGCGAAAGCCTATGAGTAATCTGCTGATGTCAACCGGTCGCTGTGAATGATGAAAAAAGTACCCTTGCATTCGGAAATGTTCCTCGACGCGCGATTCAGAGATGACCATCAAAGGGAAGTGATACGCTCGCACCAGCTGCCAGAAATCTGAAAGTTTCGAGCGAAGACCACGAGCGTTCCACTGAAATATAGTGCATGTGCGAAAAATATTGTGGATGGTCAGCTTATGTGAGGCTGTCCTTGCCAAAGCCATGATTTTTACTGTGCGGTAGTACACCCCTGTGGAGCGTAAGATGCCGACACCAACGGCTCCATTGTAAGGACGGCTTCTACCTCTGGGAGACACCTCGACGAAGGGTTGGCGCGGACAAAAGCTTTGGGGGCTGTAAACAACATCGGAATCAGTAAGCGTGTAATGTCTTGTGCGGTGCTTCCGTGTTGCTGTCATTCGCAGGTCATCCTGTCATGTTGTGGTGCCTGAGGCTGATGGCGGCAGTGGTCGTTTGGTAGGTCTAGTGCGACACGTTGCGGTATCTTCGAAGGAGGCGATGAGGACGCGGGCTTCCCATGTTTATTTCTGACCGCATCAGCGTATGTGTTGCCAGATGTCTTTTGGCTTTGTGGGGATTGTTCCTGGGAGTAGTTTGTCGTATTCGTGAAAACCCCGTCGGGGTTAGGCGGTGGTTCGTTACGCTTGGGTGGTTTCTCTTGTTCTTGCTCCACTGCGCGAGCAAGTGTAGCAGCCTTCTTGTTAACGCACCCTCCATGTGAAGCATGGTGTGGGCCACCGCAGTTGGCGCATTTAGGTTGTGCTCTCGAGGTGCATTCCTTGTGCGAATGGGGGACAGTATACACTTTGCAGCGCACTGGTCCGGTACAATGTCTCGATATGTGGCCATGCCTCTGGCATTTGTAACACTGCGTTGCTTCCCCAACGTATTCGGTGACAGGGTAACTGCAGAATCCAAGCGTAACTAAAGGTCAATCTCAAGCGAATTCCAATATCACAAATCGACGACGTGTCTCTTTGACCTTGTCGCCATCTTCAAGGGCGTAAATGGTGAGCCTCCTTGCTGTAACGACACCTTGGTCGCGTAGATACTCTTGTAGGTCTTCATTTGAGTAACTGAGAAGTACATCGTGCATTTTGCCATAGCTGGCAGTGTATGAATATGGTACCTGGGCTTCTACAGCCACACCAGCTAGCTCAGTTACCGTGAGGAAACGGTTGGCGGCGGACAGTGTTGCCACTGTGACCACCTGGCTGCCGTCCTTGTTAAGGCGATGGCTGAGAACTTTCTTTTGAGCCGAAGTTACAACCGCCGATACCACGATGTTAGGGTTAACATTTCATAGATTTCCTCCTTGTAGGGTAGGTCTGAAGATAACAGGGACACCAGCACCTTGTTTTTTTTTTTCTTTTAGGATACGACCGTGAAGGATGCCTGGTCAATCTCCTCTGCATTTTCGCCCGAAGGCTCTTATTCGCGTAGTCTCTTGTTCGCAGAACCCTGGTCTGTAGCTGGTACTGCAGGGGCTGCAGGAGTAGTAGTTGCCACCCCTGTCATGGATGCAGCGTGCAAGTTCATCTGGCGGTGATGTTCCGTGCCGCGGTGGATACGGCGCAGATCGCCTATAAAGGGCCGCTTGATGTGCTTCTCCAGGTGGGCGGGTACCTCCAGGTCGTCCCACGGCCAGTACAGAGCACACAAAAAAGTTTTAAAGGCTATCAGACTGAGAGAAAACTGAAAATTAGGGACTGGTTTCAGACAATCAATTCTCTAAGGCATCTTCATCGTCGTCCAGTGCATTTTATTTCCAAGCTATGACTGTTCTTTCCTGCGAAAAATATGTTTGTGTCGTCTGCATATTGAATGGGTGGCTGTGTTCAGAGAATATAATTGAAGTCTGCGTAAACAAAACATCAGATAGGTCCCGGAATCAAACCCTGCTGCACGCGGTATATTATGGCACTTGTTTATGAACGCATTTTGTCTAGTTCAGTATACTGGCAACGATTGGTCAAGTAAGTGTGTATAAGTTGAACACAATACTTTGCTATTTCATATAATAAAATGTCGTACTAAATAGGATCAAATGCTTTCTTTAAATAAAGAAATATACCAACAGTGGAGTCTTTCAGCTATGTTGTTCGCAGTGATCTGTTTTGAGTGCTTGAGCGCGTCTTCTGCTGTGTCTTCTTTTCGAAAGCCATTCTGCTGGTCTGTAATTAGAAGAAACTTTGATAATGTCGTGTTAATGACGTGTTCTGCGGCTTTGTAGAAGAGAGGTAAGAGGCAAATAGCGCGGCATTGAATGAGGCCGTTAATGTCTCCTCATTTATGAATTATAATTGCTCTCGTGGTTTTCATAGCATCGGGAAAGACACCTGTTCTCCGTATAGAGTTGCATATATGCACTAAAGGAATGCTAGTGATTAAACCTACGGCTTGTATTGGAATGCATTTATGTTGTCAAAACCATTTAAGTCATTAGATTTGAGAGTTGTAATGGTCTTGCAAACCTCACTAGTGTAAGAGTCGGGGTTGGGCATGTCAAAAGGGGTAGCTGGCCCATGCGGTCGTCCGACTCATCCAAGCTAAGGACTTTGTTGAACGGAGGAACATGTTCTCATCAAAAATGAGAAGGACTGGGTTTATTTACAATTCGGACATACTCGACTGCACCGCCTGGACCCATTCCTCTGACTACGCGTTCCCTCTGGACTATACCGTATCGAGACAACCGTTCTCTGCCCACTATGGCTAGGAGTGTCTTTCACGAATACATTTGCTTGCCGCATCGGAATGACTGACAGCGCTAAGTTGCGGCAGCGAGGAAATAATCGAACATATCCTCTCTCATTGTCTTTGCTGCAGCTCCCACAGACAGTCGCTCGTGACGGCGTTGGCACGCCTCGATGACTGGCCGCTTTCTGAGCAGACGATCTTGGAGTGCCGACTGATGCGACCTTCATACCAGAAGGCGGTGAAGGCACCACTGAGGTTTCTCCGGTCAAGCGACCTGCTTGAACGACTGTGACACTCCTGCGTTCCTTTGTGTGTGTGTGTTCCTAACTTTTTTACTTTCCCCTCTCCCACTCTTTTCATGTGTGTGCACTTTTTTAAAGATCTTTCTGTCTCCCCTTCCCCCTTCCCCAGTGCAGGGTAGCCAATTGGATATATATCATCAGGTTAACATCCCTGCCTTTCTTGTCTCTTTTATCTCTCTCTCTCTCTACATGAAGAGCGGAGAACGTTACGTCTCATCAAACTAGCGTGACTGAAAATTAAGCACACCGACGAGCCGAAAACGGCTGTTTAAAACCCTCTCTGTCCTCCTTGGCTCCCTAGGCTAGGGAAACTGCAGTGCAACCTTCGTCCAATCGGAGCGTCCATAGTTGTCACAGGACCCGCTTTGAGGGCGAGGGCTCACACACTTACTCCCGCACCTTTGTTTCACTGAACACACAGAAAGGAGGGGGACTAGTAGACAGGGCTTGTCACGCTTGACTCAAGCTTGCGCGTCTTGGTTCCTGAGATGACCCCGCAGTTCGCTGCAGCGTCTGTCAAACGACCGTGGCGATTACCGAGGTCCGTGAGAAAACGCCTTAGAACATGCTTTTGCACGAGTTTGCTTCCTCCCATTGGTCCGTGAAGGCGACAGCTAACCAACTAACAATACTCGGTCCGCCAAACGTGCCTCGCCTTGGTGGCACCGCAAGTCTGTCCGAGGGGTGCGCATTGTTGGCTTCACGAAGCGATTCCTCGCAGTGGGCTGAGAGAGGTTAGAAGGTCACTAGCCCCGCTGGCGGATCGTAACAGCGCCTCCATGGCCCAGAAAATCTCAACTGGCTAGTGCTGATAATTGCTGGGCAGGAAGAGAATGGTTCGTGGCGTGGGAGGGAGGGGGGTTCGACTTGGCTTGCAGCAACCAGCTGCGAAATGCTGACATACACCCCAAACATCTCACAATGAGAGGCAGCAGCAAAGCGAACCCCACAACACCGCTCTGCGCAGCGCTGAAGTATCCTGGATCTTGCTTTAGACCCGCCAGGCTTCAAAGAAAACATGAGTGTAGAAACAACAAATACTGCATTTTCGCTATGCAAATTTCGAAGGAATTTCGTGCCGACAAAGTTAGCAATCATGGATGCAGTCC
Organism: Dermacentor albipictus; assembly: GCF_038994185.2. Classification (NCBI taxonomy): domain Eukaryota; kingdom Metazoa; phylum Arthropoda; class Arachnida; order Ixodida; family Ixodidae; genus Dermacentor; species Dermacentor albipictus. The sequence continues at coordinate 58,495,690 of NC_091821.1, read as the reverse complement.
AGCTAAATGAAAGGGGATATCTTGGCTTAATAAAATCAAAACAACAACAAAATTTAATCGGGATCGCGAAACGCAGAGCGAGTTTCAAATGAGCCTACTCAAGCTATGCGCATTGCTATGCAACTTTCCCTTCTTATATCTAATGAAGAAGTACTATTGGAGCGTGAGGCTCCATCGAGCAAGCGGCCATTTTTGTGACATTTGATTAAGCTATGTCGGAGAGCAGTGATCGGTCTAGAAGATGAATCGCGCTCCATACAAGTAACACGACAACTTCTGGTTCGACAACCAAACAGGCATATTCCTTCTCTGAAGCGCTTCCTCTCTTATAATTAGTTTATGGCTGACATATATATACCATGTCATAGTCGATGTCATATATACGAATTCATAATAGCACTCAACTATGAATTCCTTTGTATAGTCTGGCACGCGAAGCACAGGACGAGAAACCAATAGCGTTTTCAAACTTTGGAAAGCGTTCTCTTTGTCCTCATCCCAGTGTACGTTACTCGGTGCTCCCTTTCGGAGGGCGTCTGGTAATGGACTTGCCAATTGCGAGTAATTCGGAATGTACCGTATAGTGCCCCACAAGTCCCAAAATTGAACGAAGTTCCGTTTTCGTGCGCGGCTGAGAAAATTCTCCAATCGTAGCTATTTTCAGCTCAGCCGGCCGTCTCATGCCCTGACCGACAACATGGCCCAGATAAGTAACCTGTGAACAACCAAATCTACACTTTTCCGCTTTCATCGTTAAGCCGGCTGCCCTCAACCGTGAGAACACCTGTTTGAGGTGCGATACGTGCTGTTCCCAGCTGTCTGAAAAAATTGCTACATCATCAAGATAGGGCAAGGCAAACTCCTGCAAGTCTTTTAGGACAATATTCATTAACTTAGAGAAGCTAAACAGGGCGTTCTTCAGCCCGAAGCTGAATGCGAGAGGGCGAAAAGTGCCTACAGGTGAGATGAATGCTGCATATCGGCTGGCACTTTCTGAAAGGGGAACTTGCCAGTACCCCCGCACGAGATCTATAGTTGAAATGTATTTAGCAGCGCTAACTCTTTCAATTCGTTCCTCAATGTTGGGTATCGGGTACAGCTGATCCCTAGTGATGTCATTTAACTTCCTGTAGTCAATACACGGACAAGGGTCCTTGTTACGGGTTTCTACGAGTATTAGTGGTGACGTGTAGTCACTCTCAGCGGGCTTAATAACTCCCAACTCTAGCATGCGCTGTATCTCTGCCTCCATAATTTCTCTCTGTCTTGGAGACACCCTGTAAGGCTTTGATCTTACTGGTTCGGTTGATGTCAGCTCTATTTCATGCGTTATTAGTTCGGTTATACCCGGCCGATCGCTGAACCTGTCGATATATTCCCCTAACACCTCTTTTAGCTCATCTAGCTGCTGGGTCTTAGAGCATGCGAGCTTACCGAGTGTTCTCCTACTTATTCTAGGCCGATTTCAGAGTTGGAGGTCGCCTTACACTCATTAAACACGGCATAAATGTCATCCGGCTCTTTGATATGGTAAAGTTAATGACTCCGCTCCGCACCACGTACGGCTTCATCAAATTGCAGGGGTATATCCTCACCGCCTTCCTGCGACCGAGCACGTTTAGAGCATAGTTAGTATCTGAAAGTTTGTGCAACACTTTAATGGGTGCGTGCCAGTGAACTCCAAGCTTGTTCTTTCTTGAAGGTCTGAGGATCGATACCAGGTCCCCAGCGTTAAACGTTCGAAGCCCCGCATTCCTGTCGTAATGGAGCTTGGCGCTCTTTTGTGTCACGCCCATGTTCTTTTCGACTAGTTCTTGTGTTGCACTTGGCCGTTCTAGCAGATTTAGCATTTACTCTATACCACTGTTTGACTCTCTCCTCTTTCCTCCCACATCTCTCTCAACATTCTCAAAGGGGGGCGTAGTGTCCTCCCATAGACTAGTTCTGCTGGCGAGAACCCTGTAGCTTCACAAAGTAAACAAAACAGCCGGAAGACCATTCTCCCAGTCTTCCTTGTGGTCGTAACATAATGCTGGCTAAGCATGCTTAAGCACTGAATGCCACCTCTCTACACTATTTGTCTGAGGGTGATAGATGGAACTGTGTATTAACTTTGCCCCGCACTTTTGTAGGAATGTGGAAGTCAGTGAGCTAGAAAATAATGACCCTTGATCCACCTGAATTTCGGCTGGAAACATGACTCGGGCGAATACTATCAAAAGAGCGTGTACTAGTTCGGTGGAGCTGAGTTCTTTCAGAGAGGTTGCCTCTGGAAACTTTGTAGCCGGACACAGCATGGTAAACAGATAGCTGTGACCCGACTTTGTCCTTTGTAGAGGTCCTACCGTGTTTGTCACAAGTCGGCTGAAAGGTTCTGATATTAAGGGCACTACCTTTAGTGGAGCTTTCCATGTTTCTCATGGCTTACCCGAGCTCTGGCAGGCGTCGCATGACCTCACAAAGTTTTCCACCTCTTTGAAACAGCCAGGCCAGTAGTGTTTCATAAGCAATCTTTCTTTCGATTTATTTGTGCCTAGGTGGCTAGACCAACCATTTCCATGACAGAGACCCGAAAGGTCCTCCCTGTACTTGTAGGTACGACTAATTGATCCAGAATCTTGCCCTTTTAGTCTCTGTAGTGCTGATGTAACACGCCTCCTTTCTCGTGCATCGTCACGTTGCGCCTAGCAACGCCTTCATTAGCTGTTACATGCAATTTAGCTGGGTCGACGTCATTCTTTTGCTCGGCTGCCAGTGACTCTCTGTCCACACGTAAAAGCGGATCAAAGTTCTTTGAGGCCGGAGATAGTACAACCCTGTCTTGATTGTGAGTGCGTCAGTTGGCTGTTCCTGCAGGTGCACTTTCACACATGCCTTATGATACGCTCTCGTTGAGCGGATCAGCTGGCACCATTTCCTCAACCGCTTTTATGCGAAGCATATTACGAGGGCTCAACCCAGCTCCTCAGGCGCGGCGGTGACCATGAAATCACGTGACACCGTGACGTCACGACAGAGGAGAAGTGGCTTTGGCTCAACTCTTGCAAGACGGGCTGGGTGGGAATCGAACCAGGGTCTCCGGAGTGTGGGACGGAGACGCTACCACTGAGCCACGAGTACAACGCTTCAAAGCGGTACAAAAGCGCCTCTAGTGAATGCGGTGTTGCCTTAGAAACGCGCTGTTTCTAAGGCGTGCGTCTCTTGCTCAGGCGCACATTTCGTTGCCGCGCCGAACGCTGCTTTGCTCGACGCTCACCGCGTCCAATGCGGGACGCGTAGTCGCTGCCCTGTAGCCCATTGTCTTACACCCCTTGGCGGGTCGACGGGAACGCTGTCGCGTTCCACTCTTGAAGGCGAAGAAGTAATGCATGAGTTGTTTCTTCGTCTAGCCGAACCAAATATAGCCAAGCAACAGCAGTTCACCAGGCTAAACAGTGGTTCAACAACTAAAATAAAGGCTAGTATGCTTCGCATCCTGGGCTTAACCTTACCTAAGCCACAGCCATTTTTTTCATCCTTCGAGCCTAGCTCGGTTTCCGTTGCCGAGGCTACCTCTTTTGCTACTTTTGTTGGAGCGGCTTTGCCATCTTCAGATCAAAGTGACGCGATTTGAGGAACTTGGGATCGCGTCAACGCCTCTACTACGCCCTCTCCAAGTTTCAGCCCCTTGTCACACGTACAGCAACTGATCCGACAGATTCGAAAAAAAAAAATGTAAGGGTACTGCAGCGACAAGAATTTGGAAACTGCAGCCTCGGTAACGAGCTCCCCGAACGGCTCACGGATTCTGACTTTCACCATCAGCAGACATGCGCTGCGTTCTTCCACAACCTGTTTAATCCACGCTGCTTCTCCGGTGAAGTCAACTACCGTCACGTAAGACGGATGGGAAATGACCATGATGGCGGCACTATCTCGTAGCACCCGGCATGGTTTTCCATTAATATGCAGGTCGTGAAGGTATGGGCTTAAACGTCCCCTGTTCTCGTCTCTTTCGTCCACGTATCGGTCTAAAAGATTCGAATTCCTTTTTCTGCTCTTTTTGTACGGTTTCGCCATTTGACTTCCCCTCGCTCTTTTCTGACGTCCTTTTCTCGATGTCTACACGCTCGAGTCGTTTCGTTTGCGATCTCTTTTTGAATGTTTCGAATTGTTTCGGCGGGAATGTCTCAATTTCCGTCCTTGACGTTCAGCTTTCTACGAGTTGCGCACTCTTCAACTAATTTGACCGCTCTTTCCACAGTGTTTACGCTTCCTCTGTCTTGCACCCACAGCTTCACAGATTGTGGGATGCTTTGTAAAACTGCTCTAGACACATGCATTCAATAATCACGTCTCTGCTCTCGTATGCTTCCGCGCTTTTCAACCACTCTACTAGGTTTCTCTTTAAGTCATATGCAGACTCCGGATATCCCTCGCTATCCTCCTTGCTCGTGTTTCGAAACCTTTGCCGAAAAGCTTCAGCTGAAAGGCGTTACTTCTTCAGAAGGCTAGCTTTATAACGTTCGCATAATCATATGCATCTTGCGCACTGAGTCTGGCGATTACTTCAGCTGCTTCCCACAGCAACATCGACAACAACCGCTGTAGCCATGTGCTCGGAGCGAAGTTCATCTTCTTCCAAGTTCTTTCAAAATTTCCTAGGGAGAGCCCTATGTGGTCCCTGACCTCAAATAGCTTTAACAGCATGTCCATGTGGTATGATTCTGTCTCACTTGATCGTTCCAGAGCCCCTTCATTCGCTCGAGATAACTCCAAACGTTTACTTTCAAGGTCAAGTTTCATTTTTCTTAACTCACGATGTTTCTCGCATTCCTGTCGATCCTGTTCTTCTTTCTACCATTTAATTATCTCTTTTCCTAAAGAGTTCTAACCCAATTCCAATGTGCTCCTCACTGGCCTGTTCGGAAATCAGCTTTAATATTTTTTATTTCATCATTTTCTTGTGTTCATCTAGGCCCAGTTCTTCACCGACAACCAACAATTCGTCTCTCAGCAGTGTCTTCAATTCCACGGTTTCTGGTTCACTGCCTTGGTCCTGCTCGCTAAACATAACTAGGTAAACACAACCTAGCTAACAATCCACAATCCAGCTTCCCTACTCTTCTAAACTGAACAACCACAAAATGAAGCCTTGAGAATCAAAGCATAAACCAAGCGCTCACCGCAGACACAGCACCACATCGCAAAGTCCGCCTCACTGCTGCCAGCCAGTTGTAAGAGTTGGAGTCGGGCATGTAAAAAGGGGTAGCTGGCCAATGCCATCGTCCGATTCAACCACGCTAAGGACTTTGTTGAAGGCAGGAACGTGTTCTCACCGAGAACGAGGAGTACTTGGGTTATTTACAATATCTACATGAAGAGGGGAGAACGTTACATTTCATCAGCCTAGCATGACTGAAAACGAAACACACCGAGAAGCCGAAAATGGCTGCTTAAAACCCCCTCTGTCCTCCTTAGCTCCCTAGGCCAGGGAAACTGCAGTGCAACCTTCGTCCAATCGGAGCGTCCAAAGTTGTCACAGGACCCGCTTTGAGGGCGAGGATCCACACACTTACTCCCGCACCTTTGATTCCCTGAACACACAGAAAGGAGGGGGGCTTCGTAGACAGGGCTTGTCACGCTTGACTCAAGCTGGCGCGTCTTGGTTCCTGAGATGACCCCACAGTTAGCTGCAGCGTCTGTCAAACGACCGTGGCAATTACCGGGGTCCGTGAGAAAACGCATTAGAACCCGCTTTTCCAGAAGTTTGCTTCCTCCCATTGGTCCGTGAAGGCGACAGCGAACCAGCTAACAATACTCGGTCCACCGAATGTGCCTCCCCTTGGTGGCGCCGCAAGTCTGTCCGAGGGGTGCGCATTGTTGGCTTTAAAAAGCGATCCGTCGCAGTGGGCTAAGAGAGGTTAGAAGATCACTACCCCCGCTGGCCGATCGTAACACTAGCAAGCTAGCATCAATAAGTTCGAAGGAAATCGTAGGCACCACGCTTTTAGTTGCGTAGACCTCAAAAGAAGTACTACGTTTATAATTGGAGGAGTTGTCTTGAGAAAACGCTCACCAAATAAGCTGATCATTGCTAGATGTCTGTTTATATTCCAGTGCACTGTCAGTTTAGTCAGCGGATCATGTAAGTTAGATATTATGACTTCTGAACGTTTTCCAGATTTTTGATTTGCCATTTCCTGCATCTGCGTACTTCATTGCGAAATATTGTATTTTTTATTTACGCAGTCTGATTTCTTGATGCCTCGTTTTCAGAACACTGTGAAATAGTTAATTTTTTTCTTCGATCCTCTTATACAGCTTTCTAGATGCTCATGACTTCGTGCCTTTTTTTTTTAGGGAGGTTCATTTAACAAAAGTAGGCATATTGTAGTATGCAGTCGCAATTTTAGAAAGGAAGATGTTGTAACCTGGGTTGGGATCCTCGCTTTCGAGTACATCCTCAAAACCTGTGCTCTCTCTTAATTCACAAAATGTAGAAATGTTGCAGTCACTAACTCTGCGAGATTGAACTGAATGGTTGTCCGTTTTACTTTTCGATAAGGTTCCTGGCAAAAAAACACAAGGTGGGTATCCATTGCGCGCACCCTCCTCACCGGGAGCCTTGAGGTATAAATAAACAAATAAATAAATAAATAAATAAATAAGTGTATCCAGGAACAACGGTCCGGGTGCCGACGAACAGAAAAAATAAATAAAAATGTAAAACTACGGTTAAAATTATGTGATAAGGAATGGAATATATACCAGGGTTGATCCAGAAATAAGGTTCCCAAAGAGCTCCAGCCACACGGGGAGGTGAGAGGCGAAATCCGGCAACACTGCTGCACGTAGCTGTTCCGCTACTCTCGGTTCTCCCCAGCTCATACTTGGCTCAGCAGCCGTCAGTTATGGAGGTTCCCATTGTTGATCCAGCCAAGAGCGAGATTCGTTCCGTAATTCACTTTTTGCAGGCCAAAGGGACTCCACCCGTGGATATCCATCGTCAGTTGACAGAGGTGTGTGGCGGCAACTGTATGTCCGTTCAACACTTTCGAAAGCGGTACAGGCAGTTTAGTGCCGGTCGGAAGGAAGTCCGCGTTGAAGAACGGAGTAGAAGACCGTCAGTTTCGGAGGCGGTTATCGAGATGGTCCAGCACGAAGTGCTTCAAAACAGGAGGATCACCGTCTGTGAACTTGTTGCTCAGATTCCTGGGAGTTCTTACGGTACAGTGGAAAGAGCTTTGACTGAAAAATTGGGCTATCACAAGTGTTGTGCTCGATGGGTTCCGCGGCTATTAACATCAGACCACATGGAGAAATGATGTGCTCGCCAGTTTCTTCAAAAGTGTCAAGAAGATAAAGGAGGATTGTTGGACTCCATTATTACGGGAGACGAAACGTGGGTGTTTCATTTCACTCCCGAAACGGAACAAAAATCCAAACAGTGGCGTCACCCAGAGTCAGCAGTCGCAAAGAAGTTCAAACAAACTCCTTCTGCTGGCAAAGTCATGGCCAGTGTTTTGGGGTATCGTAAGGGGATACTGCTGATCGATTTCATGGAACGTGGCACAACAATCAACTCAGACAGTTATTGTGCAACACTAAGAAAACTCAGGCGAGCTATCCAGAACCGCCGGCGAGGACGACTGGCAGCCGGTGTAACGCTGCTTCACGACAACGCCTGATCTCACGTCTACCGTCAAGCCCAAGAACTTTTGACAAACTTTGGGTGGACTGTCATGCCCCACCCACCGTACAGTCCAGACCTCGCGCCTAGTGATTATCACTTGTTCCCCAAGTTAAAGGAACATTTGAGTGGCCAATTAACGCTTCCCAGGAGACGATGAAGTCAAAGAACAGGTGAAACGCTTCCTCAACGGGTTGGCGGTGGAGTTCTACGAAATTGGGATATAGAAATTGCAGCACCGCCTACAAAAATTCGCAGAAAAAGATTGCGATTATGTATAAAAATAGAGCAAAGTTTCATCTTTCCAATGATATAAATTTCTATGAGAATAAACAATATTGTCTATTTCTAAAATTGATGGAAGCCTTATTTCTGGATACACCTAAAACGAACTGGATAAACAGCTAAATAATGAACAACAATACAGCAGTAACACACATTTTAGAAACGGGGAACATGTACGAAAGGAGAGAAACTATTGGATGAAAGGAGCGCAACTAGAAAGTAGGCTCAAGAGAAAGTACGAAGCTCCCAACAGAAAGAACACAACCTGTTTTGAAAGATACCAAGATGGAGAAAATGACAGTTGTAAAGATCTTACATTCTCTGTAGAGGCGAGTGTCTGCTCAAAGAGGCAGGCACGTGTAAGGGCCTGTGCTTCCTGGCATAGGCGTCTGCGGAACCCGCAGTGAAACAGAAGTCAGCGGATCCGAATATGTACTAATTTCATGAGTGAGTTTGCATGAAAATACGATGACAGCCGACTACGTACGTCTGCAGGTAAGTGGTAGTAGTGTTGAATGATTGTTCAGACTAATTCATTGGCCCGCGAGGTCAGAATACGATGTTTATATGTACTCATTAACCTTTTCTGCACACGCTCAAATAATATGCTACTTGAATTCATTCTGTCATTCCACACCACTGAGGCATGTTCAAGTGATGGAAGACATGCGGATGTGAACAATTTGAGGAAGGGAAGTGGGGAACGGAATTTTCTTGTATGTCTGCAGACAACCAAGCGTGCGCAGGCCTCGTGTTGCTACACGCTTAACGTACTATCAAATTATTTAGACAAGAAAAAAATCCTTTTTAGTGCGCAAATCGTAGGAAGGAAGGAAGGCGGTGACAGGATAGAGTGTTCTGACCTGTCGCCTTCTTCCTTCCTTCCTACGATTTCCACACTAAAAAGGATTTTTTTCTTGTCTAAACAATGTTTCACCAACCAGCCGAAGCAGCCACCCTTTTGCTGTACTATGAAAAAGCACACCGAGAGGGTTTATTTCAGCAAGACTAGTCAACACTGAACGGTAAACATAATAAGGGCAGATAATATTAGGAGCGTTACGCGAATATAATTCTAGCTTTAGTTCTATTTAGAGTGAGCCTGTTCAACAGGCACCATTCATAAAATGAGGGTAGGTCGGACGGCAGAGCGCGGCAGTTCTCAATATTGTGTATCTTCTTAAATATTTCGATGTCACAGTCAAGAAGAAATGAAGACTTCTGAATTGTTGAGGAAACGTCCTTGATTAAATTAAGACGAGAAGCCGACCTTGGGGTACCTCACTGGATACGGTATATATATCTACAAAAGAAGAATGATCATTGACGCTCACGAAGCAGGACCTATCGAGAAGACAGCTGCGCAGCAGAGCTTGAATTGCAGCTTCAACACCGTAGTCTGCAAGCTTTGCGACCAATAGGGGATGATAAACTCCGTCGAAGGCTTTGCTTCGCAGTACACAGCATCAACTTGCTACCGTCGCGTTAGGGGCGTTGAAACCTACATCACAAAGCTGACAAGGTTGGTGGTCGTTAAGCAGCCAGAAAGTAATGCACGCTGATTTGTAGCGAGAACAGTTTTTTTGCCCTGCATGAACAATTATATACTCTTAATAGCCAATTTGAAAAGCTCGGAAACGGCGGAGAGAAGAGGAATCGGCCGATAGTTTGCGACATCCTCTTTGGCGCCAGATTTAAAGACACTAAAAACATGAGCCGTTTTTCAAGCACGTGCAAAATTGAAATCATTCAGACAGTTGTTAAATATTGATGTCAGCACTGCTACAAATATATTGCCGTAAACTTTGATAATGGCGTCCGGGATGCCATCTGGGCCGCAGGACAAAGCCCCAGACGCCTGGGGCATTCGCGGTTAAGATTCTCGTCACAGACCGAGCTGGAAGTTCCAGCAGAAGAGCTAGGCTGATGGACAGTGCTGTCATGTGGAGGTTTATATATAGAGATGAAATGGACAACGAAAAAATCATCAATCGTTTTCACTTCTACAGCTCAGGAGTCGAGCAGAGGGATAAGATCTTCACGTTTGCTGGATTGTACACGAAAGTGTCTCCAAAATCAATGGAGACTTGTGATCCGGTTTATAATAATAATAATAATAATAATAATAATAATAATAATAATAATAATAATAATAATAATAATAATAATAAATTAATTGTTTATTGTAGTGCCCAGGAGCAGCTACGGAACCTTCGTACTGGTGCACTTAAAAAGTAATACACGAGACAAAATGTACAGGAAAGACAAATATGGTAGATTATGAGAAATAGGGAACCTGAAACCTAGGAGGTGGGCGTGAAACGGAGTTAATCATATAGCATGGTTATCTACATATATACAAAATACAGGAAATAAACTTTGAAATATGTCGATACAAGCAAAATGCGTATTAAGTGAGGTGTTTTTTTTTCTTTTTTTTTAAGCCAAGCCATAGGACAGTCTCTAATGCAACAAGGTCGCTCAGAAAACGCGGAATGCTGCCTGGTATACTTTTGCAGCATGGAAAATTGCCCGTGACCAAAAAGCTTTGGGCTATGCTTAATAACCATGACCAACCTTATAGACCAACAGAAGGTCTGATTTGATGCTTCTTGATTTTATAGCTCTGAGTTGAGGTATAAGTGAGAAAAGCTGCAGTGTGGTCGCTCAATCTGGAAAAGCGGTGCTTGAAAGTACATATCAATTTATTCTTCATGTGAACGAGGTCAGAATTACATTTGTACGTTCCACCGCAGACTACAAAAGGATACTATAGTACTAGAAGGCACGCAGTAAAAAAAAAATTCAGAAAGGCAACAGGGGAGTGGAAGTCGTGGGGTATATACGACATACAATTCCAAAAACGCGAAGGGACCGTTGTTTCGCATATTTCGCATGTCAAGAGAAGATTAGCGCTTTGTCGAAGTACCCATCAAGGTCTTTCGTTTCATCGACACTGGGCATTGGAGCATCCCTAAAGGTATATGAAAACTGCACGTGGTGTGTGTTCCACGTATGACTTAATGCCATAATTTTGAAAGCATTTAAGAGTAGCTTCTTGCCTCTGCACCAGTTTAAGAGGGAAAAAAATGCCTTTTTGGAGGTGAATGGAGTCGTGAACACTGACAGTTTTAAATAGCTTTATGTCGCCAGCATATAGAAGGTATGAGGAGTGTTGAATTTCTGACGAAATGCCATTTATGGACAGTAGGAATAATTATAAATATAATGATGAACACTGCGGGATCAATATTTCACATGCTTGCTGACATGGAAAATGCTTCAAATTGAAGAAGGGCTGGTATATAACTAGCACTGAGCATTTTGCTGAATCCCGGAAGCATGAAGGCCGCAGCAACTGGCGGTGCATCCGAGTGCGGGCGATATCGGCCGCGCGCCCTCTATCTTATCCCGCCTAGCCAAACGTGCCTGCACACAAAGTTGGACGCCGGTGCAAGCTGAGGTCACTCCTCGATTGCGGGAGCGCGCGCACGTAGTGCGTTGAGCACTCGGCAAGCAGCTGCGTACATAACGATACACCCAGCGAGTGCGGTGCGGCTCCCTGTGCGTTGCCCTATCCGCGAATGCTCATATAGACATTTCATAGCTGATAACAGCAAACAAACAAAAAACAAAAATACACACGCAGAATCTCCTGTGGGAGTTACTTAAATGATGCGTAAGCATTTACCACTAATCACCGTCGTCGCTGCTTCGTCGTCGTTGTCGTGCCTGGTGGCCCCTCAGAGCGGGAGATGCTCCACCAGCGACACGCAGCTGTCACGGATGCTGTGTTTTGCTTGGCGATTTACCAGAACAAAGGATGCCTCACCAGCGACACGCAGTTGTCACGGTTGATGTTTACTCCTCATCATTCACTTCAAGGCAGCTCGCTTCAAGACAGCAACGTCGCCCCTCCTGACCGTCAGTCACGAAGAGGCCACCGATCGATGACAGCATCATCGTCGAGAACTCCCGGGGAAAGCGTCGACGGCACGTTCAGTAGGCCACGTGGTTGCCTCGTTTTGTGCCACGTTGGAGACACGAGCACCACGTTGGAGACCAGTGAGGGGGCGATAGAGGTGGTGAACGATTCGGCGTTTGTTATTGGCCAGTGAATTCCCTCAACGAGAGAAAGAGGGAAGAAAAGGGCATAAAAATCGGATCCGGACGGCTGTGAGAGAAAAAGGAGAAACGCTCGGACATGCAAATACGCTAGCGTGAAGTGTGCTTCGATAGTTGGAGCCGTGTTGTAAAACTTTACCGTGTACCTTTTTTTAATATAATCCTTTTTTTATGCTCTTCAACGTCGCTCGGAACCCTTTTTCCTCCCGGCACCTGGCACGGCTCCAGCCAGGGAACCTTCGTGGCCGCATGGACCCCCACCCCTCCAACTTTCACAACATCGTATGCTGCGGTGTTTGGCATAACTACGAGAAACACCACGAAAGAATCGTGAATCGGAGAAGCGCGGTAGCAACCCCGAAATGTTAGCTGAGACCAGCATGAGACAGCGAAGAAGAGGCGAGTAGTAGTAATGTTCACTCGTGTTGTAGATAACTCTCAGAGGATGTGGACGTGGGAAGAAATGATGAGCGATATTTTGTAAATGAAGCAAATATATACATTTATTATATATACGCTGTATCTTGTTTGGTTCTTCTCGTTGTGTTTCTTCTTTATCTTCAAATTGGATGAAGTTGCGTTTGGATGACGCCGCTGCCTCGTGGAAGATGAGCAATGGCCGATGTGTGCCGTAGTAAGCGACGTAATTGAACAGTGTCACGTTTGGTAGATCTCGTACGTAGACTTGGTCGATAACGCTGCCGCCTCTCGATGCGAACCATTATCAACCGTACTCCGGCGACGTCTCCGTATGGCACGGCAGCACGGGCCGTATCTTGAAAGAAGACGACGAAGTGTCTTCGTGACAGAACACTTGTTTCTGTGCTCTGTGAATTTTTGGTGAAATCTTCGCCTTTCGGGGTGCCTCACCTCCCCGTCTTGCGGCCATGGACGCGGAGCACGCCATAGGCCCGCCTGGCCAGAAATCATCACGGCCGTCAACCGCAAGGAAGCGAGTTGGCTCCCCTAGCGACACCGAGCTGTACTCTATGTCGGAAGACGACTCATCCGACGACGGCTTCATACCCGTCCGGAGTAAGAGGGCGAAGAGAAAGATCGCCAACACAGCGCCGTCAACTCCTGCGAGTACTACGACTATGAAGTCAAGGCCTGCGCGCTGGTCACACGTCATCATCTTTATGCCGGAAGAACCGTCAAGCAACCTATGGTTGCTGAGCAGGCAAGCCTTATCCATGTTTCTGGAATGTGCAGTGCCGGATCAAATTAAAGACATCAGAATAAATCCACGCAAGAATATACTCGCCATAGACGTGTACAACGCGAGTTCGCTTGGAAAACTTCAAGAAATCACGGAGCTAGGCGGAATCAAAATGCGCCCCTTCATCCCGATCGACGACACATCCATAGCCGGTGTAATTTACGACATTGACATTGTCATTCCCAATGATGATTTACCTAGCCTCATCAAGCCGGCAAAGGAGGGCACGATCATTACGCAAGTGCGCCGTCTCGGAAATACGCGCTGCGTAAAAGTAATTTTCAAGGGGGATTGTATACCATCCCACGTTAAAGTCGGACATTTTCGACATCCGGTTCGACCATTCATCCAGAAGCCGCTTCAATGCCATCAGTGCTTCAGGCTAGGACACGTCAAGGGCGTGTGTCCCAACTTGCTACTGTGTCCCCGTTGCGCTGAACCTCATGCAGAAGATACCTGTGGTACCACAGTTCTGAAGTGCGCTAACTGTTGCGGCCCTCCCGCAGCCTCGTCGAAAGACTGTCCCCGCATCAAGAAGGAGCGCGCGGTTCTCAAGCAAATAGCCAGAGACAATTCGGCCCACAGGGAGGGAGCCGAAGTAGTCCGACGTCGGCGTCGACGTCGGCACCATCGTACGTCTTCAAAGAAGGCGCATGCGCGAAGCGATAGTACCCGCTCCACTACGGTACCACTTAGTCGCGCCGCGAAAGGGCCCACCCCTTCCACGAGGGAATCAGATAAGACTATTTCTTTAGAGGAATGGCCTACGCTACCGAGCCGCTCCCTTGCTAAGGAACCTCAGAAGGTCGCGGCCCCACCGGAGCCTTCTCCAGCCATTGATAATTCACCTAAAACAGATCGTCAAGTCATCTCGGTGCTACGTTCCCTCATGGAGTCCATCCAAACGATTTTAGTGGACATGGGAACACCGTCTGCTCGAAGCGCACTTAAAGTGCTGGACGCCTTAAGCCCAGTGCTTGAATCCCTCAACTAGAAAGATGGCTACCCATACCCCATCCTTCCGAAAAGAAGTCAAGGCAGCGTCCGTCATCCAGTGGAACGCCAGAGGGCTAAAATCACGAATTTCAGATTTCCGTCAGTATGTGTACACCAATGTGTTTCCACTCATCGTCATTTGTGAGCCCAACTTGTCGAAACCAATCAGACTGTCAGGATACGAATGTTTCATGTCATCAACAAATGGTGCATGCAGCAAAATCATCGTTTTTGTTCGTCGTGAACTCACCTATGTTTTGCAACCAATTGCGCCCCACGACGACAATCAATATATATGCATCGCCGTTAAAAAGAACAAACTCTTGTTTACTCTCATAGGCGTGTATATACCGCCTTCCAGCAATTTCGATACTAAAAGATTAGCGGATATCTTGAGTGTTTGTCCCGCTCCATGGGTCATCATAGGAGATCTCAATGCACACCATCCAGCATGGCGAAGTACAAAGACAAATGCAAGAGGACGAAGATTAGCAAGCATCGCCTACAACTATGGCCGTAGTCTCTTGAACGATGGTAGCCCCACCTTTCTTCGAGGCGTGCCATACGGCAGCTGCCTCGACCTTGCTTTCGTCTCCAACTCTCTCGCTAGATGTGTGAAGAGGTTTGCAGATATTGAGACAGATGGGAGTGATCAGATTCCCACCTATCTGAGCATCAAAGGCTTGTCGTCTAGATCTGGCCCACGGAATACCATTCGGACGATTCAATGGGCCAACTTCAAATCTGATATGGAAGATGCCTGCCGCGAGGGCCTACCCTCTGGGTTAGAGCAAACAATTAAAAATACGATGCAAAACGCCACTCACATGCTGACGATCTCTTACACGCAAAACGACTTCGACATAGAGTTAGAGCGACTTCGAGCATTTCGTCGCCGGTCGGAACGTCAATATCGGCATACAAAATCAATCCATGACCTTAGGGCAGCCAGGAGGATGCAAAAGAAGATTCAGCGTCGAATGGATAGATTAGCGTCAGAACGTTGGACAACGTTTTGCCAAAGACTGGACCCCCGCAAGAAAACGGTGCATTAGGAAAACGCTGCAAGATCTGCGTTGCCTTCCGGAACAGCGTTTTCCATTCAAGGCGCTCGCGCTTTTCCAAGGGCGGCAAGACATCGATGTCGCAGAAGACTTTTGTGCGTGGATGGCAAACCAAGCGACACGTCCAGATCCTCCAGCCCGAGATGACGTTCCCCATTCCCGTGATTGCCGCATGGACCTTCCTTTTACAATGGAGGAGCTCGAGGCGGCACTAGCTTTCTGCAGGCGCTCATCACCTCCGGGTCCAGATGGTATATCATACCGAGCCTTGTGCTATCTCGGAGAATCCGCACGGATAGAATTGTTGAGTCTCTACAACACGTCATGGCAGGAGGGAAATGTTCCTGACGAAAGGAAAGTGAGCCGCCAGGTGCCAATCTTGAAGCAGGGCAAATCCCCGCTAGAGCTCGCCTCTTACCGCCCAATAGCGTTGGCCGGCTGTGTAGGAAAGATAATGGTACGGATGATCCTTGGCCGCCTGGAATGGTACCTTGAACATTACAAGATTTATCCGAATTCCATGGCTGGTTTCCGACGTGACCGCTGTTCCATCGACAATGTAGTTGATCTCGTTTCATATATGTCCAGCACGAAAGGTCCCGAAAACGTTTATCTGCAGCTTTATTCTTAGATGTGAAAGGGGCATACGATAACGTATTACATGAGGCCATTCTCGACGCTCTTGTGACAGATGGCCTAGGTGGTCGAGTATTTTCGTTGATTGCAAGTTACCTATCTGCAAGATCATTCTATGTGTTAACTGACGATGGCCCAACGAAGCGACGCTATACCACTAGGGGCGTTCCTCAAGGCGGTGCTCTCAGCCCGACGCTATTCAACCTCGCTCTTATTGGGCTTGCTGAATATTTGCCAACTACCACCAAATTTCAATATACGCAGACGACAGCTGTGTCTGGACTTCGGCAGTCACACGTCCTCAGATACGTGCACGGCTTCAAAGAGCGGCTACTTTGACAGTGAGCTACTTGTGTGGATAAGGTCTCAGCATATCACCAGAAAAATGCGCCCTAGTGGCATTTACTCGCAAACCAATGACGCCTAATGTCATCTCAATCAATAGACGTACCATTTCCGATGTCAGAACCCACAGATTTCTTGGCGTAATTATCGACCGAGACCTCTGTTGGAGCCCGTACATGGCCTACATGAAACGGCGCCTGACAGCAACCTCCCAGTTGTTTAAATACTTGACAGAAAAGACGTGGGGGATGTCAGTAGACGCAATGCTTAAACTCTACAGAGCTCTCTTTCTCGGTTTTTTAAGATATAGTCTACCTGTACTGAACAACACCTGCAAGACAAATATTCGTGTTCTGCAGGCAGCACAAGCTCAAGCACTCAGAGTCTGCCTTGGCTTGCCCAGATGCACGTCAACAGTGGCAACTATTGCGATTGCTCGGGGCCATCCCATGCAAATTCACATCACGGTGGAAGCCCTGAGAACGCACATCAGACATTTTCACGTGCCCCCTATCACCACCTTGCAACACTACCTACAGACAGGTACCAATCATCATTCTCTAAAACTATCGTCAAGTACAACGACAAACTTCCCTCGGGCTTCACCGCTGCATCTAAACCATTGATACCCCCTTGGTGTCTTGTCATCCCCACAGTCCATCTCAGCGTACCAGGAATCGGGAAAAAGTCTGAGCTATCGTTGCCTGTGCTGAAACAACTGTCTCTGCTTCTTCTGCACGAGAGGTACGCGGACAGTGCACATATTTATACTGATGGTTCCACAAACATCCAGTGTTCGTCCGGTGCTGTGGTCGTACCAGCAAGAGGTATTACCATCAGCTTTAGGACGGACCACCCAACGACATCGACATCTGCGGAACTAGCTGCTCTTCGCGCTGCACTTTGTTTCGTCAATCGGGAGCCACCTCGACAATGGTCAATCTTCAGCGACTCAAAGGCAGCTCTACAATCTGTGCTATCAGCTCTGCGTCGCGGGCCATTCGAACAGGTCGTATTCGATATTAGATGCCTACTCCATACATCACAGGAGAAAGGACACCACGTGACGTTTCAGTGGCTGCCAAGTCACTGCGGCGTCAGAGTAAATGAAGACGCCGATAAAGCCGCTCGGACAGCTCTTGAAGACACACAGGAAGAGGCCATACCACTTTCATGGTCCGACGCAGCCAGCAGACTTCGAGTGCTTGCACGGAAGATCACGCTCTCTCTATGGTGCACACCAAGCAGCTAGACCAACCGGAGCAATCGTCAACACGACCTGCCCTCTTTGATGCATCTCTGTATGCCAACTGGACTCCGCCGAAGTGAGGCCACCCTGCTTTATCGCTTATGGCTAGGGGTGGCCTTCACGAAATCTTACTCGTTTCGCATTGGAATGGCCGACAACGCTCTCTGCAATGCCTGTCTTTGTGAGGAGACGCTGGAACACATTCTGTGCGACTGTCCTGAATATAATGTCCAGAGACAGTCCCTTGCGTCCGTTCTAGCGCACCTTGACAATAGACCATTGTCAGTTGCAACTATTTTCACATATCGCCGACAGAAGACATCGCAGCTGTAGGCAACGAAGGGACTACTTCGGTTTATGAAGGAGACTGGCTTGGACAAGCGGCTGTGACAGTGATACCGCGCAAGAGTGACACACTGTAACTAACGATGTGTGTGCCGTGTTATGTGCTCCCTATTTCTTGTCCCCATCTTTCATCCCCCCATCCTGCTCCCATATGTAGGGTAGTGAAACGGTTAAGCTAAACTGGTTAACCTCCCTGTCTTCCTTCTCCACTTTTTCCTTCCTTCCTTGAAAGCGACCTGCGATGGGGACACAGTGCGCCGAGCGCTGATAGTTTCGTGAGCGTTGTGTTCTCTCCGCGTAGTTGGCGTTGAAGCGAGAGGTAGCACGTACGTCAATTCGCTCGCTACTGCGGGCCCTATCTTGAAAGCGATCGTCTTACCTGACGGACGAACGGAGGGACGGACAGACGGATGGACAGACGGACGGGTTTCCTCGTTGGGTAGGCAAAGAAATGCTTACGCGTTTGAATGATGTTGCAAATCGATGTTGCAAATGGATTGAAACATTATATCTAGGGTCGAATGTGTGGCGCGAAGCCCGATAACGTAATGAGAGGGACTGTGGAGAGGAAGATGCGTTATTTCCTGTAGCCCTCTAAGGGGCATGGCTCAGCGTCTATATTAACGTAATAGCGGAGAGGCGTTAGGCCTGTAGCAAACAAGAAGAGAGCGATAAAGATTACAAATAGTGCGCGAAGAACCTTCGATCAATTGAGGCATTTGCGCCATACTCCTCTGAGAAGCATGTTCGGATTCGTTCGCTCGGCACATCCACGAGTGCTTCGCAGCTCTGTGTTCGTTATGAGACCAGCGCATCGCTGAATGTTTATTGTTTCTCTTCTCTCGCACAGTTGCCTCAAATATTGCAGGGGGGTTATTCGGTAAGTTTCCATCTAGTGGACAAGTCTATTTTGTCTGCTGCTGAAGTACCCCACGCGTACCCCAGCACAGTCAGTGAGAGCTTGAGCAACAAACTAAATGGACATGCCCGCTAGGTGGACACTTACAAAACTATTCTTTAAAGAATCGTTTAAAGATTCTTTAAAGCAAAACTGATGGTCTGTCGTGTTTCTCAACACAAGACACACGATGAAGCGAAAACCACCCAGTCCCCCTCCCCCCCCACCCCTTTAGGGGCTCACTACACGTACTGTCCTCTAACGGTCGCTGTATTACGATATAGAAGCTGGTTTGGGTTAGACTGTATAACAAATGTCCACAAGCTGTGCACGAACCGGTGCAGCTGCGACGATCACACCTGCGGCGCGCCTTGAGAGCATCTGCGACATCGGCGGGTCTTGACACGCACACTCGCATTCGCACACCGCTCGGCTAAGGCTGCCATTTAGTATCACAGAGCTGAAGCGAATAAAGAATAGAAAATTGTTGCGCACACACGGTCACGGTGCCTTCCGCGTCGCTTCGCTGCAGCGTCGCTTCCGACATCCGGTAACGTCACAGCTAAGCCGACGTGTGAGGTCGCAACCGATGACGCAAGCATGGAGGAAGAAAAAATGTACGCAAGCAATAAACGGTGCTTGCGCGCAAGACGGAAAGAATAGCGCCACTCGAATTTGCTGTGCAGCGCCCAGAAAACGACCTCCTCCCACCCGTGTTTCTCAACTTTATTATTGCTTTCTTTTTGTTCTCTTTTAATTCTGTTTCTGCTATCCAGGGGTCGGGGGGGCGTGACTTTTTGCATTAATTGTTTTGCGAAAAGTCTCTGCATTGCAGATAGTAGTCTGAAGAAATAGACATAAGCTCTCGACAGCCTCACACGTATGGCGATACTATACGGGCACACACACACACACACAAATGGAGGGTGAAGGAGCGGGTATTGGATGTGTTGTGGGTGCGTTGAAACGTGGAAATATTCATTTCTGTCGCCGTAAATGTGCGCACTTACCCGAAATAGACAGATTGGTCAAGTGGCCGAACTTGCGATTTCAGTTAGTTTTGGTTAATTTTTGTGACCAGAAATAAAGAGTCAAAGACCCGCCGTGGTTGCTCAGTGGCTATGGTGTTAGGCTGCTGAGCACGAGGTCGCGGGATCGAATCCCGGCCACGGCGGCCGCATTCCGATGGGGGCGAAATGCGAAAACACCCGTGTGCTTAGATTTAGGTGCACGTTAAAGAACCCCAGGTGGTCGAAATTTCCGTAGTCCTCCACTACGGCGTGCCTCATAATCAGAAAGTGGTTTTGGCACGTAAAACCCCATAACTTAATTTTTTTAAATAAAGAGCCAAAACATATGTGGCTGACACAACATTCCATATCTCGTGACTGTTGTCTGCTTTTTTAAAGAAAATAAAAAAAAGGAAGGGAAAAAATGCCGCCATTGGCTTCCACAAGTATGAGCTCCCTTGCGCTAACGCGATATGTATGGCATCTTTCAGTTAGACGAGTCAGAGGTCGCATTTTCCTCCCTTTGTTCCAGGTCTTTTTGCCGTTGTGTCACTTATCTCACAAATACTACCAAGAGAAGAAATAGCGCCGAAGCATATCGTAAATGTCAGGAGAGAGGCTGATACCTGAGCGTCGGCAGGAGAAAGAAAATGCAGAGAGAGAGAGGAAGAAAGAAATAAAGAAAGAATAGATGGTATTTTGAGAGAGAGAGAAGATTAGGCAGCTTCGGCAACGGCGCTCAGTTTGGGTTTGCTGCTGAGCGCCGCTGAACGTGTTCCGGCGTGGTCTAGTGGCTAGGATATCTGGCTTTCACCCAGAAGGCCCGGGTTCGATTCCCGGCGTCGGAAGTATGTGTGGTCTCATGGTGTAATGGTTAGCACTCTGGACTTTGAATCCAGCGATCCGAGTTCAAATCTCGGTGAGACCTTTCTTTTTTTTTTTTCCCCCTACCGATTTTACAGCCCATTGCTTTCATATGTTTGTGTTTCCTGTGGGCTGATATATACATCTGTTTTACGTTCTCCTACGCTGAAGCAAGCCACCATCGACAAAACAATCGAACTCATCTAGGCTTTCCATACGAAGCCCCGCAGTGGTCGTTATTTATTTATTTTTTGTTTAATAAACGTCTTTGTCTCGTTCACTTCTGCGTTTATTCGTTTGCGTTCGTGCTCTGTTATCCCACGTTTTTCTCGGCACTCAAAAGTAGTGACGAAGAAGTGTTGGTGCTAGATGGCGGTATGTTTAAAAGCCCAAAACGTGTGGCTTTATTTTATTATTTATCATTTTATTGTTATTTCTTGTATTTATTATTTATTTATTATTATTTATTTATTATATTTATTATTTTATTAAGCTCATTCCATTGTGCGATACCGTACAAGTCTATGTCTATCTCTATGTATATGTCTATGCAGACAACATAGCATTATTTGCATCTGCGAGTGATATTTACTTATTACAACCCGCCGTGGTTGCTCAGTGGTTATGGTGTTGGGCTGCTGAGCACGAGGTCGCGGGATCGAATCTCGGCCACGGCGGCCGCATTTCGATGGGGGCGAAATGCGAAAACACCCATGTACTTAGATTTTAGGTGCACGTTGAAGAACCCCAGGAGGTCGAAATTTCCGGTCTGTGAAGGAGTACATTTACGTAGGTGAACTAATCAGAGGGAACTCTGACCATGGGAAGTAAATTCAGAGAAGAATAAAAATAGCTTGGACCGCACACGGCAGACATCGTGAGCTCTTGACTGGAAGCTTACCGTTATCATTGAAAATGAAGGTATACAATCACTGCATTTTACCGGTGCTGCCATATGGGGCAGAGACTTGGAGACTGACAAAGAAGCTTGAGAACAAGTTAAGGATCGCGCAAAGAGCGATGAAACGAAGAACGCTAGGCATAACTTTAAGAGACAGAAAGATAGCGGTTTGGATCAGAGAGCAAACGGGTATAGACGATGTTCTAATTGACATTAAGAGAAAAAGAATGGCGCTGGGCAGGTCATGCAATGCGCAGATTAGATAACCGTTAGACCATTAGGGTGACAGAATGGGTATCAAGAGAAGTGGAAGCGCAGTAGAGGACGGCAGAAGACTAGGTGGTGCGACGAAATTAGGAAATTTGCAGGTGCTAGTTGGAATTGGTTGGAGGAGGACAGCGGTAATTGGAGATCTCAGGGAGAGGCCTTCGTCCTGCAGTGGACATAGAATAGGATGATGATGACGACGAGGACGATGATGATGATGATGTGAACGCGTCAAAGCATTCCGAACCACCAGCAACAAGAACCTCGACCGGCAGCTCCTATGCGTGATCAGTCGCCGAATCCGCATCCATCCTACATTTCGCCGAGGCGCCGCTCACTAAGTCCGCGACAGGAAAACTAGAGCCAGCGACCTGTGGAGGCAAGGCCGCTTACGCCCGGAAAACCGAAGGCCCTCCATCGCTAACCCGACGAGACGACGGCAGTGACGCAGCGACGAACAAATGCAGTGACGGCGACGTTACTTTTTAGTTGTGTGTCATTGTGGACGACTTCGAAGTGACTGCGTTGATCGACACTGGTGTGGACAATTCAGTTACTAGCAGTGTACTTGCCAGAAAATCGAAGAAGGAATTGACCCATTGGACCAGATCTCCGATACGTAAAGCCGGGGGCACTTAGTCGAGCCCGTAGGAATGTGCACAGCAAGAATTGAAGTTAGAAGCTTTATGAACGTCAGCAGCTTTAGTGTTCTTCCCGAGTGTTCGCGTGATTTTATCCTGGGCATGAACTTTTTAAAAGTAAATGGCGCAATCATCGATTTGCAAGAATGCCGCGTGTTGTTTTCTGCGGAAAATGCTGTTGCCATTTCTGATGTGGAACAACCATATATTTCCTCTCTGCGTATTGTGGATGAACACTTGATGGTGCCGGCAAGGTGAAATGTGGCTGTCGTTGTAAGGAGTGTCGCGTTCCGCAACTATAAGGGACTTGCAGACGGAAATATCGGGCTGCTACTGGAAAAGCAAATCTGCGTGGCAAGGGGCCTGTTCACCTGCGTAACGGATGTGCGGATGTCCTCTTGACCAACTTTGACAATGAGGCACAACACGTAGCGAAGGGAACAGCAATAGCATCTCTTGGTGAATATGTACGAGTTACGGATGTATCAACTCTCGATATACCATCACCAGCCTCTGTATCTGTGTCCTTGTATTATCGATATCGACCGAGAGCTGTCATCACCACAAAGAAATGCGATTATGAGCTTTGTCAATGAGTTCGCTGGGTGCTTCTCTATTTCGTCGAAGGTCCAGCGTACTCCGGTTGCAAAACACCGCACTGTGGACGAAGAATCTGTAAAACCAGTGCTCCAACATCCGTACCGAGTGGCTCTAAAAGAAAGGGAAGCGATACGAAGTCAAGTGCAGGAAACGCTCAAGGACGTCTTAATATAGCCATCCAATAGCCTGTGGGAATCCCCGGTAGTTCTGGTGAAAAAGAAGGGTAACACCCTATGCTTTTGTGTTGATTACAGGAAACTCAACATCGTCACGAAGCGGGATGTTTATCCACTCCCACGCCTCGACGAAACCTTGGACAAACTACGCGATGCTCACTTATTTTCTCTGGATCTTAAAAGCGGGCACTGGCATATGGAAGCAGACGAGCGAGATTGCGAAAAAACGGAATTTGGGACACTGTATGGTCTATACGAGTTTCAGGTGGTTCCATTTGGTCTGTGTTCTGCGCCCGCCACCTTTCAGTGGAGGATGGACACTGTTCTCTCCGGACTGAAATGGCAGTCGTGCCTCGTCTACCTTGATGATGTGGTGGTCTTTTCCACTACATTCGAGCAGTACATGCAGCGACTGAGAGCAGTTCTGTATGCCATTCGCACGGCGAGATTGAACATAAAACATGAAAATTTTCACTTCGGTTCTCGCGAGCTCCGCTTTCTCGGGCACATTGTCAGTGTTGAAGGGGTCCGACCAGACCAAGAGAAGATCATAGCAGTAGAGAAGTTCCCCAAGCCAAGAGAGAGAAAAAAAAGCTATCAGACGTTTCCTGGGACTGTGTGCCTACTACAGGCGTTTCGTAGAAAACTTTTCTAAAATTGCCGAACCACTCACGCGACTACAAAAGAAGATGTCCCTTTCATGGGCAGAAAGAACAAGAAGCCGCCTTTTCTGAGCTACGACAACGTTTGCAGAGTCCTCCCATACTTGCCCATTTTGACGAGCATGCCGAAACAGACATCCACACCGACGCGAGTAACGTTGGTCTCGGCGCCATACTTATTCAGTGGCAGAATGGAGAAGAAAAAGTCATTGCGTACGCAAGTCGTACTCTATCGAAAGCCGAGACAAATTACTCAACTACAGAAAAGGAATGTCTGGTGGTTATATGGGCCAACAGCAAGTTCCGCTCATATTTGTACGGCAGACCATTTCGAGCCATCAGCGACCATCATTCGTTGTGCTGGCTGGCGAACCTCAGGACCCTTCTGGAAGGCTCGCAAGATGGAGCTTGCGTCTACAGGAATATGACATACCGGTCGTTTACAAGTCCGGTCTCAAGCACAATGATACTGATTGCTTGCCACGCGCACCGATCGAATCTACGTCTCCTGAATACGAGCAAGATTTCCCGTTCCTTGGGGCTGTGAATACATCGGAAATGGCTCATCATCAGCGTACCGAGCCGGAATTACCCCTGTTCATCCAGCATCTGGAGGGTCGACAAGTGAAAGTTCCTCAAGTTTTCATCTGTGGATTATGTTCGTATGTCCTCAAGGACGACGTCCTCTACAAAAGAAACTTCTAGCCCAGTGGTGAGACGTTTCTACTTCTCGTGCCATCATCGCCACGAGCTGAGATCTTAGAAGCTTACCATGATGACCCTTCAGCTGGTAACTTAGGCGTTAGGAGGATTCTGGCGAGAATCCGCCAAAATATTATATACTGGCTAAAGTTGATGAATTCAGTGCAGCACTATGTCAAACCGTGCCGAGGTTGTCAAAGGCGCAAAACACTCCACTCAAACCAGCAGGCCTTCTGCAACCAATACAGCCACCAGCAATACCATTTGCGCAGATAGGAGTGGATTTACATGGGCGATTTCCCGTTTCGTCCTCAGGAAAGCGGTGGAATGTGGTAGCAACCGATTATCTGAGCGGTACGCCGAGACTACTTCTATCACAAAAGCAACTGCCATTGAAGTGGCTCAGTTTTTCGTAACACACATAGTATTACGACATGGCGCACCTAAGGTTGTCATAACAGACAAAGGAACAGCTTTTATGGCCCGTTTGATGCAGTCTGTTATGAAACTAACACATACTGATCATAGAAAAACCACTGTATACCATCTGCAGACAAACGGCCTGACTGAAAGGCTCAACAGAACGCTCGCCGACATGATCGCGATGTACGTGGACATAAAGCATCGAACGTGGAACAGTATTCTACCATACGTTACCTTTGTGTATAATAAATAGTGCAGTGCAAGAGACGACACATTTCATGCCATTTGAACTTGTTTACGGTCGGACAGCGACAACGACACTGGACGCGATGTTACCTGTGAACAACAGCGAAGACAATTCTGACTTTATTGAATGCATCGAAAGGGCAGAAGAAGCACGACAGTTGGCAAGGCACCGGATCGTACAACAGCAATACGTCGACGCAAACCGGTATAACCTAAGGCGAAGCGAGGTGCAGTGCAATGCTGGAGACAAAGTGTCGGTTTGGACGCCTATACGTACGCCTGGCCTTTCGGAAAAGCTACTGCGCCGTTATTTTGGCTCATATAGAGAAATGCGCCGGCTAAGCCCCTTAAGCTACGAGGAGAGAGAGAGAGAGAGAAAGGAAAGACAGGGAGGTTAACTAGAGAAAATCTCCGGTTGGCTACCCTGTACTGGGGGAGGGGCAAGGGGATGCGATAGGTGAGAGAGAGAAGGATTTTTTTTAATAAAAAAAGAAAAAAAAGAACTACACACACACATGCACGTGCACACAAACTGTTTCTGTGGGCACTGTCACGCAGCCCGTAAAGGCGTTCCTAGTGTTATGCAGTGTCACCGTACAATCCTGCGTCACACAGTGAAGTCACAATTTGTCAGAAAGTCCAGTGTTAATGTACGCGAGCTCATTTGTCCATGCTAGCCCTTGCCTAAAATAAAAATTGAATTTGATTGTATATTTCCGTCAAATGCCAAACTCCTGCCCACTACATATTTAAATGGCATGCTACGAGATCATTTACAACAATTGCGAATAGATCATGTGATCGCGACTAATGCGTCAATGAGTGAGGCGAAAGCGGGTGTGGGCATTTTATCCGAGTCCCTATCCTGGTCATATGTACTACGCCTTCCGGGTTTCTCACCCATATTTCTGGCTCAACTATCAGCCGTCATCCTAGCTCTTCGAAAACTTCCTGCAAATTATTCAACAGCGGGTATAGTGACTGATTCAATGTCAGTATGCACATCACTCCATCTTCATACCCCCCCTCCCCCTAGTGTAGCCAACACATTTAAATCATTAATCCCCTCAAACTTAAGTTTGGTGCGGTTGGTATGGGTTCTAGGCCATCGTAGTACATTCTTCAATAAAATGGCAGACACACTTGCGCGGATATCTCTTGATGGACCAGCTATGTCCTTTATGCCTACTTCGGCTTATGTCAATGCGATGAGGTTTAGAAAATTTTCTATTTTCCAAGATTATGCAAAACTGACAATCTAAACGTCGGAACTTAATCATTTCTCCTTTTCATGGGACAATAAATGGTGTCCCACACGTGAATTAGAAATCTCCATAACAGAATTACGATGCTGCATCCCACCATTAAATTTTTAGCTGTACAGCCAGGTCTGGTCTGGCACCGTCCCCTGTGTGTCTACCTGCCAGGAACGCGAAAACATTGATCACTTCCTAATAGCATGCCGTCGATTTAGGAATCAGAGGAAGAAATCATAATTTTCATTCCCAAAATTGGGTATTTCTTTAACTACTCAAAAATATCTATCCTCTCCTTCGGGGCTTATTCATTGGGCTTTAGCCACAGGAACATCTGCATGGCCATTTGCGACTATCTCTGTGGCACAACAAGATTACCATGTTAACTCTCGATATCAATAATTGGATAGATCATTAAATCATTGATTGTGTGTTCTAAATGATTAACGCCATCCAAAAATAAACGCAAAATTTGGTGTTTATATGTAATCACAAACATGTTAATTTCTGTATCTGCCATGTAAATCTATTTTTTAATTAACATGAACGTTATACGTCACCCTGATTTACTTTTCTGCTTAGGTTTTTCTCTCTCCCCTTCCCTTTAACCTTCAACCGCCGGGTTCTTGGCCAATTTCCCGTAGTGGGTAAGCGTCACAAGCGAGGAGCAAGCAAGCAAGCTAACGCGTGGCACAGGTATAGTTAGACAAATAAAGTGAACTCACAGTGTAAAAAAAAAACAAAGAAAAAAACGGGGAATTTCTATTTTGATCAGATAAATGTTCTTTAAGCGGGGAAGAAAACAGTAGTTGTTTGATTTTAAAGAATTTTTTTTCTGTTTATACCAAAAGACAGAGTTTTCCTTGATTTTATCAGATTTGACAATTTGCAGTAAAGTGAAAATTGTGCCATCAATATTGTAATTGAAATAAGATTTGGTAATCTCCTTACTATCCTCAAATGGCACTTGCTTGAAGTTCCATCACCCCCCTACGTGTAGGCAGATAGATAGCATATCAGTTAGCCAGTCGGTCTCAATCTATAAAAAAAAAATATGCAGATCACACGCACTGTGAGAATCGATGTAAGCGAAACTTTCCGTGCTGGATGCTTTGATTGAAGATAATTAGTGGTGATGTTGGCGGCTAAAGCTCAACTTCTTCAATCTTTCGTCTAACGCGAGAGTGGTGAGTTGATCTTAAACGTTACCTTGCATGCACCACTGCTGTTTGTCTGCGTAGTACGCAGAACACACACGGAGAGGTAGAGCACACAGGGAGAGCCGTAAACGAGACACGACATTGGCATCGTGCCAAATTTCCATGGCAATAATGTTCGAAAGGCCTTGCGTGAGCGCGGCAGCGAGAATGGCAAGGCTGACAGGTGAGTGAAATAACTTTATTGGAGTTCCGGCGAAGACGCGAACTCGTAGCGCACCTGGCCATGCCCACGTCGGGACTGGCAGGTCCAGCCCACCGGCGCGGTCAGGCCGGACAGCCAGCATTCGCTTGTCTAGAGCGGGGCTACGCAAACGCGAGTCCCACTCCTTGCTGAACTTGGGGTATCTCGACCCGCACTCCCGGAGCATGTGTGCTAGAGTGAAGGTCTGCCCGCTAGACGGGCAGGCGTCATCGCGATATACGTCGGGGTAAACCGTGTAGAACGGCAAGACACGAATATGTTCCGGTCTGTAAGATTCTAAGAGGAACGGCTGGCGCCCCATTCCACTGAGAAGTGTAGCGCCTGCCAAGGTCGCACTCCACTCACTCGTAGGAGAGAGTCGAGTCCGGCCGTGCGCCTGCCGAATTGCTTCGGTTTTCAGCCGCTAGGGCGCTGCGCATGCGCAGTTCAGTGTCGCAAAAGGCGGATTAGCTCCACGGAAGCCTCTCCATGGAATGGCGTCCTTGTGAGAGAGTTCAAACCGTGCTGTTAGGGCCGGGGGTAGGTTGCGCGACCCTGTCATGCAGCCTACTGGAGGCCACAGTACGGAAGTCGGTACATCTCGTAAGTCGGTCATGGGAGAGTCCGACGACCATTCATGGTCCAGAGGTGCCTGAACGAAGCGGATGGTTGCGCGTCCGTGTAATCCAGCTTGGGTGGAGTCACGGCCTCTGGATCTGAGCTCTCCCCACCTCCTAGGGGTGCGTCACGGGCTACGTGCGGGTGGAGTCGGATGCTCGCACGGCTAAGCGGGGGAGCTCTTGCTGCAGCCTGGAATCGGAGGGCTGCGGTTGCAGAGAGGGGGAAAATGCAGAAAGCCCCTTAAACGGCACCCGGCAAAACGCGCGGGTTGTCTACCCCCTCCAGCTATCCCGGTGCAGGGAATGTGCCCTGGTAAGCAGAATATACCTCAGCTGTGGCAGGTCTTGTCAGCTTTAACAAGGGAAACGGCGGCTGAAGTCGTACGCCCCTCCTCAGCGTGGACCGCTTCTATGCGATTCATGCGGCTGACCCGGTCCCTGCTAGCTGCAGCTTGAAAAGGGTCAACCCTGTACCGGGTCGGACATAGGGTTATACTGGATTCACGACAAGAGAAGTCTTTTCTTTGTTGAGGCCTGGACAATTCTGGGCCCAACTGTTGATGCCGAGACAATTCTAGGCAAAACTTCTGTTACAGGTGAACCCTGTAACTACACATGTCACCGGTAGCCTGGCTATACGCTGCTGTCCACGCTGCCGACTTGGCAGCGTGGATAGCGGCGTGAGTGCATTGTCAAACTTCTGCTTTTCTTCAGGCGTGTACGGTGCGGAACTGGCGGTTGCTGCAATCAACGACTCTGGTGGCCAGCTGATTGTGATAAGACTGCACTCCCTGGGACGCATCCGCCCTTCATCTGGACCATGTGGACTCTTTCGTGGTGCTTGCACGGGATCAAAGGGCGCTCGGATGGCTACGCGGCTCACTTGGCAGCGTGGACAGCGGCGTGAGCGCATTTTCAAACTTCTGCTTTTTTTCAGGTTGAAATGGTTCTATTATTCTTTTCCTTTTGAATTGTATAGCCTTGCTGTCCGTGCTGCCAAGTTGCTGTCGGTTGTTATCATACGTATTTTTTTTTATTATTGTCAAAGACTTGTGTTGACAAGGGCTACTGATATTGCGGACTTGAAAAGGGAATTCCGTCGGGAACTTCGGGAAATGAAAGGCAGTTTTGACTTCATAAACAAAGCCTTTGAGGATCTAAAAGCCGAATGTAAAGCCTTAAAGACTGAGAACGAGACCCTCAAGGCAACGCAAGCGGTGCTTGTGCAGGAGGTTGAGGCACTGAAAAAGCAAGCGACAGCGCAAGATCAGTATTCCCGGAATAAAAACATTGAAGTGAAAGGAGTGCCGCATGACAAAACAGAGAATCTCGAGAAGCTACTAAATCGGGTTGGAAGTGCACTCGGTGAGCCCATTACGAAGGAGGATGTCGACATTTGTCACCGCGTTCCTGTGCGCAATACCGATGCAGATCCAAACATAGGGGTTGTTTTTAACCACCGATCAAAACGAGATGCGGTGCTTCAGAAGGCCAGGAAGAATTAGGTTAAAGACAAAAAACATTGGATTTACCACAGAGAGACCAGTGTACGTCAACGTACACCTTTGCCCTCAGCTAAAGAAACTGCTCGAAATGACCATCGCTAAGAAAAAGGAAGCAAACTGGCGTTTCGCATGGTCTAAGGGAGGCAAGGTTTTCGCGCGCAAGACCGAAAAGTCGCGTATAGTGCGAATTGCGTGGGAAGCGGATCTATAAAAAATTGGTAACTAAAGACAGCTAGGAAAGCACATTCGGTCCATTCTTACATTTTTTTTTATGGTCACACCCAGCGACGTTGTTACCCCTAAATACAGTGATTGTATTACCTTTCTACACTGCAATGCGCAATCTGCGCGTACTAAGCACGACCAGCTCATTACACTTTTCAATGAATTTTCTTTCCATTTTCAAGTTATCATGATTACCGAGATATGGTATGCGTGTGAAAACGAAGTAATGCGCCTGCCTGGTTACAACACCGTCTTTGTCAACAGGCCTTGTCGACGCGGTTGTGTCAGCTTGTGTCAGAGCGCTTATCGTGCAACCTGCTTGACGACTTTTCCATAGCTACCGAAGATTATGAAGTTTTAGCACTGCAGTGTGGAAAATGCGTGTTTATCGTTCTATACCGCCCACCAGATGGAAACACCGATACTTTTTTTTTTTGAAAAATTACTCAGCTTTGCGTCAGCGAACGAACTGCGTCCAACTATGGGAGGAGACTTAAACATCAATTTTTTACGCCAGACACCGAAATATTCTGAATTGCGAATGGTTCTCGAGTCATGTCACTGTAATAATATTATTACTGAACCTACACGCATTGGTCATCTCTCTGATAGTTTGATAGATGTATTTATAACAAATTGTTCTGAGTACAGACTCAGGTGTGATTGTCACTAGTTTAGGTGACCATTTACCAATTTATATGTTCTGCCGTTTTAATAATTGTTTTAAAAATACATGTTCACATCACGCTGAGACATTTCTCATACAAGAAATCAACGGCAGAACAGTAGGGGAATTTCGCAAGAAATTTGAAAATATAAACTGGAGCTCCCTGCTTGAAGTACGTAACTGATGCAAACAACGCTTACGATACCTTTATAAGCATTGTGAAGGAAGCATATACTTGCTGTTTTCCGTTTAAACAAGTAAGAATGTCCACTAAAATACGCAAGCCATGGGTTACGAATGAGTGTCTCAAAATGATTCGCGAGAAAATTCACTGTATGCTAAATTCATGAAAACAAAGGCCATTAATGATCACGCAGCATTCAAGAAATACCGCAGTGGTGTAACTAAACTTTTGAAAAACATAAAACGTGCATACTTTGAAGATCGGTTTAATCAAGCAAACGGTCGAAGCGAAACAGTGTGGCGTGAACTTAACAAGCTTTTAAAACAAGGCCGTGAAATTGAGTTCGAACTTACTGTGGGTGGCAAGTCGTTAAGAGATGAGGAGCTAGCAAACAGCTTTAATGACTACTTTACTTCTCTAGCCTCAAGCTACTACTCAATAAACATTCAGCCATTTCTGAGCCAACGTCTCCGGAAGAGG
Source organism: Dermacentor albipictus (assembly GCF_038994185.2). Lineage (NCBI taxonomy): Eukaryota > Metazoa > Arthropoda > Arachnida > Ixodida > Ixodidae > Dermacentor > Dermacentor albipictus. The sequence continues at coordinate 58,464,026 of NC_091821.1, read as the reverse complement.
TTTTTTTAACTTTCACGTCCCTGAAAAACAGCAAAGCGCGTGATATTGTCACGTGGTGGTGACGTTGAAGAACACAGTAGCAATACTGTGAAAGACAAAACTAACTTTTGTTGGGCGAACCTGTACCTACAAAAACAGGCTACACTCATAGCACAACGATAGCGGCGAACACGGTCGGCGATCGTCGAAAATCTGATCAGCGGGTCAAGCGCATCGGCTTTTATACAAGCACTCGTCGAATGTTCCAGACAAATCGCTGGGATCTGCGTGTCTTCCACAAAGTTCTACATCATTCGCGTCACGCGATGAAATCAGATTACACAAGGTTCGGCGACAACAGACAGCGGATAGAAGCATCGACAACATTCCAGAAACTTCCGATACATGCAGGCGCGTCCCGCGCTGTGCAATTATATTTGTTAAGCGGCGAAACGTAGTCGCCCTATAAAGATAAGTACACGTGTCAATATTGATGGGCTGCAAATAACACCCATTAAATTTGTGCTCGATCTTCTGTCACCTGTCCTCACTCATATATTCAATATTGCATTATCTGCTGGGGTCTTTTCCGAAGCAATGCAACATGCCAAAGTTACTGTACTGTTTAAATCGGGGAACAAAAACGAATCTTCAAATTACATACCTGTTTCAGTATTACCTGTACTTTCAAAAGGATTAGAAAAAAATATCTCTAAAAGGGTTACATCATTTCGCGAGAAACATTCCATCATATCCAAGCAACAGTTTGTTTTTCGAAAAGGAATGTCGACAGAGCTTGCTTTACTGTCATAAAAGGAATTCATTCTTAACGGTTATGAAGATAAAAAGATAACAATAGGAGTGTTTATTGCCTATTCCAAAGCGTTTGACCGTGCTAACCATTTAATTTTATTTGATAAATTACGACATTATGGGTTTCGCGGCACTCCATTAGCAATTATACAGTCATATTTAAGACTTAGAAAGCAGTGCGTCTCAATTAAATCCCACCAATCAACTCTTCAAAAACTTTTGCAAGGAGTTCCGCAAGGCACCGTTCTTGGGCCAACATTGTTCAACATCTACATAAATGACATCGTTCATAAAAACAAAAAAACACACTTCATAATTTATGCCGACGACAGCAGTTTGTTTTCCAGTCAACTAGTCTGGCTTACCTTTCGAACCTGGCAAATGACACCCTGAGTAGTGCACTTAAATGGAGTAAAATTAACTCATTGGAAATAAATAGTACGAAAACAAAAGCTATTCTGTTTGCTCCACCATAGAAAAAAATTGATAGGAACATAATGTTAAAGCTTGGTGCGGAGAGGGTAGAGCTTGTAAAAACAGTAAAGAGCAGTAGTTTTTAAGGAGCATTTATTGTGGGATGATCACGTCGCCCGAGTTTCAACGTCTTTGGCCAGGGTTTGTGAAATACTATGCAAATTCAAGCATGTCTTACCCCCTAAAATTGAACTTTTAATCTACAACAACCTTCTTGCTCCTCATATAAATTATTGCAATCTCGTATGGGGAACCACTTCCCAAACGAATCTTCACAAACTACTAGTCCTGCAGAAAAAAGCCGTTCGCAATATTGCGAATGCCTCTTACGATGCTAATACAGCTGCAATATTGTGCTCCCTCGATGTGATTCCCGTACAACACTCGTACGAAACAAACCTTGTTTTAAAGTGCAAAAACAGTCTTCTATACAACAACACAGTTTTCTTAGATTTATGCAAATTAACTTTCCCCACACATGTACCGTACAATGTGAGGCAAAAGTGTGATTGGCTACTGCCATTTTCAAGAACAAATTATGGATTTACTAGATTAGAATATCGCGTACCGAAGTTACTAAACGCCTCACAGAATGTTGATATAACCCTAAATGATATTTCTAAGCGAACGTTGACAGCACAACTTTCATAATACGGTGCATTTGCAACCAGTGAAACAAATGGTTGAGCAATTTGATTAAAATGATTTATATAACGGTATTTTGCTTATATTTCTTGATGAATATCCTATGTACGAAAGCATGTTACTGTACTAAATTATACCCTTATGAGTGGCTGTATGAGTTACAATGGCAAGTTTCTGAAATCTGAATGTTGTAACAATATTTAAAGAACAATGTTTGAAGAAAATGCTATAAATGTGCTTGTCTTTTTTTCTATTGGTGAATATGTGCGCACTTCTTTTTTTTTCTTTTTTTCTCTCTCTCTCATCGACAAACTAACAGGAAGTTTTCTGGTATGCGTGTGTGTATATGTATATTATATGTACTCTGAATGTATGTATGAATCTGTGCATGTTGCCAAGAAAAGGGGCAAGGACCTAGTCAAGCTGCTGTCTTGCAGCTTTTTGTTTTTGCCCTAGCGTTCTTTTTCTGCTGTAAAAAAAATAATGCTGAAATAAAATGCAATGACCATCTGAGGTGGAAATAAAAAGCATCAGCCAAAAGTTGTCAGAGGAGGCACACGTTCTGTTCGAGCACGTGCGTCCTCACTGTGCGCTTTTTTTCTGCATGAACGCATTTCATCTGAAATGGCACGTGTTGTGTGCCTCTGTGCAAGTCTGACGAAAAGAAGAGAACCACCGGGTTATCGTTTCACGAGGTGCCGTCGGACTTGGAGTTGAGGCGTAAATGGCTCGCTGCAGTCCGGCGGGATGGATGGACCCCAAACGACTCATCGTGCTACACAAAGGTTTGTAGCCAGCATTTTAAGTAAGAAGATTTTATCGAAGGCAAGAGTCGAATGCTCAAGAAGGGTGCTGTGCCGTCCGTGTTCTACGATTAACCCCGTCATCTTCAACCAAAGCTGTACAGGAGAGAAGTTCATCAAGTGTAATCGAGCGAGCACGTGTTACCGTTGTGCTGCAGACGGATACTTCTCAAGCTGTCGCGTCCCCATCGATCTTGCTGCCATCTTTAATCTCTGACAACCCAATGGCTGAGGAGGAAGAAGACGCTTCCATGGAGGTGTCATTTTGCGCGCATGAGCCGGCGGGCCAGTGCGACGCCCGGTATTGCGGTGACAAGGCGAAGCGTGATCGAAGCGTCCAAGTGGATAGCAGGGCGCCACCAAGCTTGCAAAATGGAATCGGAAAGAAAGAGACCTCAAGGTACAAATCCAGCAACTTCGACAAAGAGTTGAGAGATTTAACCTGGAGCTGAATCGCCTGAAAGAGGACAGCCATGAAATTTGTTACAGCCTCGGAGAAGCAACCTGCTGCGTTGTTTCTGCTCGACCAAATCAGAAACTTCCAGAAGACCAACTTGGTCTGAGGAGACAACTCGCCGCTGTTGTTCTCAGGCAGTTATCAACAAGGTCCTATGAGCATATGCGGGGCAAGGAACTTCTGAAACTGCCTAGCAGAAACACTCTATCTGCATATGTCGGTATTCAGAATGGAGAGATGGGCTTCACAAAACTTGTTGAAGCACGGCTAAAAACAGAATGCCAGAATTTGCAGGCACCCCACTCCAGGTGTGCTCTCTCATCGTTGATGAGATGCGAATGAAAGAGAAACTCCAGTACCACAAGCAGCAAGATTGTTTTGTTGGCCATGCAGACCTTGGCTCGGCAGACCACAAGGATATTGTGTGAGCAAGCTCGGTGCTGTGTTTCGTGATGAGCAGATTGTCCACGTCCTACAGAATCCCGGTAGGCTACTTTTTTTACCAAAGGGCTGACTGGCGCTCAACTCCATGAGCTGGTTTTCTTCATCACAAGGCTCGTTACGGACAATCACAAAGTAAATGTGCATGCGTTTAAGCTCCTGGGATATGGCTGTCTCACTTACCGGATTGAACATCCCTGTCACCCTGAGCGACCCCTTTTCCCAAGCTTTGATCTGTGCCATGTTCTGAAAAATGTGCGCTCCCCATTCTTGGCCCATGACATCGGGCCAAAAGGAGAAATATCATCTTCGCATCTCAAAGCTGTCTACGAGTTTGAAAAAGACTTGATAGTAACACCAGTGCGCTACCCTAGTCGCAAGCATGTCTACCCAAACAATATTGAAAAGATGAATGTCGGAAGGGCCGTGCAGGTGCTGTCTCCTGCTGTAACTGCTGCCTTGGAGCAACTGAAAGAACAAGCGGGTCACACTTGGAGCGCATCATTTGCAAGCGCAGGCCCTAGTATAACATTCATGAAGTACATTTACCGTTGGTTTGTTCTTCATGATACAAACAACACAACGCAGCACCTTCGTCAGAACTTTGCAGATGACCGGCATTATGATAATGTTGATGAGCGGCTCGAGTGGCATGAAGCTACTATGCCGATGTATTTGGAGGATTTGAAAGAGATGTAGCCATCCGAAGGAGTTTTTGACCAAGGAAACACATGAAGCATTTCTCATCACTATGTATTCAACTGTGGCATGCATCAAATACCTGCTGAGTATTAAGTTTTCATTCGTGCTTACGCGCAAATTTAACAGTGACCCCATAGGATCTCTCTTTGGGACATTGCGTATGTCTTCGGGTTGCAATGATACCTCCGATGTCCGTGCAGCCCTTTCAGGACTTGAGAAAGTGCTTAAAACAGGAATTGCTGCCTCAAATGCACTTATACCTACGTTGCTCACAGCGAGACTGCAGGAATGTCCACTGCATTGCTTCGAAAGACACCGGCAGAACAAGTGCAGCCGCGGTCAGAAATTGCAAAAACTGCAATGACTGTTCTAGAACGACTGAACACTATAATCCTGCCTCTGCACTTGCCCTCCCTTCAGATTTTCACGAAAATGTACATTGGAGGCTACATTGCTCGTGTTATAACAGAGCAAATGAACTGCGAAAACTGTGTAGCTCTTTGCACAAAGCCAGTAACAAATCAGCCACTCCTGACATTCACTCGCAGCCAAGATCGTGGTGGATTGCTTTATCCTTCATACGAGCTCCTATTTGTCCTTGACACCCTGCGGACATTTGCTGAACAGGCACTGAACGAAAATCGTGCCCCTGAGAAACCCCTCACTAGTCTTGTAGAACGTGCAGTTCCTGCTCTCTGTGGCTCCAACCTGTTGAAATGCAAGGACAGTGACGAGCCGCACAGACTGAAACTCACGGAACTGATTTCTGTGCGGTTACTGCGACCTCTTCTAACTATGCATTCTCCGTGACGGACAAGCATGATGCCTATAGGTACTTCGCCAAAAAGCCCATTTCAAGGGAGTGCCTCAAGCTTTGAGACAACATCCAATATAATAAATGCTGCTGTCATTTCTCGTACGCACCATGTTATACATTACTGCGCGGGCAGCCCCAGAAACGCGTCTGCTGGCTTTTCCTTTAAACCGGAAGCGAGCACGCACACTACTGCTGGGCGGCGCCGCATAACAGCGTTAGTTACCGTTTTCGCTTCGCAATTCATACAGCATGGAACAAACCACATATATGTGTGCGTACCTCTGAGTTGCGAAATAGACATTAAAGAAGTGGGGTGGTGCGTCCAACGCGTAGAAACGCGCGTTGAGGGCCGCGCTTGCCAGTCGAGCCCGGCCGTGGATGAGGGAGGAGTGCCCTGTTTAGGTGGCGGCGCCTAGCGGCTGAACGCTGTCTTGCGGCGGCCTACATTGTTGTAGCGCTTGTCTTCCAGGCACTGAAGTATAGAGGGGGCACTGGTTCAATGCATTGTTTGGTAAGATTTGATATATTTCAATTGTTTTTAGTTTAATTTATTAAAGTGACGTCACTTTCGTGCGTTGCAGGAGTCGATTCTGTGTGGAGTCGTCTGGGGAGCCGCGCTGGCCGCGCGTCAAATGTTCGGTCAATGCCTCCTTTACTAGATGCCAGCCGCGTTGCTCGCTTTCCCATTGCGGCGGCGGTTCCCTTAGTTCGTGGCCTCCGCGATTCGCAGCAACGGCGCGCCGCCGGAGCCTATCGCGAAGGCCACGCTTAGTTAAAGTTAGTTCAGCATAAATTTCGTGAGGCGGCGCTCGTTGCCTTTTCAACTTCCGGCGGATGCGGACCTCCGAGATGGCAACAGACGCCATGGTAATCTCCGAGGCCGCAGCACGTGACGCAGACGTCCGCCACAAGCGGCGCTCGTTGCCTTTTCGCGGAGGAGAGTAAAGGGAGAGGGCCAGGAACCGAGTTTACGGACAACGCGGCTGGCATCTAGTAAAGGAGGCATTGGTTCGGTCGGTGCGAGCGACGCTAGCGCCCCTAGACGCACATCCTCGTGGTTACGGCAAGACGCTGCCGGCGCCGCGACGTTTAGTTTACGCTTAGGAACACGGAACGCAACTTGTGCATGACAACGATTTGTAATAACGGGCACATCAACGCACCCTTAACTAAAATGTAGCTGGGATGTCAGCGAACAGAACTGGCCTGTTGCGTTACCGCACGAAGTAGCACCTTCAGACGAACATCAATCGTAAGTGAACTCGCAGCGCTGTATGAACGCACGTGCGCGGATCCGTGTCAGTGCATCCCGCGTTGTTAGAAGTAAAGAGTTACTGCCCCTACATATCTAGGCAATCCACTGTGCGCACAGTCCTTTTCAGTCTGCCAGATCGCTAATGTAGTTGCGAGATTGTTTAAAACAAGCTGGCCATTTTCACGTGTTGTGATAAGCGTCTTGACAGAGGAGAATGTCTTAGAACTTGGGACAGCGTTAGGTACGTGCTCTCATCGTCAGAAATTAAAGTAAGAGGAATGCCTTGCATTGATAAAATGGAGCAGCAGTTCTTGATGACTTCTCGATTCTGTTTAAAACTGTTTAATCATGTAATTGTTTTCAGATGTCGTTTCAGAAGATCGTAGGATGGTGCGAGCGATGTCGGAGCGATGGACTGAAAAGTCCAATACTCCTTTACCCAGTCGGACCGACCGAAGCAATCAAAATGTGCAGCAACATGAAGGTAAGTCCAGAAACTCGCGTTTTGCTTACCGGCTATCAGCACTTGGTATTAAAGACGCAGTTAACAGGCATGGTGCTGCAGTAATGAGGGCAAAGTGCGCGTGTTTGGGTAAAAAGATATCCCGCAGTTGCATATTGCGACGTCCCAGTAATAACGGTTTTCTTCCCCCTCTGAAAAACGCATTGAGAGAGATCCTTGCATGAAAATTAACACGAGTTAAACTGGATTATGATGATAAAAGAAATAGGCAAAAACAAAGGGGCAAGACGCGTTATGCAATAGATAGTGGTTATTTGGAGATGCGGGGCAGGCGGGAACAATGGTTGTGCATGTCAGCCTTAATACGATCAGATGCTAATTCATTTGAATGGTGTATTGTGTAAGCCGTAGGAGGCATCAGCTGGTGTTCTGTTGCCTGCTGACGAATAGAGCTGATTACAATTAGAAATGGTGCAATAACGCAGCCAGGTCAGTTCGTTCAAGCTAAACTTTCGAACTTCGGGTGGCATTTTCAGGCGAAGAAACTTATGCAAAGTATGGCCTACTTTGCAGAGAGCAGCACAAAAGCAAATAATGCCTGGTGCAGTGCAAAAGGCTATGTCAGCATATTTTTGCAATGACCACAAGAAATTTCTGCAGTAGTTTGAGCCCTAACTTAAGCCTAACTGGCCTTGGTGAACAGAACTTTGCGAATATCAGCGTAGGCCCGACAGCACATTACCTGGTGGCACCTGTTCTGTATTGTAGCATATGTGCATTTATTATTTCTGCTGGTGTGTGTTCTTAAGCTTTATACACAGACATCTTAAAAAATAATTTGCATGCGCTACCAAGTTTGGAGGAGAGCCGAAGAGAGCATTTGCTCGCAGTGTTATTCACAGCATTAACATCTGCAGGGGAGAGATGAGCATAGACGAGCAGCATGGTTTTGCTGTGGTTATGGGAGTGATGCAGTCTTTGTTGTGTGTTCATAAATTACATAGTTTGTCTGCACTGCTTTAACACTAATATTCCCCATGAACATGCTCTGCTTATTCGGTGCAGTTCTGAAAAAGCTTTTACTGTCATTTAATGGTCTTGTTAATGAATTGAGCAGGATGCGTTGTTGGGCAAGTTGGTTCATTGTAATTGGGAACATTGGTTGCGCTTACTAGACAATCACAAGTAAGAAGACAGGACAGGCGCATCTGTCCTGTCTTCTTACTTGTGATTGTCTAGTAAGCGCAACCAATGTTCCCAATTGTTAATGAATGTATAGTTAGTATTGAATGATTTACCATTTGACAGGTATGTCCCTCTTAACCAGGCCCATTCCTCCATCTGAGATGTGTGGACCACTTTATGTGCAAGTGCTATATGCTATGTATGATCCTCAATGTGCAATTTTTTAAACTTGTTCTAATTATATGTGCATTACACATAGAACCTCATTATATAGTCTAGTATAAGCACTGGAAAATTTAACTAAACCAGTACTCATCATCTTGCCTTCTTTACCAGAATGTATCCTGTCTGATCACAGTCATGTAGTCCCTTATTCAGAGCAGCACAAATATGTGAAATCTATAGGTACATGTGGCAGTTGGTTGGGCCCTGGGGTTTCTCATCAGTGTAGAAGTAACCGCCCTCTATGCCATTTTCCGGCTGGGGAGTGGGGGTAGTATCCCTTTCGTAGCTATGACGGGTGTGGCTACATGTGCTCTCAAGCCACTGTTTTGGTTTCATGTGTCCAGAGTGCCCAAGTTTGTCTCACTACAGCTCCGAGGGGAGTCACATTTTTTCATATCTAAATGTCAACAAAGCATTCATGTACCACTTGCTTCAATTTCTCAGTTACAATAATTCCAAACAAGATACAAGTTCACAGGAAGATTGAGTTTTGAAATGATCAACAATGGTTGAAGAAGGAATGCCACTGCAGCCAATGTTTCTACAAGGGATCCTGCCTTCGTTCTCAATTACAATAATGCACCTAGATCTAATACTTAATAGCATTAGGTGAGTTTAGTGAATTATTGACGTTTCCATAAAGGATCTTGCCCTTGTTCTTAATTACAATGCCAGATATAATAATAGCATTAGGTGATTTTAGGTAATTATCGTGGTTAATTACCACATCTCACTTTAATAAAAGAAACATTATGTTCAAATATTGAAGTATTCATTGAAACATCCAATATAACTCTGGATAATGCTGAATCAAATAGACTTGTGCCATTACAGATGCAAATGTACTCACTTATATGGAAAAAAAAGTGAAAAGCTTTTTGAGCTTTGTTAGTAAATTACCCATCCAAAATACCAGAAAAGGCACTCTTGCTACAATAAGACACTTGATAAGCCAGAAAAGTCACAAAACATTTCTGCTCCAACACACTGTGATATCATGGATTTTTGAAGCGTCTGCTCTGGTCTAGTTAAATTTTCATAAGATAAAAATGGACTACATTGTATTCTAAAAGAGCCACGCACTGAATTTGTAAAGCGTTAAGAACTTCTGACTGAGCAACAATGGCCCAAATGTGAGAAATACTTTGAAATCTGTGACATCGTGCTGATGTTACCTACGAGGGTTTTGCCACGAAATTTCAAACATTAACTTTGACTTTCATGAAACTTCTAATGATCAACATATTACCACAAATTTAAGAAAATTAACGCTTTCAGGGTCAATTTTTTTTATTGCAGATTCCAATTCTTCTGAGGGACCTATTTCAAAAAAAATTCACCTTGATTTTTCTAGGGCGACCGTAAAGTGAGAAAAAAATATTTTGCGTTGGTATATATTGCTACGGCATGAGCCGGGCGAGGAGAAGAGGAAGAAGACGTGAGCTGGTGCAGCCTCAGGACGCCATCTTGACTTTACCATCAATCTCGTCCCTTGAATAAAGCCGGTTTAACATTAACCGTAACAGTTTTGTGGTGGAGGTGCTGGGTAATTCGACCAAGACGACGGAGCTGCTGCAGCAAGTGCCACGCCGGAGCCGACGCCTCGCTCGACTGCTTCCAACACCACTTGAGATCCCGATGTCTCACAGCAGCGACCAACAGCTTTCTCTGGCTGCTCCAGTGCGAACAACCGGTGCCTGGATGCATCAGATGGAGCCCCACCCTTTCTCTGGAAAATTCGGCGAGGACATGGAGGAATGGCTCACCCACTACAAGCGTGTGAGCAAGTACAACGGCTGGAACTCCACGACTCAGCTCGACAATGTGGTTCTGTTCCTCACAGACACGGCGCTAGTGTGGTTCGAGAACCATGAAGATACGTTCACAACGTGGGACAGCTTCGTTACTCACCTCACAGAGTGCTTTGGCGATTCCACCACGAAAAGGAAGCGGGCGGAGCAGACATTGCTTCAGCGCGCTCAAGTCCCAGGTGAGACCTGTACTACGTACATAGAGGCGATCCTGAAGCTTTGCAAGACTGTCAATCCTCGAATGTCCGAAGAGGACAAGGTTGGACACCTTCTCAAAGGCATACCCAAGGATGTTTACAATTATTTAATCGGGAAGGATAGTCTCGCCTCGGTCGCCGACCTCATCAAGCATTGCCGCACATTTGAGGCCTTGAAGCTGCGCCGTATCACGCCAAAGTTTGGCAGGCTAGCAAATGTCACAACGGTGGCAAGCGTTGACGAAAACGACAACTACAGCTTTCAATTTGACCTTGCGGCAACTATAAGGCAAATTGTCCGCGAAGAACTTGAACGACACACCAAAGGGGCGGATGTCAAACAGCTTGGTTGCGCTTCCAACCAACCACAAGAACATGCATCTGCTGTGTCAGCATTGTCTGCCATGCCAGGCGTTGCAGACTGTCGAGTCGATCAGCTGCGACAGCACCGATGTACCTTTCCCGACGACATGACCCACGATCAACGAACTCGTCGAGCTACCACCACGAATCGGAATTCGGAAGACCGCGTTTATTATTCGCAGCTTCCTAGGGCTGACTCCAAGGCATACGTCGGTCGCGCATTGCCTGTAGGTTACAGCTGTGGCGCCTCAGGACACATTGCTCGTTTTTGTCGTCGGCGCCGATAGACAACAACATATGGCCCACCACCAACTTGGCCTAATTTTGGACGTGATAGTTATGACGACTGTTGGCCGATAGACCCTGCAAACACCACAGGCGCGCCACCTCGGAATACCTTCCGTCAGTATAGTAGAAGGAGTGGCTCGCCAGCTTCAGACCGCAGCCTGACGCCCCAACTAGTCGCCAACGCCGTTCACCGTCACCACGGCGACGTGCTACGTCTTCACCGCCGTCAAGAAACTAGCCGGCGCGGCCGATGGAGGTAAGGTCGCCGGACAGTCTGCGTCTCTGCGAAATACTCCTCTGTCTATTATGATGGTGAAGAACAAAGTGCGTGTGTTAATTGATAGTATACCTGCAACAGCATTAGTAGATACTGGTGCTACCGTTTCCGTCATGAGTGTGACTTTCAAAGAGAGGCTGGGTCGGAAAGTTATGTTCCCGTGGAATGATGGTGTGACGTTTCGTGGTGTCAGTGGAGAGTGCGTAGTTCTCCTTGGTATTTGTGTTGCAAGTGTTTTATTCGGAGGAGAAGATCTTAAAACAGAATTTCTCATGCTACCGCGATGCACTCGTGATGTGATTCAAGGCATTGAGGCATTGACTTTCTTCAGGATTGTGGTGCATCCGTTAACTGTGGCACAGGCGAAATTACTTTGAATAGCACGCTTCTCGCCACCCTTGCCGACACATCCTTACCAGTTAAAAACTATTGTGTTGTTTCAAACGATTTGCTGCTGCCGCCTTGGTCGCTGTCACGTATCCCTGTCAATTTCGCTGCTGCCGACCTTTCATCATTTGACGCGCAAGTCCAGCCACTTACGTCGAGCTGCGCAAAGAAAGCTGTACTTGTACCGTGCTCTGTCGTGAGAGTAGTGAATGGCGCCTCAAATTTGTGGACTTTCAATTGTTCTTGCGTCCCTGCCGTTCTCCCGCGTGATATGAAGCTTGCTGAATATGACGAGATGACTTATAGCTCCGCTACAGTTCTAAGCGAGGAGGTGCAGTCTCATACTAGTGATCCCCAACAAAGCATTTCTGAAGAGCAGATCCTACGAATGATCAACAAGGCACTGCCCTCACATGAGCGCCGTGCTCTCGCACAAGTTTTGTGGGCACATCTTTCTTTGTTCGATTTCACACAAGGCGACGAGCAGGCTTCACTCCCGCGTTCTTGTGCTCGCCACAGAATTGACACCGGATCTGCGCACCCCATTTGGCAAAAGCCTTACCGCGTTTCTTCAACAGAGAGGACAGTTATTGCTGAACAGGTGAAAGACATGCTGTGGAATAATGTTGTTCAAGAGTCTTCTAGTCCGTGGGCAGCACCAGTAATCTTAGTAAAGAAGGATGGATCGTGGTGGTTTTGCGTTGATTACAGGAAACTGAATGCGGTCACCAAAAAGGATGTGTATCTGCTTCCTAGAATTGATGATGTCATCGATTGTCTATATTTCGCTGCCTACTTTTCATCGCTGGATTTGCGATCAGAGTCTTGGCAGATACCCGTGCACCCAGATGATAAGGAGAAAACGGCCTTCGTGACGCCAGGTGGTCTTTATGAATTTAACGTTATGCCGTTCGGTCTTTGTAACGTGCCAGCAACATTCGAACGATTCATGGATACTATCCTCCGAGGACTTAAATGGGAAATTTGTTTGTGCTACCTCGATGATGTGGTGATTTTTGGCAGCACATTGAGTGAACATAACAGCTGTCTCAATCTTGTTCTGGATTGTGTCAAACAAGCCGGCTTGATCCTAAATTCCAAGAAGTGTCATTTCAGAGAAACCGAGATGTTAGTACTTGGGCATCTGGTCGACAAAAACGGTGTGAGGCCAGATCCACGGAAGATTAAGCAGTCAGCTCCTTCGAAGCACCGAAGTCAGTGCGGGAGTTGAGGAGTTTCTTGGGCCTGTGCTCGTACTTTTGTCGCTTCGTTCCAAGATTCACCGATGTGGTGTACCCCCTAACATGTCTTCTCCAAAAAGCCGTCCCTTTCAACTGGACATCGGCTTGCGATGACGCGTTCCATCAGCTAAAATTTCTACTAACGTCAGGGCCCATATTGCGTCACTTCGATGCATCCACACCTACGGAAGTGCACGCGGATGCCAGTAGCATCGGCATCAGTGCCGTACTTGTGCAACGTCATCAAGGAGCTGAACACATTGTGGCTTATGCTAGTCGCTCTTTGACTAAGGCGGAACGCAATTACACTGTGACCAAGCAAGAATGCTTGGCAGCTGTTTTCGCTGTCCACAAATTTCGACCCTATATCTACGGACGCCCGTTCACTATCATTACTGACCACCACGCGTTGTGCTGGTTGGTGAATCTCCGTGACCTGAGTGGACGACTGGCACGTTGGGCTCTTCGACTGCAGGCGTACGACTTCGTTATTTCCTACAAGTCCGGGCGTCACCACGCAGATGCGGACTGTCTCTCCCGCCTTCCTCTGACGACGACGGAGTGTGACGAAGACAATTTTGATGACTGTTTTGCTCCTATTTATTCTACATTCCCAGACTCGATGACTTTCAAAGCAGAGCAGGAAAATGACATTAGTTTGTAACCTCTGTTTGTAGCCGCATCGCGTCCTGGAGCCACCAGTCGATTTTGTGTCCGTGACGGCCTTCTTTACAAGACCAATTATTCAGCTAAAGGTGCACGCTTCCTTCTGGTGGTGCCGCAGAGTCTGCGAATGGACATACTGAGAGCCATGCACGACGATGTGACCTCTGGCTATATCTAGGATTCATCAGAACTTTGAACCGGACACAGGAGCGTTTTTACTGGCCCAGAATGCGGGACACAGTCAAGCACTACGTCGCCAGTTGCGAACAATGTCAACGCTACAAGCGCCCTGCGACCGCTCCGCCAGGTCTTCTCCAACCTCTGCCGCCGCCTCGCCTGCCATTTGAACAAGTGGGTATCGATGATCTGGGCCCATTTCCCCGATCTTCTAACGACAACCGATAGGTGATCGTATGTGTCGACCATATGACCCGTTGCAATGTTTTTGCTTCGATTCATTATTCTTCGACATGGTCCCCCCCCGTGTGATCATTAGCGATCGCAGTCGTCAGTTCGTTGAGGACGCCGTAGAAGAACTGCTTCGTCTCTGCAGTTCTGCAGAGACGAAGCAGTTCGAATACTGCAAAGCATGAGACGACTGATTACAGTCCTTTTTATCTCCTTTACGCACATTCACCGCTAAGCTGCATTGACACTATACTACCGTTTGACTTTCACAGCGAGTACTCTGTTGCCAAGACGCTTTGTCTTGCCGAAGAAGCCAGGCGTATCGCTCGTCTTCGTACTGTGGCATCGCAACACCGATCGAAAGAGCGCTATGACAGCCGACACCAGTCTGTCTCGTACGCCAAAGGAGACTTTGTGTGGTTGTGGACTCCGCAATGTAAACGTGGCTTATGCGAAAAGTTTTTACCCCAGTACACGGGCCCATTCGTCATTGTAGATCGCTTGAGTGACTTGACGTACGTGGTGGCACGCTTGACATCGGCTGGTCGTCGGTCTAGTTGGACCCAGTTAGTACATGTTGCCCGTCTTAAGCGGTTTCACCCTACGCTTTCCGAGTGATTTGGACTTGCCCAGCGGGCTTCGTCTGGCAACGGGGGATTGCTACGGCATGAGCCGGGCGAGGAGAAGAGGAAGAAGACGTGAGCTGGTGCAGCCTCAGGACACCATCTTGACTTTACCATCAATCTCGTCCCTTGAATAAAGCCGGTTTAACATTAACCATAACAATATGTTTAAGTTGCGATGGTTCGAGGACAAGGCAAACATAATGAACTGGTCCGAGCTAAAGAATTCCAACATATCTGTGGGTGAAGAGTTTTCTATCCGTGTGCGTATCAGAAAAACTTTGGAACAGCAGCAAGAGCAACCGAGAGAGGGCTGAAAAAGTTACACTTGTGTACGGCAAGATTAAAATCAATGGCCAAGTTTACGTCTGGGACGAACATAAAGGAGCTCGAGCACCCGTGGGAAAGAAACCTGCCGTCTGAAAGAAAAAAACTCACTAAACATGAAATGCCCTCCAGTCTAGTGATAGTGAACATAAATGCCAGAAGTGTTGTGAACGAAAGCACCGAACTTGAAACATTTATTATAGAACATAGAAGACCAGATTTTGTAACAATAACCGAAACATGGCTTTCTCCTGATGTTTCAAGCAGCGATATCTGTCATGCATAAAGATAGGTCCTCTCGCGATGGCGGCGTAGCAATTTTGATAAGGGAAAATAAGGGAAAACGGCGTTCGTGTTGTTCACTTCTCTACTCTTGTGTCCTGTCTGCACGCCTCACTTCTTTTTTGCATAAGGAAAATATTTGTCACACCTATGAGGAAAGGGTTGATGCTGGAGCACTTTGGTGCAAAATCATGACAGATAAATCTTCCCTCTTTTTAGGCACCATGTACCAAGCCCCTAATACTTCCCATGATATGCTACACGTGCTAGCAAATTGTATGGAAAATCTTTTTACACATACTACAAAGCTAATCCTTATGGGGGATTTTAACCTTGCTAGTATAGCAAGGGACTCCCTTGATAACATTGCTGATACAACTCACACAGAAGTACTTGACGTATGTTTTAATCTTGGCCTTCGACAAATCATACGGGAGCCAACACGTGTTACTGCAAAAAGCAGGAATGTACTCAATTTGACGTTTGTAAGTGATGCTATTGCAGAAGACAGTGTTTTATGGGAAGTTGTCGACGGCATATTGGACCACAAAGCTACTAAATGTTTCTTTACTGTTAGGCGCACCTCCGCCTACCCAAAAAGGAAGTCCGCCAATTTTTAACTGGGCGAATTCTGATGACGTCAGCATTCTTGATTATCTAGATCACTCTTTCACCACTTTTAGATCGTTCTCGAATGATCCTACAGTTTCAGTAGATGGATTATGGTCAACATTTGAAAGAATCATTCAGCACTGCTTATCAAAATATATTCCCACAAAGATCAAACCAGTACATAAGACAAACCCTTGGATAACAAGAAACATAATACAACTAAAGCGAAAGATTGTCAGACTCGGGAAACTGAGAAATAAACTACCCATACCAGGCTACACTACTAAAATACGCGAACACTCCCTGGCACTAAAGGCAGCCGTAAAAAAAGCAAAAGATGAATACATGAATGTCACCCTAAGTAATTTTATCAAAACATCTCCGTTGAAGTTTTGGCGATACCCTAATTCGAAGTCACGTCAGACCAGTAATCCATCACCAACTGAAGCTATGGCAAAGGCTACAGAGTTCAATGAATGAATGAATGAATTTCGGTATTTACACAAGACAACGGTAAACAGCCCAACCTCAAACCTCTTCCGAATAACATAGCGAAACTACACTTAATCTTAACCAAATCGGGAATTTTTTTCCCTCTTACTTGAAATAGACCCAAACAAATCTTGTGGTCCTGACAACATACCAAATGCATTTTTGAAGCGCTATGCGGAATGGATGTCCAAGTTCTTGCTGATTATTTTTGTGAAATCATTGCAAATGGGCGAAGTTCCGGTGAAATGGAAAACTGCTAAGGTTATCCCTATACATAAATCCGGTGACCTTACCAGCACAGCAAATTACCGACCAATCTTGCTTACTTGTATGGCCAGCAAAATCCTCAAACATTTAATCCTAAAACACACAATATAATTTGTCGAACAAAAAAATTTAATTGTCCCTAATCAGCATGGCTTTAGAAAAGGATTATCTACGACTATTCAATTGATTGAGACAATCCACGACTTAGCGCTTACAATGGACAAATGCAGTCAAACCGATATTATATTCCTAAATCTATCCAAAGCGTTCGATCAGGTTTCCCATCCAAAGTTACTTCAGAAACTTATCCACTACCTCGGTGGTAACAACATCACCAAGTGGATAAAAAGCTATCTTGCAGTTCGACGTCAATATGTATGTTTCAAAGACCACTCTTCGGATTGCGGCGATGTGCTATCTGGCATCCCACAAGGTGCCGTTTTAGCTCCTATCCTCTTTCTTTTTATCAGTGATTTGGACATTAATACTAATGCCACAGTAAGAATCTTTGCAGATGACCGCGTTGTCTACAAGGAAATAACCTGTCGTGATAACCCGATAACCTTAAACAGTGCACTTGAAAATATAACACAATGGTGCCAAATGTGGCAGATGGTGATTAACACGGAAAAAACTGTTTGTATGACAGTGATGAATAAAAGAGCACCCATGAATTATCCATATTATCTACAAGGACAGATGTTCAAAAAAGTTGTAAAGTATAAATATTTAGGCATCATAATTTCATCAGATATTAAATGGGGCAAGCAGGTAACATATATTGTTAATAAAGCACTATACTCATTAAAATGCTCGCTTAGATCCGGATCAGTAGGTACTAAACGCTTAGCATACCTGTCACTAGTTCGCTCTATACTGGATTATGGAATAGTATGTTGGTTTCCCTTCGGTAAACAGTACATAGCAAAATTGGAGAGCGTACATAGGAAAACGATTAGATTTATTTTTAATATGTATTGCCGTCTTGACTCCCCCGCAGAACTATTACGGCAAGCTGAACTTCCCACTATACAAAATTGAGCTCGACTACTTCGTCTGAAGTTTCTTTTCCTTCTTCTTAATGGCGGTATGAAAATCAATGCGAGTGACTACTTACTACAGACAGATACACATAGTTCTCAAACAAAATACACCAAGAACTTAACAGAATACAGATTTCACAACGACATATTCAGGTACTCCTTTTTTCCACATGCAATCCTTGAATGGAACACGTTGCCTGATGACGTTGTCACCGGCGCATCACTCGAAACATTTATCGCCAACTTATCAAACAATGCTTTGTAGCTACAATCTGCACGTAGGCGAGCTGCGTCGTACAATGGCATTCTGATTCACTTGTCAATGTCTTGTATCCTGCCGTGATATAAATGTGTGTGTGTTTGTGAGTGTTTGTGTTTTCTGCTCATGACTCCCCCAGTACTAGCCGAGTCTTGTCTCTTGCGCAATGAACATCCAATATACTTACATTTCCTTTCTTTGTTCTTCTTTTGTGTGCTAAACCTTCCAACATGGCGTTTACTACTTTTTCCCCCCCTCCTTTTATAGCATTTGTATAATGAATATAGAGTGCATATGTACTGCCTTGTTCACCTAAACTTACCTATGTCTGCACCTACTTGAACTGTGTTCTCTTGAATATGTATCCTGCCCCTTTCCTGCAACAGCCTCAAATGTGAGGCTAGCAGTGTGTTCAAATAAATAAGTATGTACTCTTAATTCATGAATAACAAGGATAAAAAAAGGAAATAATCCTATAAGAATTAAAATTTTGATGCATTGTTATAGTCCAAGGCTTAGAATATGTGCACACAAGAATATTTCGCAAGACTCAAATGTTCCTGCTCTTACACTTATATTTACGTCCATAGCCTAATCGAACTGCCTAGATGAGCGCACCCAAGAAAACTCTGTGGTTGTGTGCCCGTCAAAAAAAGCAAAACTTGTGACAAACTTCCGCTAGTCTTGTTTCTTATCACCAGCCAGAGGCAATTAGATATTGCGAGTCTCCCCAAAAAAGAAAAGAAAAGGAAACGCGTGCATGGCGGCATCCTTCCTGTGCTCACCTCTGTGAGCTCTCTAAACGAGCGAGAAACAGGCGGCCGCCCTTTGAGCAATTAGTAACGAGATAGCCATCAGTTTTGTGAGCGCAAGAAACTGAAACTGCCCGCAGAACAAAACCCAAACCGCCACCCGCCCATGTGCACGCCAATGCGTGAGCGGTAGTATACAGACTTGCTGGAGCAAACTAGCTCTAAAACAAACCATGCAACGAAAACCGAGAGGAGGAGGCGTGAGAAAAAAATTCCATGTATTCCCACTTAGTGGCAGCACATGCCAGGAAAGAAAAAATGGGGAAATTGGCGCGTTTTTTAAATGTACAGACGGCGCCATAAATATACGGCATCAACCATTTTGGACTTGTTCGCAGCATCGTATATTTACGTCATTGACCTTGAAAGGGTTAAAGTTCTTAAAAAATGCTTCATCAGTACAAACTGATTTAATGTTCCTTTTTGGTGTCTCTTTAGGTTGGTCAGGTATTTCTATTGTGACCCCAACATTTGCAAACACTGGCACTTCCCATTGTTGGAACTTGTGTTTATTACAGCTTGTGTTCCAAATTCATTCATGTTTACAGAAGGAGAATTTAAGTAAAAACATGTTTGACATCTTTGTAGTTTGCCAGTATGAAATGATCTAAACTTCTCTGCACTATAGTTGCACTTCCTTTTTACTGAGTAAGCCTGCAGCAGTTCATTGCAGTTGATTGCATTGCGTGACAAAACCCTGGTTTACTTTTATCATTTTATCCAAACACGCAGTGCAGATGTTTTGCAGGCTTATGTAGCATGTTGTCTCAGTCATTATTTCAAGCAAGTGTTTAAGCATTGATTTTTCTTTTTTTCTTCACAGTGTTCAGACATGGTAAATGGCAAGATTCAGGCAGATCTCGTCAAGATAGACATGCCCAAATTGCATGAAATTTTCACAGAGCCAAGTCCAGTCAAATGGCGTGACAGTGATGAAGAATATCATCATCATTGCGTCAAAGTACCCACGTCAAGCGCCAGTCCTTCAGCAGGTTTGGAGTCGAACAATCAGAAGAGCAGAACACATGATACTTCTGCCACGATCGCTGGCACGAAAAAGGTGACAACTGAACCCTTTCGAAGACATGCTGTTGATATTTGTGACAAAGTGCCTACTGCATCCAGTGCCAACCCATCACCGGACTTGCACCTGGAAAAACACCGGGACAGGTTGTGTCAAGGTACTGCTGTTTCCATCAGCGGTGACACAGCACAGGCAACTGCCAACCCATTTAGAGAGCCCACAGTTGGCATTCGTGACAGTGCGCCCACTGCATTGTTGTGTGCCGAGCACCCAGTGCAAGTCAACCCAGTGAAACATATGTACAGGACATGTCACACTTCTTCCTCTACTTGTGGCGATACGGGACAGGTGTTCATCAAACCAGTCGAAGAGCCCACCGTGAACATTTGTGACAGTGCAACCAATGAATCACTGTGTGCCAACTCCGAGGTGTGTATGGATGAAGAGGAACATGTCTATAGAGCATGTGATACTTCTGCCTCCACTTGTAGTGAGGTGGGACATGGCACCATCGACAAAGTACTTACCGTTACCACTTGTGGCAGTGCACCCATTCAATCATTTGGCACTAATACCTCGCTCTGCATAAATACGGACCATAGGAACAGGTCACATCCTTCTACCCACAAACCTGCTGTAGCTGTAACATCAGCACCGACAATTACCACTTCATCATCTGGCTCAGCGTTTCATGATTCACCCATCATCCCCCTGAGTGTCGGTACTCCATCGGAAGCGAAGACAAAGAAATGCAATGACACAGGAGGAGGTCGTGTTTTCTACATGTCTCTGATGCCCAAGGCAGTGACAGTGAAAGTTGTTGCTTCATCAGAACATCCTTTCTGTGTTGTTAATCGTGAACCTACGAGCCCTAATTTGTGCCCGGCGACAAAGCAGAAAAAAAATCCTGATGAAAAGTGTGATAAGGCCAACATGCTTCAAATGGGAAAAGTACTTAAAGTGAAAATCGTTTCGACATCTGAAATGGAGTCCTCTTGTCATCTCTCTAATAATGTTCGAACTCCCACACTCCCTGCAAGTGGTGTTATTGACTCGTGGCAAGAGGTGGTGCCAGAGGAACTAGAGGATGAAGTAAATTGTGCATTCAAAGTAGATCCACATCGAATGGTAAAAGAGCCAGCAGCAAGAAACATTTCTGCGCATTGTCTCAGGCGTGCGAAAGCAGTTGTTACCCCGGTATCTTCATCTCTACAAACAAATACTGTTGAGGGAGGTGCTGTAAAGCAGAAAGTGGTTAGCTCACCATCTGCAAGCCTGGAGCACAAGCATAGGGAGAGAACAAAAGTGCCACTAGTTCGTGAAAATATCTCAATAAATTTAGAAAAAGGTTATGCATCGTTTGGTGCTGCCACTGAAAGTGCAGACAGTGTGTGTGCCACAGAAAACAGTTCTATGGAATTGACCATCGAGGAGGGGATGGTTGTACCTGTGTCAAGTGCCATTGCAACTAACGCTGCCTTCGCATCTGTGGGAGAATCTGACACAATGGACACAGAGAGCAGATTTTTTCACAAAAGACAGAACTTGGCGTTACCCTGTGAAACTTCACCCACAAACCTATCTGCACTTTCACAAGAGCAAGGGGCTAAAAATACAACAGACCATAATTTCAGTGATTCAGTGAGACATTGTGGTGATGTGTGTGGCATGCTAAGCACAGTAGGCCAACCAAAGAGTGACCAGATAGCTAGTGAAATGTCAGATCTGGCCAAATCTCTGAGGGAAGAGCGGGCTAATACTCAAACTGCAGCTAATCAGCAACCTGCCATTGTAGAAACTACAATAAAGCCTCAAAGTCTGCTTGATGGAAAAGATGTAGGCATACAAGAAGGCTTAGCCGTAGTAAGCACGCTTGCTTCGCCGGATATCTTTACATCTTGTCAAGAAGAGCAAAGAGCAGATCAACACCTCACTGTTTCGAAAGACTTCAGCACTGAGCTGTTGAACTTGCCTAACAGAAGTGAAGCAACCTTAGCAGAAAACTTAATAGCAAGTGAAATTGAAACATCAATGCAGCCACCTGAACCGTTACTGAAATCTGGGAACGCAGAAAGTGCCGCCACTGACCACATTCTTTCTAGCCTGCCAGGTTCCCCATCCAGTTCGCAAAGTGTAAGTGAGGCAGGGTTACGAGAACAGTTGGCAGTAGTGAATAAAATTCCTGCATTGGAGCTGCCCAGGTCTTTACAAAAAGAGGGAGAAGGCACTAGCAGTGGAGTGCCCTGCCATAAATCCCTTGATTTACCAAATACTGATAATGAGCTCTTCAAATCGCAAAGTATAAATGAAGCAAGCTCACCAGGAAACTTGAGAGTAGTGATGAAATCCCCAACTGACCAAATCGGACCGTTAAATGGAGAAGGGGGCACTGAAGCTGCTGCTACCTCTGACCACCCTCTTGCTCCGTCCTGTGCAGTCAGTGAATTACCTTGCCAACCAAGCTCCCATGAAGCAAGCTTACCAGAAATGTCTGTTGTAGCAGAGGAGACTATGTCATTGGAGCTACCTATGTGTTCGCAAGAAGTAGGGGTAAAGACTGAAGATATTGACAGCTACGTTGACCCTGTTGCTTTTCCATGTGCTTCTGATAGACTGTCTAGATTGCAAAGCAGAACTGAGGGAAACTTACCAGGAAATCCAGGGGCCGTGAATGCAACACCCTCAATAGAGCTGACCAGATACGTGGTGAAGGAAGAAGGTACCGCAAGTGCTGTCAACTGCTATGAATCTTTACCTCAGTCTAGTGCCATTGGAGAACTGCCACTCCAGCACGGCAGTGGCAAGACATTGCAAGCTAACATCCCAGCAACAACTGAAGCCACATCACTGTCAGAATCCTTGTGTGACGAACAAGCAGATACCGAGGGTATGCACGGGCACCGTGAAAACCTTGCAGCAAGGGCTACCACTGATCGGTTCAGTTCACCATGTAAAAGGGAGGCAAGCTCACCAGAACGCTCAGTGGTAGCAGAGGAGACTATGTCATTGGAGCTACCTATGTGTTCGCAAGAAGTAGGGATAAAGACTGAAGATATTGACAGCTACGTTGACCCTGTTGCTTTTCCATGTGCTCCTGATAGACTGTCTAGATTGCAAAGCAGAACTGAGGGAAGCTTACCAGGAAATCCAGGGGCCGTGAATGCAACACCCTCAATAGAGCTGACCAGATACGTGGTGAAGGAAGAAGAAGGTACCGCAAGTGCTGTCAACTGCTATGAATCTTTACCTCAGTCTAGTGCCATTGGAGAACTGCCACTCCAGCACGGCAGTGGCAAGACATTGCAAGCTAACATCCCAGCAACAACTGAAGCCACATCACTGTCAGAATCCTTGTGTGACGAACAAGCAGATACCGAGGGTATGCACGGGCACCGTGAAAACCTTGCAGCAAGGGCTACCACTGATCGGTTCAGTTCAGCATGTAAAAGGGAGGCAAGCTCACCAGAACGCTCAGTGGTAGCAGAGCAGACTATGTCATTGGAGCTACCTATGTGTTCGCAAGAAGTAGGGGTAAAGACTGAAGATATTGACAGCTACGTTGACCCTGTTGCTTTTCCATGTGCTCCTGATAGACTGTCTAGATTGCAAAGCAGAACTGAGGGAAGCTTACCAGGAAATCCAGGGGCCGTGAATGCAACACCCTCAATAGAGCTGACCAGATACGTGGTGAAGGAAGAAGAAGGTACCGCAAGTGCTGTCAACTGCTATGAATCTTTACCTCAGTCTAGTGCCATTGGAGAACTGCCACTCCAGCACGGCATTGGCAAGACATTGCAAGCTAACATCCCAGCAACAACTGAAGCCACATCACTGTCAGAATCCTTGTGTGACGAACAAGCAGATACCGAGGGTATGCACGGGCACCATGAAAACCTTGCAGCAAGGGCTACCACTGATCGGTTCAGTTCACCACGTAAAAGTGAGGCAAGCTCACCAGAAGGCTCAGTGGTAGCAAATGAAACCTCTTATGTGGAGCTACTGGGGCCTCCACAGAAGGCACACAAAGGCACTACACGCACAGAGATAAAGCACTGTGAACATTCCACTGCGTCAAGTGCTATCACTGAAATCTCTGGTTTGGCAAACAAACCTGTGGCTCACAAGCTTGGTCCTGTAGAGGATCCCCTTACAGCATCATTGTACATTGCAGAGAGCATGTGGAATATGAAAATTGGTAGACCGCAGGATACCTTGTTGACACAGGAACCTCCTGTGAATCCCACTGACCTTAAGGTTTTAGAGTACACTGTGTTGGAAAACCATGCGAGTGGAGCTGGCTGCCTTTCACTGGCACCTTCTACTTTGCGTCGGCCTCCTACTGGCAGTTTAAAGAGAAAGAGGGGTGCAACACCCGCCAGTACTGTCAGAGCGACTAGTAGTGCAAGGGCTGACTCTGGCACATTGCAGCAGTGCAAGCCTTTGAATGATAAAGTGCAGAAGGGTGTCACTACAGTTTCCATGGGAACTGGAATGAAAGTGATTGACACCACGATTCAGGGGCAGGCCGTTATCTTTTCAGTTTTGGGTCTACAAAACAGAATGCAGAAAATTGTGGTCAAGCTCCCTCCCAACCTAGTCAACACAACCAATACGCAGACTGCAGCTGTTTCTTCGTCGGACACACCAGCACATGTTGAGAAGAGGACAAGAGGGCAGAAGCTGCCTGCCAGCACCGCAAGTGCAGATACAGGCACAAGTGCAGCAAGCCAAAGCAAGGAAAGGGAAGAAAGAAAAAAACCTACTCTGCCATCGGGGCAAAAGACCAGTCATACTGGCTGTGCAATAATGGACAAGTTGGCCATGATCAACCAAGCCCTGGCCGTACCGATAACCAAACCAAAGTCCAAGAGAAATACCAAAGCACAGACGCAACGTGGTAGAGCCCGCTCAAATAAAACGATGAAAATGCCACAGAAATGCCTGCAGGCAGTGACAAGAAGAGAAGTCGAACATACTCCGCGTAGAAAAAGAAAAGGGAGTGAGCAGGTAGTCCCAGACATCTTGCAACCTGTCCTCAGCCCCACGTCCAGCAAGCTCAGTTCCATAAGCTCAAAACCAAGCGAAAGCAGCTCATCTGGCACTTCCAATAATGCAGCTGGCTCCGACTCTACTGGTGAAATCAGGAGTTCGCTATTGCAGTCCTTGAGCAGCTGCAAGTCTGCTGAGGAATATGTACAAATGATAAAAAAACTTCTCTTCCCAACAGAGGAGAGTGGGAGTGAGTCCCCTGGATACAACCCTGTGCTTGCAACCCGTCCACCTTACAATTGGGAGAAGTCATCTTTGAAAGCACCAAAGCGTAGACGGATGACAAGGCAGACAACTAAAGCAGCTCCTGCTAATGTTGACACAGAGCTAGAGCACTAAGTCACCAAGTTGTCTGCCTCCACAGATGTTATTCAGTATGACAGTGTTCTGTCAGAATTGTTTGATTGTGTTGCATAGTCATGTCACAGCACCGGTTCATTATTTATTTTCACCCTCTTAAGATGTTAAGGGGCTTAGTGGCAGAGTCCACTGTGCATTGTACCATAAATAAAGTACATAGTTCGTGTCTTTTTATTGCAAACTAGCCTTGTATTTATTCTTGTGCTAGATAGTAACCCTGCTGAAGCAGCACCAATGCTTCACTGTCACTTAACATAGAAAGTTGTCATTGCAAAGCATACAAGGCTCTCATCATAGGGTACAAAAGACAGAAGTGCTAAATTGTCCATTTGAGTTGCACATGCTTCAAGGTACAAGTCTAGGCAGAGCAACACAAAAATAGTGTCTTCTGGTGCCACACAGTTGGCACAGCCATAAATAGCAATGGGAAATAGAATCCAAACTGTGTGACAATGGCAGCAAGTGTCCCCTCCACAGTCTTTGATGTGCTGGGCCACTGGTGTTTTCCAAGTTACAACCCAACAACTGATGCTGCAGTGCCAAGAGCCACTGTAACGCCCAGTAAAATGGGCATTTTCTCTGGGTCGCCAAATCATTCCGGAAAGAGCAGTAGGGATGCAGCACACCGAATGAACAGGCAGGCAAGTGTTAGAATGAATGCACCGGCATCTTTTTTTGTCAAAAAACATGGCAAAAGCACTTTGTATGCGCGGTCTTAGTGGTGGAATCGACAATGTCAAATACCTCGAGGAGCACAAACGCCCAGAGATTGGCGCCACATTCAAGGTACACAAGGTTTGGATCTAATATTACTCCTGGTAAAAACTCTGACAAAATCATTGCATGGAAAACTTTGCCCACCACAGTGGAACTTTCACTATAGTTTGTAGTGAAAGTTCACAAACACACAAACAGTCCAGCTATTACCAACATGATAATCCAAGAGACCGTAAGGCAAAATTGTGCAGCTACTGACGCAGTGGTATGCAAGCCAGCTCACGGGTTCTGCATTGGCCATGACACTGCACAGAGGATAGACGAGCAAAATTGCGGAGATAAAAAGCCCCACATAAACCCCCGTCAGTTTCCACAATGCTTGTATTTTGATTACTGCTGCCACAAACAAAGCAAGACTGAAGAGTCCTGCTTGAACGAACCCGGCGAGGCAGAACACTTGAGGTTCACAGCGGTCTCTGTAGATGATGTTGCACACCAGGCTGCATCCGGGAACAATGACGAACGTAGTGATACCTTGGCAAACGAGCAACAGCTCGCTGTGAGTGAACGACTTGGGTGAGTAAGCCGGTAACGACGTCACGAGATAACTGAATATAGAGTTAGATTAGGGGACGCAAGAACTAGAGATCCTGGTACTGCGCTTGCACAGACCCCTACGTCAGGGTCTGCGCATGCACAATACTGTCGCCCCTAGATCTTGCATATGCAAGCCGCTTGTGTCCCCTGAGCTAATCTGTTCCTGCTGTAGTCATTGCGGCCGCTGCACTCCGCAGAAAAGAAGTGCTAGTCTCTGTAACAAGTAAAGATGTTGTCCATACAGTCAAAAGGGCATAGATGGATGTGTCTACGATCTTAAAAATGACCGCAAGAGACAGAACAAGCATTCAGACTGGGATGCATAGCGCAAAAATTATACAGGGACAAGCAGAACACAGGACGAGCGCTAACTTTCAACAATTGATTTATTGCAGCTGGTGAGTATATATATACTCACTGGGATGCCACTACAATAGAACACACTGAAGGGAAGGAGGAAAAGACAGTCATGTGACTACTATGCCCAAAAATTCAAGCTCTTTCCTTGATAAAAATACAGACGGCGTGCTAACGCACTCTTCACCTGCTCTGGCTATCTCAGCTGCTTCTACAATTTCCCTCGTAATCTTATTCCTGTGGCTATAGACAACAACAGTTTGTTTGAATAGCGGGAAGCATGGAGCCTTCACGTCACATTTTCTACAATGGGCAGCCAGATGCCCATCTATTGCAATGCTCTCCACTTTGTTGCTATGCTCCGCCAGACGCACGTTTAAACATCTGCCCGTCTGGCCCACGTAGTACTTCCCACACGAGAGTGGGATCTTATACACAACATTGCGAGTGCATGCAGCAAAAGGATCTTTGTGCGCGGTAGCGCAACCAGGCTTTGGTTTCCTCATGGGACAGCTCATCACACTCAACCTCAAGAGTTTGTGAGGTGCTGTAAACACAACGTTTACACCAGAACGTTGCCCGACCTTTTTTAGGTTGTGGGAAACCTTATGAAAGTAGGGAATTACCGCCACTTTTCGTTTTTCCCTTTCTCTTTCGTAGTCCGCTCTCTGCTCATTGCTCATGCGTGAAGTTAGTTTCTTTTGACGATGCAGGCCTTCAGCAACCGAGATAATGATATGTCTCGGATAGTTCGCTGCTTCCAGACGAGCCACCTGCTTACTAAGGCCTTCATCTAGCAAGTGAGCACATGACTTAGATAGAGCGCATGACAGGAAAGAACGTACAATGCTTCTTTTTATGAGTTTAGAGTGTGCAGAACTGTACCTCAAGGGCGGCTTGTTAGCTCTGGGCTCATATACCCAACACACGTGTTCGGCTTTGAAATGCAAACGCAAGTCTAAAAACCTGATATTGCCCTGCGCTGGAAATTCAGTAGTGAACGTAAGTGGCCTATAATACTCATTGAAAGAGGCAAGAATACAGCTAACAGCAGGGTTTGAACAGTCAAACGGCAAACGGCAATGAGAACTGGCAGCCAGATCAAGTAGTGATCTATCTAAAAATACCAAAAAATCATCTACATATCTAAAAACCTTCAAAACGCTATAATCACCCACCCGCACAGCAAAAGCTTTGTCACAACGAGCTAAAAACAGGTCACTTAAAATGGGCGCTATGCAAGAGCCTATGCAAACACCCCGCTTTTGCAGGTAAATGTTATTGTCAAATTGAACAAAGGTAGACCTCAAATAAAATGATAAAAGCTCTAAAAACCTTGCCACACTTACACCACAAGCGTTAGAAAAAAGGACGGCCTTGGTAAGCAGGTGGCTCGTCTGGAAGCAGCAAACTATCCGAGACATATCATTATCTCGGTTGCTGAAGGCCTGCATCATCAAAAGAAACTAACTTCACGCATGAGTGATGAGCAGAGAGCGGACTACGAAAGAGAAAGGAAAGAAGAAGGGGAAAAACGAGAAGTGACGGTAATTCCCTACTTTCATAAGGTTTCCCACAACCTAAAAAAGGTCGGGCAACATTCTGGTGTAAACGTTGTGTTTACAGCACCTAACAAACCCTTGAGGGTGAGTGTGATGAGCTATCCCATGAGGAAACCAAAGCCTGGTTGCGCTACCGCGCACAAAGATCATTTGTTGCATGCACTCGCAATGTTGTGTATGAGATCCCACTCTCGTGTGGGAAGTACTACGTGGGCCAGACGGGCAGATGTTTAAACGTGCGTCTGGCGGAGCATAGCAACAAAGTGGAGAGCATTGCAATAGATGGGCATCTGGCTGCCCATTGTAGAAAATGTGACGCGAAGGCTCCATGCTTCCCGCTATTCGAACGAACTGTTGTTGTCTATAGCCACAGGAATAAGATTACGAGGGAAATTGTGGAAGCAGCTGAGATAGCCAGAGCAGGTGAAGAGTGCGTTAGCACGCCATCTATATTTTTATCAAGGAAAGAGCTTGAATTTTTGGGCATAGTAGTCACATGACTGTCTTTTCCTCCTTCCCTTCAGTGTGTTCTATTGTAGTGGCGTCCCAGTGAGTATATATATACTCACCAGCTGCAATAAATCAATTGTTGAAAGTTAGCGCTCGTCCTGTGTTCTGCTTGTCCCTATGTAATTTTTGCGCTATGTATCCCAGTCTGAATGCATCCCACCAACACACCCAAACTTCTTCCCTGCTACAGAACAAGCACCTGACTGCAGACCAGTTAGACGAAGGTGTAAACATCCTTGTGCTCATAGCTATTGCCAGCGGTAAGCAAAGAGGCAGGAGAAGACTCGGCCACTGTCCACTGTCGGCGTGCAGCCTCTGGTTGAAGTTCGGTTGTTCAGACTGCTGCCAGTACAGTAGGAGGTGCATGATTGCCAGAACAGCCACCACAGTCAATGACTGTGCGACCCTGCTGAGGAGAACAGCAGTGAGAGCCACGCCGGTAGCGATGACGAAATGTTCCAAGCACATTCGCATTTCTTGACTTGCGTCAGTTATGGTCAGGCTTTTTGAAGTAGCTGCACATAGTAGCTGTTTCTTGGCTATCCTCTGGAGATGCTCACGTGACATAGGAATTCACTGATTAGCATGTCCAAGAATCAATGCGCAGATGCAGCAGCAAAAAGACATGCACGAGAATTCACGTTTGTCGGTGACGAATTGGTACAGGATACACCGCATGTAGCTTTTACAGCGCACATCATAATGCATCGTTCGCACTCATTGCCATTTAGCTAAAAGCCGGGATTGATCCACAATAATGAAGTGAATGGCAGCTTCGAAGGTGGTAGCAGACTTCGACGCAATCGCTACAAGCCAAACAAGCAATGCAAGAACCAGCGAAACAAAAGTACACCAATGCCTTTATTACACGCTTATGAAACCTATGAATGCCTATACGAAACAGCTGCACAGCGGAGCCCAATGTCGGGGTAAATGACTGGCCAAACACATCACATGGTGTACACATGCCTTTCGCTGTTTCGCCCCTTTCACACTTGTGCAACTTGGGGGACTTGGACGCTTGAACCTTGAACTACTTCTGCTTTGCTTTCATGTGACCCACAAATGTTCTGTGCCTTTAGTGTCGCGTCACGTTTGCACCTCAGTGAAAGTAGCGGAAATGCTTGGGACCGGCGCTCTCCACAATTATCTCCATGGAACGTGAACAGAGTCTGCGTCGGCCCTTCACTTGTCCCGAGCTCTGCAGTATATTTTTACACAAGAACAGCGAACGCAATGACACAGAATAGGTGGCCTGCAAAACAAAACGGTCCTGAGCTCCGGCGAGTGCATCTGCGCTGCGTCAAATGCACTGGTCGTTTTCGAAACCTGTCCTTTCTTTAGTGTGGCTTTAGTAGTACTGCAGCTGTGGCTGCACTCCACTACACAGCTCTGATTTTCATGTTTATAATCGAATGCGCCACGTCTTCTAGCTGTGATCTAGCATTCAACGAAGTTGAGGCTTGCGTACCATACTAGACGATAAGTCCGCATACTTCTTTCCTCTTCACATTACTTTTGAATCCCAAGTGAGAATGGCAGAATCTAGCAGAGAACCAAATCATGGCGTGATTGTAACGCATTCCTTGTGTACAGGGTGAGTTCGTCTGGATAGTGTACAAAATATTTCTGCAGCTGGTAGCGTATTCACAATTTCGCTAGCTTCCCGGTGCGCTTTCGATCGTGATCGAGTCCGGTGGGGTATCGAATTACTCAGACGCGATTGGCTTCTTTGTGCAAGCTGCAGGAGGGAGCCAATGGTATTCAAGGATTTGGAACCGGATCGGCCTCGATCGCAATCGAATGTGGCCGTGGGACATCAATATTACACATGCTCAATTGCTGTATACCCTTGCCTCCCGCTTCATCTTCCTAGTTGTCCTCTAATTTGCGCAGGAATTTTCTACTCATCACTGTTTGTCATATGCTCCCTGCATGTATACCGTCAGCCATGTTAGGTCCACCGCTGCCACCTTTTGAAGCGAGACTATGAGGCTGGCTGACTGTTGCGATTTATTTAGCCAGCAGCTAATTAAGAATGGCCATGGACCTCTGTGGAGGTATAGGTTGGGTGTGGGCTGTAGTCTGGAAAATAAGTGATGCGTCCGTTCTTAATTAGCTGCTCACTTGCTTTCTTGTTCCTTCACACCATCTTGATGCCCTTGTCTTCCTCTTATTTTTTTGTCAATTGTTCTAACGCTGTTGCCTTGTCCTGTTACAATATTAATTGCATGCATAGTATCCTGTGTTGCATCTGTCGCTGCTATCATCATTGCGTTTGCTTCTGTTTTAAGGTAATAGAAGTGAACCGACAAGCGTTTGTTCTGTGTAACCGATAAGAAGGGTTAGAATTAAGTTTTTCATTAACTGACAAAGCATTGGCACTCTGCTCTAACTGCTGTTGGCATAGCCATGCAAATCATTTCACACCTGTAACTTAACATTGAGCTTCATGCTAGTCAGATGGCATGCTATGCATGAGCTGTTTATGGCTGTATGTCAGGATTTTTTTTCCAAACTGCTGTGCATCCAAAACTGCCACGGAAATATCGCTTAAAGAGGCCCTGAAGCGATTCGGACAAATTTTGTAGACGTGTAGGGCATAGAATTTCCTACAGTAATATTTGTAGGAAACTCTATGGTATAGGGTACAGCTAAAGTTAATCATTCGCACCACAATTTAATTGTGTGAAACGTCTCATATTAAGAGAGCTACGGGCGATTACAAGTTACCCTCCTCCGGAGTCATGCGTTTTCTCAACTCGTTCGCCGAGTGATCGGGGCTAAGCTCCGCCTACTGCTGGCTCTGCGTCATGATGGCACGTCGTGTCGTCGACTTCCGGTTCTCTAGGAGCGAGCATGCGAAGTCTCCAAACTCTCCGCCAGCTGCTTGGCAGTCAACCCCACTGATCTTGTGGTCGAACCCAAGCGAGAGCTATCGAAGCAACGAGCGTTGCGATAATTTCTGCTCATCCCGTGAAACGACACAGTCAAACCACGTCAAATGGCCAGGCCCTGTCCCCTTGCGCTTACCCTAATACCAGACTCGCGACACGCTATTGCGTTAGTAATCTTCCGGTGTAAAGTGACGGCCGCAAACGCGCAAATCCTGGCGCCGATCGGATAGCGGGAGTCCCATGCGCTGCGGCCAGTCCGCTTGTCTGCTGCCTTGCAGAGGGACACGACGTCGCAGCTTGACATATTGCCAGTTGCTACGTTTGCAGTCCACAACACGACAAAGTCGAATCAGCATGGAATCAGTGCTCGCGAAAAGACTGAGACCGATCCTGACTGCGGAGCTCCCGTCAAAATGGAGCACTACTGATGTCGTTTGGGACGAGATGTTCAATGTTCATTTGAGGGATCGCTAGTCGTTTGTGCGCAGGCGCGAGTAAGAGCGGGCGCGACAGAGCAAATGTGGGGGCTTGCGCGTGTTGTAGGCATTTGTGTACGCTGCGCCGTGCTCCTTCTGTGGTGCTCCCACATGGGCTGCAGAATTGAAAATCACAAAGAAGGCATTTGTCCCTAGGAGTGCCGGCATTGGGGACTGGGGTCGAGTTTGTATGCGCTCGGACAAACATAAACGCAAGTGGCTGAAAGGCCGCCGTGACGATGACTGACCCGGCACGCGCGGCGCAGGCGCGAGAAAGTCTGTTCCGACGTCCCTTCAGACGCAAAGTTCTGACTGGCGTTGCAGAAGTCGCGGCGCGCGGTAGTGCTACACTTAGCGTATGAATTCATACGCTAAGTGTAGCACTACCGCGCGCCGCGACTTCTGCAACGCCAGTCAGAACTCAGTGTGTGAAGGGGCACGGGTCGCTTTTTTCGTCGCGACGATAGATTGGATATTTTACAAGCACTACTCCAGGAGTGCACCGCCAACTTAAGTTGGAGTAGCCGCCAACTCCAGGAGTAGCCGCCAACTTAAGTTGGCGGCTAGACCTAATTATATTTATTCAATCGTGTTTTCTTTCTTTTTTTACTAATTGTAACAGCGTGTCATTATTTCACATTATTGGCGGCGCCTCCAGGACACCAAAGCGGCACAACGGGGACACCGAAGCTAGAACCCGGACTGGTCCGTGGGTTGAGGGTCGCCGAGGCCTGCGCGCACGTGCCAGGGATGTGAAAGATCGGCTGTCCGCTATCGCGGATAGCCAATTTTTTATGCGAACACCCCCTGGCACGCTTTGGCCTCCGCGGACTCAACCCACGGGCCGCCCTGCTTCCAGCTTTGATCACCCCGCTGCCCCTTGGGTGCCCTGAAATCCTGCACCGCCTGCTTTAACCTCAGGTGCTCTCCTGAGGCCTCCGTTTGCCGGTTACTTGTGCACTCCTGGAGTAGTGCTTGTAACATATCCAATCTATCGTCGCGACGAAAAAAGCGACCCGTGCCCCTTCACACACAGCGATCACCAAATGGGAGCGAACGTGGCAGCCGTAGTTGCATTCTCGGCCGCTTGGCTGGGCCGAACGGCGCTAGCTCTCGGGGACGGGACGCGTCGGTTTTCACGGGCGACGGCGTTCGAAGCGCGTTCCTCACGCACTTTCCATGCCGATCCGAGACAACAGTCTCCGACTGGCAGCGCCGCGGCGGATGACAGCGTTTGCGATGCACGCGGCAGGCCGCACCTTTTTTTTTATTATTAAATCCAGCGGCCGTGCCCGTGCAAACTGGCTCACCGCGCGGGCAGCCAGCGGCGGAGCGTAAACTCGACTAGGGTGACCCTAACTCGACCATGTCTAGCGGCCAAACGCAAACCAACTCCGTAGTGCCTAGGCAGAGTCATATATTCATGGAGCAAAAGCCCCCAGATTTTCTCTCTCGCGCCCGCTTTCACTCGCGCCTGCGCACAAGCGATTGGCGATCCCTCAAATGAACGTCTCGTTCAAGTGAGTGATTTACGTCATATGGGTATGGGTGGCTGAAAATTCCGCCGAGCAGTGTGCTGCGATCGCCAGCGATGTACACTTTTAAAACCTTATAATAAATTACATGCCATGTTGCACGCTTTACGTGGAGCACTTCGTCGGAGCACGCGATCCCTTAAAACTTGAATCCTGTTCACCTGTAAATCTTAAAGGGACCCTGAAACGATTTTGGCGATTTTCTACAAACGTACTGAGTCGTTAGAGTAGTTTCTTCTGATCATTAATTGATGTATCTAAGTGCTCTGCGTAAAGCGTGTAATTTATTATAAGGTTTTAAAAATACCCATCGCTGCCGATCGCAGCGCACTGCTCGGCGGAATTTTAAGCCGCCCCTACCCATATGATGCAAATACAGTTCACTATAGATGCAAATAACCCATATTACGTCACATGGGCGAGCTATCTGATTGGCTGACCAGGGCGCGTGGTCGATAATTTTTCCAACTTTATGGTGAACAAATGATGCTCGTAATAGTTGTAATGTTAGTTACTTTGTTTTTGTAAAAAGAAAATAACTTAAAGAGAATACACAAGAATAGTTTTTTAGTACACTTCAGCACTTCCGGCACACAGCAAGTGTCGTCTGCTTGTGTTACAACGTACTCCATTTTGACGAGAGCTACGCGGTCCGAGTCGGTCTCAGTCTTTTCGCGAGCACTATGATTCGACTTTGTTGCCTTGTGGACTGCAAACCTAGCGACCTGCAAACCGCGAGTCCAGTATTAGGGCAAACGCAAGCGCAAGGGGACAGGGTGTGGCCGCTTGACTGTGCCGGGATGAGCCACGAGATGAGCAGAAGGGCAAATGTGAACGGTCTGCATGGTGCAGCCACCTGGTGGCACAGAGCTCAACCATACACAGTAGCAGCAACGAAGTGTATTCTTTGCTGCTGGTGTGTATTTTTCGCAGGAGTCTAATCATCAACACGTTGATTTATAAATGTTTAAAATGCTTTACACTTGGTTAGGGCAATATTAGCGCTTTGTTTGACTGGTTAAGCGCTGCGCCAGCAAGTGTCTGGACCGTGCAGACCGATCAGGCTGCTCACGTACGTCTACGCTAAAGTTCCTTCATCAGCTTGAGTTTATGCCTCCAGTCATTTGCCGAAATGACCAACTTGCCTGTTTTTAGCGGGGTACCGGACACGTTCGGCGCTACGACAGAATGCTCGCAACGCACGCTGCTTCGATAGCTCTCGGTCAACGGCCAAGCGGCTAGCGGAGAGGTCTCGCGCGGGAGGGGGCGTGCTCCTAAACAACCGGAAGTGAGCGATGTGACGTCGCATCGTGACGCTGAACCAGTGAAGGCGGAGCTTAGCGCCGCTCGCTCGGCGAGCGAGTTGAGGAGGAAAAGCATAGCTAGGGAGGAGGGTAACTTCTAATCGCTTGCAGCTCCATTAATACGTAACGCTTCACTTAAATTGTGGTGCGAATGTTCTACTTAAGCTGTACCCTACGCGCCTACAAAATTTGTCCGAACCGTTTCAGGGGCCCTTTAAATGTAGCGATTCATGTTATGCACAGGAAGAGAGAGAGAAATAAACTTTATTGTGAGACCAGGCTTCTTGAGCCGAAAGGTGGGTGGCCTCCTCAGTCCAGGTAGCCATGGCTCGCTGCCGCCGCCTGAGCCCTGTTCACCAACCGCAGCTGGCTGTCAGGGTCTTGCGTCACCAGCAGAGCCTCCCACTGGTCTTCTAATTCTTCTTCTGAATCCGCCTCTTTCTGCATGTTATCGCCTGGTGGCGATGATGATGGTGGTGCTTCTCGATTATTCCTGCATCCAAGCACCATATGGCGCAAGGTGTTGGGCGTGTCCGGCGGGCACAACTTGCAGTCTTGCCCGTAGATGCCCGGGTACATGGCGTGCAGCAGTGTTCCGTGTGGGTAGGTTCCAGCCTGTAGTCTTCTCCAGGTTACCGCTTGGTCCCTACTCATAGTCTTATGCGCGGGCGGGTAGCAACGCCTCTGCTTCCTGTAGTGCGCCAAGATATCCGAGTATTTCTTGGATATGCGTTCATCATCCTCGTCACAGTCGTTGGTACGTGTTCTCTGCGCGTCGGAGGTGACTCGGCGTGCATGATCTCGAGCCGCGGCGTGCGCCGCCTGGTTCTCCGTGAGAGACTCGTGTCCCGGCGTCCAGAGGATTTGTGCTGCTTCTATCTTGGTGTTGTTCAAGACCTGAAGTGCTGCCTTTCCAATCCTTCCATTCATATACCTTCTGCATGCTTCTTGCGAGTCCGTCACCACGGTAACCATGGCCTTCTTGCACGTTACGATGGCCAGGGCTATGCCCACCTCTTCCGCAGTGCTCGCGTCCTTGGCACGTATGGATGTGGCTGTAAGTTGTTCGCCCTTCTCGTCGACCACGCTGATTGCGAATCGGTCGTTGGTACTGTACGCAGCTGCATCCGTACAGGCACGTACCCAGGATTTTTTTTCGGCGGGGGCCCACCACCTCCATCATCATCATCATCATCATCATCATCATCATCATCATCATCAGCCGGTTTTATTTCCACTGCAGGACGAAGGCCTCTCCCTGCGATCTCCAATTACCCCTGTCCTGCGCCAACCGATTCCAACTAGCGCCCACGAATTTCCTAATTTCATCGCTCCACCTAATGTTTTGTCGTTCTCGATTGCGTTTCCCTTCTGTTGGTACCCATTCTGTAACCCTAATGGTCCAACGGTTATCTAACCAGCGCATTACATGACCTGCCCAGCTACGTTTTTTCCTCTTGATGTCAATGAGAATATCGTCTATACCCGTTCGCTCTCTGATCCAAACCGCTCTCTTTCTCTCTCTTAACGTTATGCCTAGCAATCTTCGTTCGATCGCTCTTTGCGCGGTCCTTAACTTGCTCTCAAGTCTCTGCCCCATATGTCAGCACTGGCAAAATTCACTGATTGCACACCTTACTTTTTAATAATAATGGTAAGCGTCCAGTCAGGAGCTGGCAATGTCTGCCGTATGCGATCCAACCTATTTTTATTCTTCTGAGAATTTCCTTCTCATGACCAGGGTTCCCTGTGATTAATTAACCTAGGTAAACGTATTCCTTCACAGTCTCTAGTGGCCAACTGGCTATCCTGATCTCTTGTTTCTTTGCCCGGCTATTTATCTTTATCTTCATCTTCTGCATATTAATATTCAACCCCACTCTTACACTCTCTCTGTTAGGTCTCCAATCATTTGTTGTAACTCGTCTGCATTGTTGTTCAATAGAACAATGCCATCGGCAAACCGAAGGTTGCTGAGATATCTGCCGTCGATCTTTCCTCCCAAGCCTTTCCAGTTTAATAGCTTGAATTCTTCTAAGCACGCAGTGAATAGCTTTGGAGAAATTGTCTCCCTGTCTGACCCTTTTCTCTATAGGTATCTCCCTGCTTTTCTTGTGTAGAATTAAGGTAGCTGTAGAACCTCTGTAGATATTCTTACGCGAAGGACGAGTCAGTAAGACGAGAAACTATTTACAGAATATATTTACAACAACGGTTGCAGCGCTGACCGGTTAGATTCACAGCGCGAGCCCAGTTCGTTCTTTCTCCTCTTTTCTGGGGTGATGGCGCCTACGCGCCTCGTTCAAACAAACAAATACCACATGCATGCAGCAATATTTTCCAAGCTTTTTACGTAAGCGTTCTGTACTCCTTGATTACGTAGTGCCTCTATGATTGCTGGTATCTCTACTGAATCAAATGCATTTTCGTAATCTATATAAGCCACATAGAGAGGCTTATTGTACTCTGCAGATTTCGCGATAACCTGATTGATGACATGGATGTGATCCATTGTAAAGTATCTCTTCCTGAAGCCAGCCTGTTCCCTTGGTTGTCAAAAATCTAGTGTTGCCCTTATTCTATTGGATATTATTTTGGTAAATATTTTATAAAATACTGGGAGCAAGCTAATGGTCCCATAATTTTTTCAATTATTTAACGTCTCCTCTTTTGTGGATTAGTATAATGTCTGCATTCTTCCAGTTTTCTGGGACATTTGCAGTCGATAGACACTTCGTATAAAGATCCGCCAGTTTTCCAAGCAATATGTCTTCTCCATCTTTGATTAAATCAACTGTTATTCCACCTTCTCCTCCCGCTCTTCATCGTTTCATGTCTTGCAGGGCCCTTCTGACCTCATCGCTAGTTGTAGGAGAGTTTCTGTATCCTGTTCACTACTGTTTCTAATTGAAGTATCGTGACTCCTCTGGTTACTGTATACAGGTCCGCTTAGAATTTTTCCCCTGCTTTTACTGTATCTTCGAGATTGCTGATAATATTATCCTTCTTATCTTTTAGTCCATACATCATGGTTTGTCCTATGCCAGGTTTCTTTTCTACTGATTTCAGGCTGCGTTCATTTCTTACTGCTTCTTCAGTCTTTCTCATGTTATAGTTTCGAATATCAGTTATTTTCGCCTTGTTGATCAGTTTTGACAGTTCCGCGAATTGCGTAACGCTGTGCGGCCGCCAGTCCCATACAACCGCGAAGAGCGCAGGACTCTGCGATTCTAGACGTACTGCGCTCACCGCGAAAGGTTAGAAAAACACCCACATAAGCACAGCAGAGAAGTGGCTACGTGAGGCGGTTCCACCGATAACTGTAGAAGCGTCAT